>NC_068945.1:41347095-41662095 GCF_026419915.1 Harpia harpyja | reverse complement strand
GTACATAAAGCAAGATCATTCCTATTGTTGCTCCGTCGATGAACATCAAATATGCTCGCATATTAAATCTATGCCGTCCGACCGGGGATGTCGTTAACCCTGCCTGTGGCCGGTTGAACGATTACCAACTCCCTGGAAGGGACGGGAGCGGGAGGCACGAACGGGACGCCCTTTCGGCGGCCCGCCCGCCCGAGCTCCCCTTCCCGGCCCTCGGCAAACGAAGGCGAGAACCGGGGGCACGTCCCCGCCGCCCGCCCGCCCGCCCGCCCGCCCGCCCGCCGGCCTGGGCCGCCCCGGGCCGCCCCGGGGAGCGGCCGGCCCGGGCTTCCCTGCCGGGCGCGGCTTCCCCCGGCGAAAGCCCCAAGTTTGCGACGGGGGGTTGCGGGTGGGCGGGGGGAGGGGTCCGCTCGCCAAGGTTCTCTGGGGACGGGGCGAGCAGCGCGGAGGTGTCCGCCCGCGGGAGAAGCTCCTCTCCCGGTTTGGTCGCCCTCTCCGAGGAAGGAGAGGAGGGACGAGCAGCTGCGGTTCCGCGAAGCCTCTTGAGAGAAAACTTTGTGCCGGCCCCCGGCGTCCTCTCCTGAGCCTTTTCTCAGCGGGGCTACTCACCCGGGTAAAACCGTCAGGGTTTGCCCCTCATTTTGCTTTCTGTTTTAAGGACCTCATTTCCCAGCACCACCAACAAACACCAGCGTCTCTGTGGGAATCAGCTGAGGCTTCCCAGATGCTGTACACAATTAACCTGGTCGCAAATTTAGCTAGCGGTCCTAAGTAGAGCACTTAGGATTGTATCTGCAAGCGGGTGGGTGTACTTGCAAGTCCCGAGCATCTTAGCCACAGGCAGTGGCTAAGTGGGCTGAACACAACAGGACTAAAGCGTAGAGCACTGACCTGAATTTTTACCACACCGTAGCTAATATTTTTCCCTCTTTATACCCCCTTTTGTTGTTTGGTTTTGGGTTTTTTTTGGGGGGGGGACGGGACGGGACAGGTTAATTTAAAAAAAAAAAAAAGGTATTGTCCCTGGAGCTAGTATGTACTAAATGTCCTCCTTTTTGTCTCTTCAGGATGTAAACAACGTGTTCAGGCTTTGTGTAAGAGTCTAGTTGCTGATTTCACTGGAAACAGAGGATTGGTGGTTGGGGTAACACATTATTCACTGTTGGCTGGGTGTATTTTACTTTACAAGACTTCTGCTGCTGTTGTTGCTAAGTTCTTCCAAATTTAAATCAGATTTGGATTTAGGTTCTCTGAGATACTTATTCATGTTCCATGATAAGAAGAGAATTGTTTAGTGTCATGTTCATTCTCTGAAATTCATGGAAACAATGAAGACATCTGTGTATTTTTGTGCATAATTTAATGCAGAATTTGAGCACAATTTTTACATGAGATTTCAGTGGAAGTGTCAGTGCGTCTTTAGTCATTTAGGGCAAAGACGTCATTCAGATTGTTGGAAGTAGGCAAAGTCCAGAGGCCCCGATACCAGAAAAGCATTTTTCCACCTTACAGAACATGGGGTTAGGGTGTGTGAAGATTGTTGGTGAGCAGCTGCAGCAAAGCTGTGTTGTATTTTCAGTTACACTAACAGTGTTTGTCCATATTAGGCTGATGTTCCTGAAAGCAGCATTTTCTCCTGAATTGTTACATACTCAGGCAAAATTTTTGCTCTTTGTTGTCCAAGTGCAGTTTCAGTACTGTGATTCATATACTCTCTCTGCTTGTAAAGCAGTAAAAATTAACCAGAGCTTTCTAAGCAGAATTTTCCGTTGACATCACTGGAGAATCTGCTTAAAAACTGATGGTATCATACGGCCAATGGAAAGTAAGCTATGCATGAAAAGAAATATCTGGATAAACTATAGCATCTTTTTTTTTTTTTAAAAAAAATAACAACCAACAAAGAGTTTTGCTCTAATTAAGTCCTAGTCACACAGTTCCTTGCAAATAACATAATCAAAATATTTTGGCGATTTTCTTCAGAAAAGAGTCAATAGTAAGTTTTTCTGTTTGTTTGGGTTTTAATCAATAAAATAGTTTCATTTTTGGTCAAATAATATGCTGGGAATTTCTCCACCAGCTGTCAAGCAGTTTGCTGGAATGATTTCTGTTTCATTATTCAACCAGCTTGAGGGTTTTCACTCTTGTGGTATTTGGCAGGGCAAATATTTTCAATACCTGCAACTGACCATCTTATTAACTGTGAAAAATTTCACTTGAACAATAAACAGTGTTCTGCCAAAGAATCACAGCAACTTATTCCAAAGTACATTACTCAATCAAAAATCTTGGGCAACATTCATATGACCTTTGCCTGCTTTCAAAATGCAACATTTATGCATTTTTTTTTCCTTCAGAATTCTCCATTGAGTAATATGGGTTGGTTTTTAAAAGATAACCCAAGAGTTTCAGCAAAACAGTTATTATACTTGGGATAATGATATTCAAAGGGACTCACCTTGCAACCTTTACACACATGAGCGGTTAACTCTTACTTATATAAGGACAACAAGGACTACTTGTATGTATAAGGGTTGCAGGGTCAGACTCAAAGGCCCCCAATACAACAAAGCATTTAAGAGCAGGAATTACTTTGGTCTTTTGCTGTACAGAGCTGGAGTGCTGAGCTGGGGCCATAACTGACGTGGTGGCTGATGTTCCTGGAGCTAAAGGGTTTTGTAGGAGTCCTGCTTTATATTTTCAATACCAAATTAGGAAAGAATTTGGAAAAGGGGGGATATGTGAGAAGCAAGGAGGTAGAAATGTATTAAAGTGTGACTACAGGATAAGAATAAGGACATTACTTCCAGATCTTTCAGGTAGACTTCGCCAGGATCAAGGAAAGCTAACAAAGAGGCTAAGCTTCTTGTACAGCTCATCTATACTGGAATTTCTTACAAGGAAATTTTTGCCATTGACACCAACGTTTTTCACATAAATTAATTTGCTTGTCAAAACTTTCTATAGAAAAGCATCTCAGCTTTGGGGGGGGATGTCAGGACTGAAATAGAAAGAGCTTTTCATCATAAGACCCTGCTATAAGCAGACCAGGGCCTGGTCCACAGGTGGAAGCTGAACTTTGGTCTATCATGTTTGAGAGAGGTGCCCTAATCACCATTGACTAGCCTGTGCTGCAATCTCTTTTTTTTTTTTTTTTTAATGGGAAACAATTTTCTTTTCATGGGGAGTGAAAAACAGTTTCAAAAAAATTTAAATGTTTCATGCAGAGGAATTCTTACTTTCCTGCCAGCCTTTCCTATATGACTTGGAAATCTGAGGGAACTTCATACTTACACAAAAGATTCTCAAAAGAGCAAGATTTGGCCCCCGTGAAACTGGCAAAATATTTTGCAAATGCTTTCCGTTTGAATGATTGAGTTGCTCAAAGTTTAATAAATTGGGATATAGCTTTTACCAAATAAAAACAAAATATGAAAAGACAGGAGCATTAATTTGTCCTATATTACAGAAACACAGTTTGCACCATTAGGTCAATACTTCTGTTCCAAATCTGTTATCCAGGGATGTATAACTTAGCCATAAACATTCATTCAGAACTGCAATGAGGCATAGGAATGTATCAAACTTGAATGTAGCCTTGGATAATTTTTAAATGACAGAAAGGCTAGCAAAAAAGGCAATTCATTTTTGTACTCTTTCAATTCAAAAAGTAACTCCCACTGTTTAGGCAGATAGTCTACGTTGTTGAAGAGCGTGCTTGTGGCACCTAAGTAGAAAACCAAATATGAAATAACTTTTTCATCTCCTGCAGAAGCTCAGGCTTATGTATATTTGCTGTGTTAAAAAAGAAAATATTTATACAGTCATTTTTAGCATAGATTTTGGATAAAATCCGGTTGTGGTGAAAGCTATTGCATCCCCTGATGACGTCAATAGAGAGATGATTCTGCTCACCGTGCCTTTGACATCTGTGTTTAGGAGCTAGATAAACACAATGTCATAGTGTTAGGGATATTATTATAATCAACTAGGGGATAAGAAACTCTCAGGACCTGAGATGATTTTGCTATTGCTGGATGGAGAAAACCCTGTGTGTGCCCTGCTAGCTCAAAGCATGTCTTTAATCATGCATCGGAACACGGAAAGAAACTTCTTCCTGGAACACTTATCTGGAAACATGGTAAGCGGCACCGGCTATTGCCATTGTTTCCAAAATACAGGACGGCGAGTGGGAGAGTGGCTCAGCCTTAGGAAGCCCAGTAGCATCCTCTTGGCATTAGAAGCTCTCCCTTATTACGTTAAGGGCAGAGTTTCTGCGACTCTGGAGAGCTGCCCGGCGTGGTTCCTGCTGGGCATCCCTCCACTCTGGGGAAGGTGAAACGCGATCCCCAAGGATGACAGCATTCCTCCAAGTGGATTACAAAGCTGTCCTGCCTGTTTAGGCCATGAAATGGCTGGAAGCCTTAGAAGGGATGCAAACCAGGGAGTAATAAAAGTTTGGCTAAGCTTCACATCCAGGCTGTCAGGTAGGAGGGGATGCTCTGGAACTCAGAAGAAGGAAGAGACAGGGAACGACTGGGTTTTTCCTCTCTTTGGTGCAATGACATGTTGCCAGAGGGTGCTCTCTTACTTGAAGTCAATAGAGTTGCAGCCATCTGGCTGAAATACCATAGGTTTGGGTTTTTTTTCACATTTACTGGCCCCTAGTCATTCTGAAGCACCAACACCATTTCCTTCTGTTCAGCTATTCATTTCTTATTGAGCTAGGCCAATGCTGGAAATCATGTTCATGCAGATTTTCCTTCTTCTCTGATATCATCATTCAAAGTTCCACTCTGATGAAATGCTAATAACCGAACAGGCCTTCCACCAAAGACATGCATTCGTATGCATTTCGAGACATAATTCATGGCACTGTATGACATTAGCCTTGCCACAAAGATGATTCACTGCTATGGGAAATAAATACCAGTGTTTAAAAAAATCTTTCCTGACTTGTTGAGAAGTAACTCCAGGCCCTGAAATTCCTTCGCATCACACTGCACAAAAGAAGTCATTATGTTAATTCTATGACTGTGGGTCCAGGTGAGACGAGAAAAAAGAAAGATGGATTTTTGGAAGAAGGGTCTGTCTAACATGTAACACTTGTGTGCGCTCAAGTCCCCCACCTACTAGCACAGAGGCGGGTGACCGTGAGAGGAGCACGTACTTGGGCAGTGCAGACAGCAGTTGGGGAAAAGTGATCTGTGTGCAGCAAGTCCCATGGCAAAGCAAGATACCGATATTGATATCATTACTCAGTAATGTGCTGTCAGGTCCTCTGCAGATTCCAGGTAATTTCAATGGCACCGTCGTAAGGCCGCAGATCCGAGGAGTTCACAGAAACAGTGGTGCAACGAACCCCACTGTTCTGAGCCCACCAAAAGTGCTTCTCACAGATACTATTTATTTTGCTGTTTCAACCTTTTCTCTGCTTTTCCACTGTTAGAATGAAAAAAGTGAGAAAAAGGAGAAGGAAAGGATGGGAAAAGTGCAAAAAGAAAGGAGGGAGGGAAGAAGGTAACCGCCTGCACTTTTTATTTTGTCATTGCTGTTAAAAACAACGGCATTTGGCATCACACAGAACCTTTCAGTCATTATGTTATTCACTGTACTTGAAGTCTGCTTCAGTAAAATGTTTCAGATTAAAATGTCAATGTTTATGCTCAACTGGCCCCAGATCTATGGGTTTAGAAATATTTTTCCATGGGTTCCTGATCTCCACACATTCTTCATTCTGCATGGCTGCAAGCCATGCCTCATAAAGGTGAGAATGTGGCATAACTGTGCAGACTTAAAACCACAGTCCTTTGTGGTATGCTTTTCAGTTTTGTGTAAGGCCAAAGGTATGGCCAAATTCTAGTTAATTTAGTCAGTTCCGTGGGCTGGCACAACCTGTGTAAGGGAAATCCACAGAATTTGGACTTCAAATTAGAATATACATGTTTTCAAGCACTATGTTTCACCCATTCAGGTGACTTCGACAGCAACTTTATGTTAAAAGAAAAAAGACTTTCAAGCTATTTCAAAGTCCGATCAGAGAATAATGTAATATGATGGGGAGCACAGTTGGCAGTGATTTCTGTATTTTAACACCTCATGTAATCATACAGTACCTGATGAAGTAAACTACTGCTCCTTATACTGCAGAGTACTGCTGCAGCTACTGTTGCAAGTGGTGAGATGTTATCACAGTTACAGACAAAAAGCTTGAGTTACTCTTCAGTGTTTCTGTCGACATATGAACAGCAGCCATTTCTGTGAAGAGAAACAAAAGAAGATGCAGAATTTTTTAAGTGTACCCAATGAGTTTTTAAAACTTAGTAATCTGTTACAATTTTGCAATGCTACATTATTTTATAGCCTTTTAAAATGCTTATTTCATTAGCAACACCTTAAACTTCATCCTTTGTGAATGAATGGAATCAGTATCAGACAAAATGAGATTTCATATGACGCTTTAGATTCTCTTTTTATGTTTGAGTCTTCATTGCTTTTTACTTTTCTTTTCCAGTTTCTAATCAATTTCCCCAATACTTTCCTCAATTTTGGGAACGTAACATTAAAATAATTTCATATTTAATTAAATTCTAAAGCCACAGTTAGAACTTAACACCCAGTAAATATAATTTAAATAAAGCAATTATTGCTCAAAGGTAATTTTTATGTATTTCTTCTGTAATAGATGCTGGCATATTTATTCTGTCTTTCAGTGCTAATCCTTTGCATAATCACAAAACAAAACAATATCTCTTTAAGATTAATTATGGTATGAATTGTTATATTGTTGTTTTGGGTTGGTTTTAATTTGTACCCTTTTGAACACCTTTGCTGCAACTAGTTGTCACTGCTGTTTGTCCCAGTGAAAGTATCAAAGGACTGGTAAGTGCAAAACAGATGACAAGGTTTGCTATTATACCTTCTCCTCCCCTACATACTAGTCATGTGTACTTTCTTAATTAAACTCAATCCCGTATCTTCTCTGTGAGAACTCTCTGTTCATGCTGAACCCACCTTCACTACACACACCAAGAGCCCTTGGCTCAGTTCTCTTCCCTGTCCCCTGTGCTACCTGAAAATGAGTGCTATTCTTTTGCATTGCTTCCCGTGCCACATACGTCACTTCACAAACCCCACTGATCTTCCTTTCTGCTTCTTTTGTCAAGACACAGATTTTCCCATCTTTCTTTCACAGTTCACAGGATCTTGAGCTTCTCCGTCACCGAAATCACTTCTCTGAAATACCTTGTCACAGAGGATGACCAGCTTCTCTCTCACTCTGCCTCCAGCCCCTCCTTGTCCCCTTCAGCTGTGGTCCCTGAAGCAATGCCTGAGCTGGATGTGGAGAGTTACATGGACGGTGAGCACTTGATCCCATTCTTTATTAAAAATTGCTTTTAGCCCAATGGATTTGCAACTCAGGACCCTTCTTTCGCACCAGCTCCCATGAGTCCCAGACCTTTTGCAGGGGTAGGATCTCACTTTGAGACTATGATGCACCTGCCTTTTCCTCTGAGAAGTGCAAGAACCTGATTACCTTTATGTTCATTTTGCTCACTTCATAACACTGCCGAAGAAAACAGAGAGAAAGGAACCTGTCAGGAGAAGCTTCTCCATGTTTACCTTCTCTCCAATTTTAGCTGGCCTTGAATGAGAAGAGGTGAACCCCTTCTCCTGGCTCAAAGTGGTCACTGCAGACCATCATGGATGCTCTCCATCGGGAAAAAGGGAGGTAATTTGCTCTAATGCTGCCTTTGTTATGTCTATTCTGTAGAAAAAGAGGGCTTTGCTGTGTGATACTGCATAACAGCCCCTTCAATAAAATATAAAAATCTGCAAACTTCCTAATCCTTGCACAAGCATTTAGCCATGAGGCTTTTACTGCTACTAATAGGAGTCCTTCAACTAAATCTCTACACCTTTCTGTAATAATCTACACAAGAAGTAATGTTCTGTAATACCATTCAATCTCTATTTTTATGTCATGCCATAGTCTAATATTCCTCAGTCCATGGCAAATATGCCTTCAGAAAATAGCCTGAGATGGGACAGAATAAGATCCATGATCAAATGAGAATCACTCACTGAAACAGAATTCTTTCTAGCGAGTTGATAAGCCAGACCACGAGGATATAAAAAGTGCAGGGATGGTTTGTGCCAGGTACAGTCTCTAGTTGGAAGATTTGGCTCTAAAAACCCATGAGGAAAAGAACTCATTCTATCCACTGAGTGGAAAAAGAAAAGCCAAGATATTTGAAAGAAAATGGAAGCTACCTGAACTACTATACCCTCCACTTTATTTGTGATCAAGACCACCATTGGATGGCTGTAGAGCAAGCCCAAAAACGCACAGAAAGGTGAAATGTCCAGCCAAAATCAGAGGAGCAAGAGTTTATAGGAAAGAAAAGGCAGTGATCTGCAATCTTCCTTCACTCTCGCAGAAGCTGTCTACATGATAGGGGACATTAGAGTGAGCTTAAAAACCAGCCTAGGGAGCGGGTTTTTTAATTCCAGGGTCTCCACAACTTTCCCTGTTTCATCTGGGATACATGAAGCAAGATGACATATGTTCTGAAGTAACTGACTGAGGATTTCACAGGTTTTTTGCAATTGAACTTCTGAGCAGAAAATAGCGAGATTCAGTGTAAAGCTGCTGACCAACATAGAGAATGGAAAAGGCTGTTGTAGGGAGATACGCAGGTTTGGTACACGTTCTGCTGAGGTGAGATATAACAGCAGTCATCAACAGGCATACCTAGGAGGAGTTCAGCATCCCATCAGCACTGGTAGGTGTGGAGTGACTGCCTGTATCACGTGCCGTTGCTGAAGCCACCGAGCTGGGAAGCCCTTTCTACCCATTGTCCACTTACCCTGGCGCTGCCTATGACTGGGTAAAACACAGGTAAAAAAAATTAATAGATTCCAAGAAACTTATAAATGAGAAAATTGGCTTTTGGTGTACATTGAATGACCTATAAGAGGCAAACCATTCTCAGGAGGTAGATGAAGAGTCTCCACTTTGTATTAATTCATGGAACAGCAGACATGGAATTAGTGCAATAAAATTAAACAATATTAAACTACAGTAAATTCTAATCAACAAACATTTGTAGAAAATAGATCTTGGCAAACTGATTTGATGTACTTATAAGTTTCGTTGAGAACACTAATAATTTCAATAGATGCAAGCTTGAATAAAATATTTGACCTATCTCCACAGTGTCCTGAGACTTTCTAAAGTTACAAGCAAAGGCCTAGATGTCAAAAAATAAAAATACTAAACCTTAACGAATGGTAAACACTGCATAGAGTAGGTCACTGGTACAAAATAGCAAACTACATTGCTTAATGGTTCAGATAAATAAAAAGTATGTTTGGAAATGGCTAAATATGAAGTCATATGCACGAGAAAAATGCAGATCATACTTAGAGAATGAGCAACCTCTCCAAGAGAAAAAATGACTATGAAGATTTGCCTCATACTGGATCTGCATCCTGGAGCTCTCAGGTTGCTATATTTTCTTTTACAGGGTTAATAAAATCCTCATTTACATATGTTGTAATTTAAGAAGAAGAAGAAAAGAAGGTGTTTTTTTTTTAACAAATCACAACTATTTAAATATTTGTCCAGGTCAGCTTTCTAAAATTAAGGAAATCCGTTGAAAAGTTATAGAGGTTTTAGGGAAAAGCCTGGAAAATGAGATTGAAAAATGTGTCTTCCAGTGTAAGATTCAAGAGACTTGGTCTACTTAATTTATCAAGAGATAACTTAATCACAGTCCTTAAATACCTACATGGGAAACAGAAATTTCATAATAAGATGGCTCTTCAATTGAGCTAACAAAAGTGTAATAAGATCCAATAGCTGGAAATTGAGGCTTGACAAAATTAGGCTAAAAATTAGGTGCATTTTTTTGAAGTGAGGGTAATGAGCCTCTAGAACAATGTATCAAAGGCTTCTATGGATTCTTTGAGGAATTTTTCAATAAAGTTGCATATTTTTTTTAAGATTTGCTGTATTTCAAACAGGTTTTATTTCAGAAAAGCCCACCAGCCTTTTTTAAGCAGGAGGTCAGCCTATGTGATCAAACCGTTCCCCATGAGCTCTTCACTCTGTAGAACTCATGATAAAGCACTGAGTGCCCAAATGTTTGGACATTTTAAAAAAATCTAGTCTTGGACGACTGGCAATGATAGCTGCAGATTGTATCATGGACTTTCCGACTCGGATAAGTTCAAATGAAACAGTTCAATAGGCAGTTATGAAGTAGCTGCCCCAGATCACTTGATGTGTAACAAAATAGTAAAACAGTGCAGGTTTTCATTATCCGAGTGCCATGAGTAGTGGGTATACTGAAAGCAGACAAGCAAGCTGAGTAAAACCGTCTTTATTGACAGCAAAATATAGTGTGGAAGTGCAGCTGATGAATATCTGTGTGATTTTTCTCTGGGCCTAGGGGCTACTATCAGTTTTTTCTAACTAAAGGACTCTCCAAAATGATACAGGAGCCCAGGCTGTTAAAAAGCATTACATTATGAAGTGTCAAGAGAATTATGTTATTTTGCCTAATGGTAAAACCTGGATTTCTACTGGTGAAGCCAGATGACCTCCAAAATAGCACTTAGATGCTCAAAACCACAATTTGAGCAAATTCATGCAATTAAGAGAGTGACCTCCAAAACCTCTCCACCTAACTGGTATCAGATCTGAGAGGCTGCAGATACCCACACTTTTATTCAAGAAGCAGTCATTAAGTATGAGGAATTCTGCTAGGTTCAAGAGCACTGCCATCCTCGGATAAAGCACAGCAGCTAGGTAACTGTCCCAGCTTTAAGGCCATTTGGGTTCAAGATTCTTCTCTGAAGTTTATACTGTGGTTTGCAGGAGTTGTGGGTTTAGTTGCCTTGAAACAGAGAATGCATCTCAGGTTAGCCACCTCTTAGATGGCTGCTCTAACAACCAGGCTGTTGTACAAAAGACTATTTTTCCAAAGAATTGAACATGTTTGTCACTTATAACTGAAGGACTGACCTGGTTACAAAATTACAATATGCACATCTGGCATGTGAATCCCAGCCATACAGAAACTCCTTGTTCTTGGACAAAGACACCATCTTGAGCACCTCCTTGTTTGATATGTCATATTAGGGAGCTGATTAACATTTCCTGTTCATTTCCCCATACCCACACCTCCTCTACCCTAATTGGATGTGCAGAATATCATGCATCCCAGAGTTAAGTATCAAAATCCTTGTTTGACACAAGGAACCTCTGAATATCACATCCCTTATGTCCCATTTGGGCTCTGACACACAGTGATCATATGTGATGAGATGGGTCAGGGCGTATCAAGGCAAGCTGGCCAGCAAGAACTGCCTTGAGAGAGTGGGGAACGAAAGAGAAAACACACGTTGGAATGTATCACAAAAGCCATCTACATTAAAATAAACAAAACCAAAACAAGACAACAACAACAACAACAAAAGCCAAAGAAGAGAAAACCTCACACACCTTTTTTCCTTTTTGCTAGGTTATTTTTATTCTGGGTCATCTGTTTCCCATCCAGTTCACCACATTAGGAGTGAGGAGGGTTAAGGCTGCCTAAACTGGCTTTCCAGCATGGTTACTGAAAGAGAAGCACACAAAACTATTCTATAAGTGGAAGATCAGATTATCAGCAGTCTTCCATACATTCAATTCTAGTTTAAAAAAGTCCATCAGATCAGAATAATGGTGAAGCAATTTTTCCTAATCATGCCAAGTCAGGAGCAAGATTCTAGCAATAACTACAGAAATCAGACTAATGTCATACTGATTTAAAAAAATGAAAAAAGCAGAGGAAATTAGAAAAGAAAGGATATCATTTCTAGGAAATCATGGGAAATTCTGGACATTCTTATAAATCTAACCTAAGACATAACAAAGCAAACAGCCACAAGTTTAAACTTCCCATAAAGACAGGAAAAATTCACAGCTGAGGGAAAAGGCAAGACTCAAGAACAAAGCAAGCCATAAGTTAGCTTCACCTCATACTTTGGCAGTTCAAATGAGGCACTGTAGTTCCATGTGAGGACTGAGAGGAAAAAAAAATTGGAAAACGTAATAATTTAATGAGACTAGTAAACAGATTTTGTAAAAATTACATGGGAGGGGAGTCTATCATCTGGTCAGATAACTCACAGTGCAAGCGTACACTATGTACTTGTTTTGATAGAGAAGCAGTGGAAACTTTTTGCTAGACCAAGAAGAGAATTTTTTGATAGAGTCCTTTTCCAATGGAAAACTGCAAAGTTCTTATGTAGGAATTGCTTCAAAGAAGCATTCAGATGCTTCAACAATATGTACAATATATTTCAAATATGCATAACTGATTTCAAGGTTTTCTGAACAATTTTAACTTTTCTTCTTGTCATAACTTCCTACTTCATTGTAACTACAAACACATGAAAGATCAATAGTGAACTAAAACTTTTTCATATGAGCTATGCAGTTTTTAACATTTTTATTTCCTAGAAAATTAAAGTATTTTTATTCATAACAGCCCTCTTCCTTGCTATACACTCTGTTCTAGAACATAAAATTATTGAGGAGCTGTGGAATTTTTCATGAAATGGAAAGCTTGCATCCCAATCAAATGTACATGTGCCATGTTTAGGGGATTTCGAGTCTGCCAGTTTACAAGGGATAAGTGATCCATTTGAGTTTTTTGGTATTCCAATTTGCTGATACAAGGTGTGCATGTGATCTCTTTTTACCTTGAATGGCTGTGGTAAGAATGAGGGGGAAGTCACACTGAGGTAATTCCACTTACTAAACTGAGTATGTCGGCGTCGCACAAGGCAGTGGAACGGAGAGAAATCCAGCCCGGCGCTGAGCAACCTGCTGCTCACAAAGGAGGGTCCAGGAGCTGTGTCAGTGCGGTCCTCCGTACCGGCTAATACAGGCATGCTGGCAGGGCTGATTAGCCCAGGCAGAATGAATTAACGGGGCCACGCCGTTTCTGGTGTTTGAACTAGCTCTGTGGACAGCCCCATTGTGCCCAGTTCTCATCAGATTTGTGTGAGCCGTTCAATAATGCCTAATGCAGCATTGCTAAGGACTGTCATAAGATGTTTCTTCCGCATTTTTAGGGATGCTGGAGAACTCACACAGAGGCACATCTGTGCTGTGTAGGTCTATTAGTGAAGGTTGAAAAACTGTCTTTCACCTGGACTGGAAGTATCTGGAATGGTCTTGATTAGCACTAAAAAAATCACTCTGCACCAAACAAAAAAGCCTTATTTTCATAACACTGCACTTACTTATACCTGGGGAGAGCAGTATTTGAAAGTGGTTGAGATCCTGAAATATAGATAATCTCTTTCAGGATCTACAGCCCTCAAATTAGTCCTGGCAGATAAGCATGAAATCTTAACTTTGTGCAATATTCAATGGATAAACAGCATGGTAATCAGAGGACAAGGCTGCCACACAAAGCATCCCGTTTTGATGAAAATGACTATTGCTGTGCTCTGTACTAACTGTAATTTCCTAAAGACTGGAATTTTCATGCCAGATAGATCATGTTGTTATAGTCCAGTTGGAAGGCGAAAAGTTCCTGAGTTGCCAAGGCCACGTCATCATCCAATTGCTTCGCCATCTGCTAATTGTTTGGTATCGATGACAAACCCAGGTGCTTTCCTATATATAGTAGTGATCTAACAACTTGTGGCCATGTCTCTTCAACCAGAGAAGAGAACCGGAACATTTTACTAAAAAACATCATAAATATGAATAAGTAACAAAAATAATAGTGATAACAATAACCGTGTGGCTTATCTCCCAAATAATCTGAATGCAATTTAAAAATGTTGAAAACTATATGCAAGAACTATTTTACTTGCTGGCCTGCGGTAGAATGTGGCATTTTTAATAGTGTGGAACAGTGATATTGCTGTCTTAAAAAGGGGAAATGTAGAGTGATATATACAGCTACTCGAAGGACTAGGACATGCAGGAAGAAAATAACTATGACTCCTCTCACAAACCAAAGTAAGAGCAGAATCTGTCTCCTAATGGTTGTAAAAAGTGCAACTGCCTCATTTAATTACTTAAAAAAAGTCAAGTCTGGAGCTATAGGAATCAGCCTTCATTTGACATCGCAATCAACAAATTGCAGTATAGCAATTGCTTCTGTTATGTCTAGACCCTTCCTCAGAATAGAGGAGGTGCTCCCTGCATTCCCGCTTGAGAATGGCTTCATCAGCACCCTCCAGACCCCCTGTCGTTGTGGACACATACAGAGGGGGTCACACACAGGAGAACTCCCCAAAGCGAGGGGATGCAGCTTACTTTGGGAAGAGAGGCGATGGCATAGAGCAACTGGCCTGCCAGCTAAATAACCTCCCCTGCCAGCAGTTTCATTAATCATTGTGGGCCCATCCAGAAGCTTGCTGAAGCCAATGGAAACCCTCTTCATGACATCATGGTGTTTTGGGCTTGTATTACTGAATCACTCTAATGTCCTAAGATGTCCTTGGAAGAAGTTTGATGCTGTTTTATCAGATTATCTGTTTCACTTTTTCTTGGAAAAAATTAAATGTGCCCTTTACTGTGTTCCGTAAGCTTCTTATATGAAATATAATTCGAAACATTTAATTCTTCAGCAAAGGAAATGTGATTATGAACAAACACAAAACAGCTTCTGAGTGCTTTTTTTGAAATATGATTTATAACATTTTTATATTTACTTCAAGTTTGCTTCCCAAAGTTACACTTACTTTCCTCTAAAAATTGCCATTATTCTTTGGCTATTCTTTTATTGCAAAATTATTCACTCAGTCTCTGGTTAGAAAAGCTTTGCTGGAATGAAATGATCTTTCAGAACAGTGTACCTTTTTATGTTTCCAATATTAACTAACCACTCAGGGTGTGAACTTGTTGAAATCGGAGGATTTTCTATTATACAGGAGTGGAAATATTTAGCTCCTCTCTCCCCTCTCAGAAAACAAACCACATCCTGGAAAAAGAAATGTTTTACACAGAATTTATACATGATAAGAAATTCATTCCACAAGTGGAGTAAGACCTTTAAAAGACCTTTATCTACCTCACAGAATAAATTTGATATGCCTTACAAACCGTTATGTGACCTCTTCCTCTCGGTGCATGCAGATGCAACTCTCTCTCTCTTAAGTGCTAACACCATAATTTCCATTCCAATGATGAAATCGGGTGTGGAGGGGGACAAGTTTATTGTAATGCATTTGTATATGATTACATACTAGACTGTAAAAATTTAACATTTATTTAGCTTCTTCTAATAAGCTTTTCAAAACCTAATAAATCTGAGTAGCTTAAAACATCTGTTTGCTCTGGAAGATCATTCAGTAGGGCTGGGCATCCTGCTGGTGGGGCTGCTGAGACTGTTTAAAAAGCCTGGTTGATACTCGCAGTGAATGTTACAAGAGGGCTATTCTTCAGGAAACTTTTGGGTTGCGTAGTTTGCAAACGCAGGATATTAACAGATTGAGCTTTATGTATGCAAACTGTTTCTCTAGAAGTTTTTCTGGAGATTTTGTTAACAAAATGTATCAGAGATGCTTGAAAGGTGGGACCCCCATTAGCAATGCAAGACAAAAAATCACACAACCTTTCTTTCCTGCTGTGTTAGAGCAGGGCCTCCAGCACTTCTGACTCAGAGGCATCTTGCCTGGTGCAAAAGGTTCAGCAGGGACAGCCCTTAACATACAACTGACATACATCCCCAAGGATCTTACATTGACGAGCACCGGCCAAAGCAGATACCAGTTTCATTTATTTCACTCCTCTTTCTGTTTTGCCGAAGCCCTCTGCCCTAAAGCAACCCTGAAGTGCCCTCTTCTTTCTATTACTCCAGTGTGGTGATGAAATACAGGGTGATGCAAGAGCTACTAATGCAAACTCATTCCAGCAAAGCGATCCCATAACAAAAATCATTCACTGACCAACCACCCACACTATAAAGCCCCTCTGAGTTGTCTGATGATACAAACCAGAAGCAGCAGAACACACACACTGCGGGCCATGGAGTTTCCACCCAGAACACCCAAAACGTTTTGCCTCCCTGGCCATGTTTGAATAGAAATGCAATGGGATGGAAACCAGTTTTGTGAACATGAGGCAGGAAGCTTACATTTTTTGTGGAGTTCATATGTGCAAATGCACAAAGGAAAGAAATTAAATAGACAATTTCTAACTCTGATCTTTTTATAAAATTATGTGTACTATTTATCAGAAAACTTGACAAACAAGAACACATTTAATATCATGGAGGTAATTCCCCCAGCTTATTTTTCCATATTTCGTGGTCAAAATCAGTGCTGCAAAATATGTTAAATCCATAAGTAAGATTAAATGAAGAGTTTTGTCACATACTTGTAATATAGAGTACTCTTTCTATGTGTTTTTAATACAAAAGGATGACATTTTGATGATTTCACTGAGATTTGAGACCTCCTTGATTTCACAGTAACTTGGTGATGTTTAGTTTTTAAATGTTCTAAAGAAACCGTCATGTGACTTTTAGAAATTTCTGAATTAAAGGACAACTTAATACGTCTGAAGCTGGAAGACAGTAATTAAGATTCATGTAAAGAGTCTGGGAAACACAGGTTTGGATCACAGAATTGCAAAGGTTAAATAATGCAATAAATTAATTAATAACAAATTATCCTATTTTGCTAAGGATACCAAGATAAAACTTGTGACATAGGGAAATGATATGTTACTAGGACAACGTACTGGGGGTCTGATAGACCCTAACTTCACTACTTCTGCAGTGGAGGGTGTTAGAGTGGGTTTGGAGCTGCCCTAAATTCTACCAGGGCCAATCAAACAAGACAGAAACCTGCAACTTCCTCTGCATTTCTTTAATTTCCACTAGGTCCCAGGGCAATTGGAAGATAGTGAAAGGTGAGGTTAAAAATAATGTTGGGAACAAACAAAACTTAATCATTAGGATAACAGTGGAAACAGACTTGATGGATTTGCCCAGCAGAATGTGTGCAAATACTTCCCAAAAATTTACTGCCGGGTGCTTTTTATCTGGACTCTGTTGAAGCAGTGACAAGAGAAAGGCAAATGGATACAAATAAAGCCAATCCATATTTCAGTATTTTCAAAAATGTATATCCTAAACCAGTTCCCCAATATCAGTAGTAAAAAAAAAAACAACCCCCTTTTCAAAGTCAATGGGATGGTAGATTGCTTCCCAAGCAAGAATGACTCTCAAGCTGTTTTCATCAATTTAATTCCAATAATGAATGTGGTTGATATGATTTTTCTCACTGGTTTATATTAGTGCATACCTTGAATGTATATATTTGAGAAATTTCCTTAAGATACTATGACCCTGTTGCTTTTCTCTTATACCGAGTGGATCAATAGTTACACTGAATAAAGCTTGTGTGAGAAGAGAATCAGCCCTGATTTTCAACAATACTCATAGCTTTCGACACACTGGCTGCAGGAAATCTGCCTCTGACTCTTCGATTCTAGCCTCTAATACACTCTCTCTGCTGGCATCATGACAATTTTCTGAAGTAGACCCCCTGAGACCTTCGGTCATGAGGCTTATTTCAGTTCGTATGATTTGCCTTAGATGTGAATTCAGGTTGTTTCTCGGGTGTACCACCTACTTCTCCAGAGGAGCAGTGAGCTACCAGGGCAGCTGAATCACTTCCCTCCCCAGGTGAAGGCCACCGAAAAGGCTCCCCTGCCGTGTGTCCACCTATTTAAGCAATGAGGCAATGTTGTGAGGAACAAGCTTTCTTAGATTATTTCTGTTTGGGAATAAAGTGATAAAGCATTTTTTCCTTGTGCAGTTTCCAATTGGAAATACCATGAGGAAGCATGTTTCTCATTATATTTCCTACTTGTTCAAGTGTATTCCCATGCCAAGGGAACAGCTGAATCAAAAGGCAGGCAATGCCCCAGAGTTCTGATGCAACCAAATGGCAAGTGAGAGCAAATTACTTCTCCCTTTTCTTCTTTAACTTTTTTTCCCCAAAAATTGTTGAAAAGTTTTGATGCAAAATGAAAACAGAATTATGGGTTGGGAAGCCTCCACAAAGCCTTACTCATCTTTTCTGCCAACAAACTGATAGCTAATTTATGTAAATAGGAACGCTCTATGCTTTCTGGTGTTAGCTAACAGAATTCAGTGAAATGGAGAGCCCAGGCTCTGGTCGAGGCTGATCGTAACTCACCCTATCCTCATGCATTTGCTGGAAGACTGAATACGACGTTATGCTATTTCACTTTTTCTTCATTCTCATCTTAACCAAAACTTTTTCATTGTGTAACCAGTATGTGTAGGGCAAAGCTCTTTTATCTTGCACCAAGGGAAAGACTATCCTGCGAGCAAGATTTTACCACAGGGCAGGGAAGGGAAAGGGAGCATCTCTTCGCTCCCTGGTATTACCCATGACGGATACAGCCGGCGCTCCCTCCTCATCCACAAGCCCTGCTCTACCTTCTGGGACTGCAACTGTTGGGCATCATTATTTCTTTCTGTTAGTCACTTGGTTCTCAGGCAATGAAGCTCAGTGTGGTGAATGTCATACTGCTTACCAGGCAGTCCTGTGTATATTTTCTGTATCTCCTTGAAATCTAAAGAGAAAGGATTTACATGAGATGTACGCAGGTCATTGGCCTCTCTTTGTTCAGTTGACCTTTTCTGTAGGTAGTAAGTTAGATGAGCCGAATTCATAACGACTGACGACGGGGTTCACGTCACAACACGACCACTGCAGGAGCCTGCTCCTACCCCATTTCTCCTCAGCCATTTTCCAAGGCGCAGAGCACGAGGCACTTGCCGGCATGCAAGGCCAGTGGTCTCAGCCAAGACTGAAGATAACAGAGGTAAACAGCTCTGCAGGAAAAGTAGTGCTTCAGCATGGGGACAGTCTCAGCGCATTCTTCTCGGCACTTGTGCCTCTGCAGGGTTATCACACTGTCTAGCAGACAAAATGTCATCTTAACACATAACCATGAGCGCAGGAAGCTGACATATCATGCACTCTGTAAGCATTAACGTGTATTTTTTTTTTTCTAGGGAAAGATTTCTAACTAAGAATGTCAAAATTGCCATCCGTTCTGAGCCTTTGTGTCTATAGTTAGAGGGAGGTATGCCTTTTTCACTCCAGGTCATTTCTGGATTAACTTCAAAAATAAAAAAAAGGCTTCCACTGCCACAGAAGGGAAGTTTTGAGTTCTGTTTAATCAGGATTTGTTTTCCGGGCCAGTGCAGGGGAGAGGGTAAGAATGATTGGTTTTATGAAGGTCATTGAATTATTTCTATGTCATAGGATTTTAATTTTGTGTATTTTTATAATAATGATAATATTTGTTGCTTGTAATGGGCTTTTTTCCAGTTCTTCTTTCTCCCATTTCCTAGTGATAGAAAGAGTAAGGTTGTTAAAGAGGTAAAATGACTTCTTATCCACATTTTACTTTCAGTAGTTAAACGGTAATTTTTTTTTTGTTACCAACATGGTTTATCTGGACAGTATTTTAAAATTGACATCTTTTTCCTGCATCAAGATTGTGGTTTAAAAAATCAGTTTTACAAAACGGTGAGTATCTTACAAGAGGGGAAACTGAGGCAGAAAGAGATATATGATTTGCAATTAACTCAGCTCAGTGACAAAATCTTAAATTCTTTCTGACTTAATCAGGGTTCAGAAGTGAATTTGTTACAGAGAAACCAACAGACACCAGGTTTCTCTGTACTCTGCTCTGAGTAATTTTTTAATTAAAGAGGACTGTGAAAATATTGAATGTTAAAATTCCAGGAATAATTATGATTGCAATAAGTTTCTATGCAAGTTTTAGAATAAGAGCACGCTGAATACTTTGTCTCTTTTATGTATTTTTATGGTTAAAAATAATGTGTGTACCAATAATCCTTTTTATTGCATTTTAGGATTCTGGTGTGGAAAAAAACCAAAGGAAAAAGCCAAAGTAACTTGTCACTTAGCAATTCATGTGGAAAGAGACCTAGACTACAAGAGGACATTGTCAGCTGAATGAAAGAGATTAAATTGATAAGAAAGAATAGAGGTCTGCTTCCTTCATTGTCTTGGAAAATACATTTGTTAGGCAGCTTTCCAACACAGAAAAGAGAATAAGACACTTCCTAGGACAGAAAGATTAGTAGTTGGAATAGCAGTCTTTCATGATAAACAAACCATGTCTTTTTACCCTTTTAGGATTTGAGAATTGCTCTCCAATTATACTTCCCTTTTATCAAGATGTGAACATGACTGCAGCGGTAACTTAAAGAAGACCTAAACTTTAACACAAGGCTTTTCATTTAGTTGCTTTAATATGTTAGCCACACTCAGGTTTTGGTTGTAGATGCTTAGCTCTCACTTGGTGACAAATGTGCTTTCTTAGGCAGCCTCATATTTCTGTGACAAGTTATTGGTAACCCTGCTCCATACAAAAACACGTAAGCAGCTACTGCTGAGGACATGACATGAAATTAATTGGCTATTTTTAGTCAATTTAAAGGAGATGAGCTCAAATACTTGATCAAAGACTCCAAACATCATCTACTCAATGGACTTTCAAATGCGTAAGGGATAGCAGTTTATGAAAAGCAGTTTTCCATACAGGCCTTAGTATAAAAGAAACACTTGGTTAACAATAATTATATACAGGGAGAAAGGATCACAATAAAACAAGCCATTGTTTCTTCAAAGAAATTGTTTAATGGAAAAGGCTATTATCAGTTAAATAACTCTGTGATAATATGACAGTGGGTCAATGTGAATTTGCAGCTGTTCTGAGTTCCCACAGACTTCTCTCCAGTTTAAAAGCTTGAAGAAAAGCCAACTCTTTCTGTTGAGTGTAACAGGCTTCAAATAAGGTCTCATATATTCAAACAATGCATTTAATATAATAATCCATCCCAAGATAATTCCTGAATTACAAGCAATGTGTATATCTGTATATATACATTGTAAGATATCTGTAAGTCTTCACCTCGTATATTAGCATCTGTTACCCACCCAGTTCCGACCTTAGTTCCAACAGAAATGACTCACTCATATCTGGAATTGCTTCTACCTCCTGTGTGGTTGAACATCTTCATGCAGGCTTTCAAAGGTCTGTTAATTACTTATGGAATCAATAATACTCAGAAATGCAGATCTGAAATTGTGTAGACACAACTGTAAGTTGTTTTGAAAATCTCCTTGAAAACTTGACTGTATACATCAGTAAATAAGCTTGTAAAGTATCTTCAGTGGAGGCACCTTGGTGACATTCATTTTAAAGCAAGCAAGGATTAGCTAATTAACCACAGTTTTGTGCTGAGGAAAAAAAAAGTACAGTATCAGTTTACTTCAATAAGAAGACAGGCTGAGAGAGTTGGGGTTGTTCAGCTTGGAGAAGAGAAGGCTCCGGGAGGACCTTACAGCAGCCTTCCAGTACCTAAAGACAACCTAAAAGAAAGCTGGAGAGGGACTTTTTACAAAGACATGTAGAGAAAGGACAAGGGGTAATGGCTTTAAACTGGAAGAGGGTAGATTCAGATTAGATGTAACGAAGAAATTCTTCACTGTGAGGGTGGCAAGGCACTGGAACAGGTTGCCCAGAGAGGTTGTGGATGCTCCATCCCTGGAAGTGTTCAGGCCAGGTTGGATGGGGCTTTGAGCAACCTGGTCTAGTGGAAGGTGTCCCTGCCCATGGCAGGGGGGTTGGAACTAGATGATCTTTAAGGTCCCCTCTCCAACCTAAACCATTCTGTGATTCTATGATTCTATGATGCTATGAAATTTGTAAAAGCAACTGAAGTCTCATAATTTTCCTTGTAGTTGCAGGAAACGGTAGTACAGTTCTGCTTCTAAGCGATTAGAATGGACAAAATGGTTTTTGCTTTGGAGGAACATATCAGCTTATACCGGTATCCTTCCTCCTCATTCTTTATGTCACTGTGGAATATAAATTATTATCAAACATATTTCAAAGAATTCCTCTAGATGGTGAGGTTTCTACCCCACACGTCTTGTACCCTTAGAATTAACCAAGCCTAAGCGGTGAAATTCCAGTGCCTTTTGGAAGGGTGAGGCCCAGATCCCAAAAGGAGCTAAATTTCTTGCACATCTGGCATAGTCAGGTCCATTGACTAGATGTTGTTCACAGACACAAGAAATTAAGAACTTACCAGTTCTCATCTCTGCCCGTTCTCTCTATAAAATTACAGCAGATTCAAAGGCTGTAAAGCTGTCAAACTCTAATTGCAGTAAAAGGTCTGATTCTGCCACTGCTACTCTGCCTGTGCCCACAAGGACAATTAGATGTCTAACGCAGAATTCAATTTGATCTTAATAACATTTCTGGTAAATTTTCTATTAAAAATATTGTGGAAAACATGGCTTGTTTATTAAATTTACTTGGACAAAGATTGTACATTTTTGACAAAAAAAAATGTGCCTTATGAAAAAATTTAGTCACCTGTGGCAAACAGTTTGCATTACCCTGATCACTTATCCCTGAAAATGATGGATTAAAACACATTAATCCTATATGTTTCTATAAAATAAAATGAAAAAATATGACAGTCACATCCCATACTTCCTGTAAAGCTGTCATGTTTCTCCCAAAGGCAGGAGTATACATTGCACTCATTATCTGTGCTGTAAATTCATACTTTGTTTGGTTTTTTTTGTTTTTACAGAATCTTAATATTTAATTTAGCAACACCACCAAAATGTTGTGCTTACAGTATTAGAGCTGATATTGCATCTGTAGGGCACAGATATTCCAAACATATGCAATTCATTAAAAGAGTACAGTTAGTTAAACTACTCTTATTGATGGTATCAATATAATTATAATCACTTGCTTGATGTGTGAGACAATATTAGCAGGGTTGTTGACCTTTTAAAGTCTGCCAGTAGGGACAGCTGAAAGATTTTCAGGAAAAAAAAAAAAAAAAAGGGACAGCTGCTTACTGTGTTTCAGAAAGCTAACCAAATCCAGAGGGTTTGACCTTCCCAATGCACGTCATGGCCAAAATTACTTCCCCATGGTATCCTAAGGGTGCTTCGTATAGCATAAATCAGCACAAAATTAGGCTTATTAGAGTTCATTTGCTTAATAGTTGAGAATCGAGTTTAAACAAGGTGACCAAGGACTAGTGTATATCTACACATGCTACTATGTTCCTAGGTGACTTTATTTAATCAGTATTACTGAAAGAATTAGGTATAAACTAGTCAACAATGCATTTAGGCTGGAGAACAGAACTTTTCTCATTACCAGAGACATGAATCCTTAGAAGGAGCCACAAAGGCAGGAAATCTTTGGCATTTCTCTGTTTGATACAATTGTGGGAGGAATTACAAGACCTGGCTGTGTGCAACAGCAGTGGATAGATTTAGGGCTGGAGGCATTGCTCTTTGCTGGGTTAGCAGTCTCAGTTTAAAGCATCCCTGCCCTGAGCCGTGCACTTTGCCCATCTTCCCAGCAGTGACAGAAGGAGTTAGATGTCTGCTCCACGCCGACCTCGACTCACAGCCCACTGTATTTGCTTAAACTACCTTGCATATACATCTCTGTTAATCCTCTGGGCAAGAACCAAGGTATTTAAACGTGCTTGTTCTGCCACCCTGGTTAGAGAGCGGTCTCCAGCAGACTGCTGGTGAGCACAACTTGAGATCCTTCAAATCTTGCGGTACAAGGAAAAGCTCCAGGTGATGGAGAGTCTAGTGCACTGGAGACGATCTATGCATTTTCTCATGCATGCAAGTAAATGTGGTGTTGCTGTCGTATCAAACGCGTACATTCAATAAAACGTGGTACCCGAACGCACCACCATTTATACTGTGAGCTGCAGGAGTGCTGTCCCGGTGACACCAGCCCCCTCCAGCAGTTTCTGTGCCCGGTTGCCACTGAAATCGATGCTGATCAGAGCTGACCAAGTTTCTCGTCCTGTGTGTCTCCATGGTGCAGCCCCCAGCACGGCCAGGCGCTGCAGGGGTTGCCTGGGACCCCCACCCACCCACCCACCCTGCACATGCACCCAGCTGCTCCTTCTGGCTCAGGCCCTGGCCCCGGTCCTCCCAGCCTTGTTGCATATGATGCAATAGAAATAAAAACAATAATAATTTAAAAAAAAAGAAATTTCAGTGATTTTTAAGGGTATTCTTAGTAGGTGTAAATAAGAATATTAGCATTTTTAGTGCTCTGAAGCTATAAATGACCCTGTCCTTTGTGGTGGAGTTTCCTTGACTTCATTTTAAAGATATGAAGGACTGATGTCCATATCTGAATAAGTGACCTCGGGATTTCTTTATAGTTAATGGAGAGGAATGGGCACTTTTACGGCACAGTTCATCTGACCTATTTTACACATCTCTGTGAATCCTATCCTCAGTGTCATACACACATAAACTAAAAGGGACAGGGTTTTAAATATTGAGAGACTGTCACTATCTCTTCCAGTGAGAGCACACAAGGCATTACAAAAGCTTTTTGGCCCATCCCATATTAATCACTTGGTGGTCGGAAAGCAGGCAGACCATTTTTGCGTGCAATTATTTGCCTGCTTATTAAGCTCAAAAAACAGAGGCCTTTTTGTTTTCTACCTTTTTTTTTTCAGCAAATCTTTTCTTTCAAATCTATTTGGAGAATGGAAAGACTACTCATAGCAAGTGATCCAGAATCTGGACCTTGGCAGCATAGACTTGCAGCATCTTTGGCAAGTCAGTTTTTGAGTAAATGGAAACACATTAAAGTTAAGAGTTAATCTTCAGAAGGCACTGCTGGAACACCAAAATTCTGAATATTGAACAACAGGTAGTTCAAGATGCACAGTCAAAAATGGAGGCAATCTGACTTAGAAACAGCTTTTTGAAATGTGCTCAACTCCTATATGCCTCGATTTTATTTTTTTTTAAATGCATAGAATAATACTTACCTCACATGGAGTAAATTATGTGCTTGCCAACACACAATACGTCAGTGGCAAAGACAGGGATAAAATCCTGGACTGCCAATTTGTGCTTTAAACAGTAGCTGTGCTCCCTTTCCTTTCTAAGTTCAAGCTCTGACTTTAACCATTATTACTTTGGGGTTTATTGTAGTTTTTCTCTACCGTTAAAGAGCAGATTATTTCAAAAGTACCTTTATATTTAAACTAAATTGACCTTCAAAAGGAACTTAAACTTGCTCAATATATTTTGTTTCCTTTTGCTTCTGTCTCTCACAATTGTCTCAGCACACTTTTAGCCATAGTCAGCCTTGAAAGAAGCAGATACAGCGCTCTCAGCTTCTGTAAAAGTACTTGTTTACTAATATATCAAGATAGCATCTGGATAGGAGATGGCTCTGATTCAGCTGTTTATGGAGTTAGTGTCTATTTATTTGATTGGACTTTGTAGGCATACTATGGCATGATTTGCTAATGGGGACACAGGAAGGGATTCTGTATTAAATTCTATTGCCATTTCTGTTACTAACCTGACAGGTGACCCTGAGCAATCCCCTTCAGTTCTCTTGTTTTTCTGTATTTTGTCTCTCTGGTTTATTAAGTCTGTAATTCTGCAGAAACATATGCCCATGTTTAGTTTAGTCACAAGAGTCATTCCATTTTTAAAAGTTTACAGTCTGAGCAGGTATTTTTGTAGGGCATGGATGGGCTCTTCCTAAGTGTTTATATGGAGTTTAGCACAGTAGCAGCCTAATCTTGGCAAGAGAATTTACATATTGCCATCATACTGATACCAGACAATTATCAACAGGCATAAATTGCTGTAAACTGGATGGAGTTTTACTGATTTTCTATCATCTTCTATACCAAAGTGGACTTTTTATCCTGCAGTAAAACACGTCGTCATAAAAAGCTGCCATATTAGTTGTTTTTATCCATATTTGCATAGCTGAAAATGAGTGCATAAAGGTGCAAGGTCCTAAATATCCTTGTTTGTTTTTTAAAATTTCAGCATTCCCACTGAACCCTTTCATCTCCCATTTTTTCCTTTGCAAAATATGTTTTCTCCTGCCTCTATGGCAACATTTATATCACCTCTTTTGTAGAATTATACTGCTATTATCAATGAAGAACTTAAGCAAGAATGTTTTATCCTGATCAAAAGTGCATGTTTACTGTATATTGTGCCAAATATAATCCCCTGCCAGTGTAAATTCTCTGCCATTGTAAATCCTGACTGTCATCAAGAAGTTTTTTCCAAGGCTTGGTTCTAGGAAAAAGCAAGTATGTAATTACTTATGGCAGCAAGGTGACTGTACTACAAAAATAACTGAAGCTCTGTTGTCTTCTTTGCTAGACCGTGAAGCCTCTCTAGCTGTCACCTCCATGGGGAAAGGGATCTGAGAGATGACAAGTGCTCACACAGAGTAGGGTCTCCCAGCAGCAGACGTTGCTTTTCCTGCCTTTCCCATTCCTTCTGCAGCCATATGAGCAGCACAGGGAGCTCTCTGGGATGCGTCCTGGCTTTGCATCTCAGCCCTGTCCCTACTATATCATGTTCAAACTGCATGGCCCCAGCCCAGTCCAAGTCCCAGACATCTTAGTGACCAGCTTCAAAAATAAGTTTACCTACTCTACTGAGAAGTTCTGAGACTAACCTTTGAAGCTAATTGGGATTTTTTTGCCATATAAATTACATACTGAAAAGATATTGAATCTTTGCCGAATAAAAATGGCAAACCTAATAGAGAAGAGGTTGTATGAAAGCTTTTCATGGGGGGCAAGTCAATAAAGGGAAAATAAAAAGCTATTTAAAAGATCAGTATTTTAAAAACTATAATCAAATCACATGAAATTACCCTTTTTGGGATATATACGAGCATTATTATAAATCCCAATAGGTAAGAAAAACACTGAGTAGTTCTGACTCTAAATTCCTGACTTGTATGGTTTATTAGTTTCTTTCCAGTATTAGTATTTTCGAAGTTACCTTACTTACCCTTCCACACACTTATGCAGTGCTGTCTGATGCTAATAAAAGTCACATATACATGTGCAGATTAGAACTCAGTTATCTAAAGAGTTCAATTTGAGGATGAAATACAGGCAGAGCAAATATGGGATACATTAGGGATTTTGAGACTTTGTTAAGAGTAAGGAAATGGTATTGGGATTTTGTTAAATGATAGGCAAGGAAATCTTCCAGCTATCACAAAGTGATGTCAGAATGATATTGCTGTGAACTGGGAACACAGTAGGATTTTCTTACAGGTTGTCAGAGGAGGGCGGGGGGAAGGGCTGCTCCCTGTGGTATACATTCATTTATTGACTACAGTCACAGTTATTTGCTTCAGCCAGCATGATCTGAAATGCATGTATAAAAGCATATAGGTATTGGAATTTTCAACCCAAATCAGAATCCTAATTAACTGTAAATCGTAAAGCCAGTAGCCCGAGGTATATTAAAATGAGAACTTTGTACATGAAAGGCTGCACATGCCCCAAAATCTAAGTATTTCCTACTTATAAACCACCAAATTCACTGCATCAGCTTCAATGACTGTAATTCTTCTCCTGAGGGATATACAAGTAGAGTTAACTGAAAACAAATATGAGTTTGCAACTCATAGAACAAGTCATTTTACGGGCACATTAAAAACCACTGACATAAGGAAAGACAACATAAAATATTTGTACTTAAGGTAAGAATATGACATTAAAGCCAGAAGTGAACTTAGTCCATTGTGCTTCATCAAATGCCTCTTTAATCTATAAATGTGTGTGATTATAAAGACATTAATTTCAAGGGGAAGACCACATCAGTAAAGCACCACTGAAACACCTGGCACAATTGAATTTCACGCAGCACCAAACGTGAAGGCGAAGAGCCGAAGTTACAAAACGCGTTGGAGTCGAACAGAACTGACACGGACACTGTTCTCTCAGATACATAAAAGGTATTGGTTACAAAGATCCAGTCCTGCTTAGGGCAACAGGGGTTTTCTTGCCTTTAATAGGAGCAGGATCAAGCTGTAAAGGGATATTTGGTCCTTTGGTGTTCAGGCAGCAAACAACAAAACAGAAGCTGCAGAGCCCTTGAGCCTGAGAAACCTCTGCTCCGTATCACCATTACCATTCCATGGCGCCAAGATATCTTGTGATCTTGTGTTTAATAACGGCTACACCCTTCCCCTATTGCGTGCTGAGTAACTCTATGTCTTCTCAGGCCAGGGTTTGAACAAGAGCTATGGTGTTTCCTCAGCTACTCTGTCACTGTGCTCTGCAAACTGGGAACTCGCTGTATGATGTGCATGCGTGCATGTGTGTCTTTCCTAAGGGGTATAACTTTTTCAGTTAACTGCTCAGGCTCAGCAAGCTCTAGCTCTAAATTGTAAATTATATTGAAAGCAGAGTATCTCCTAAAATAATTTTGACTATAGGCTAACACAGCTATGAAATGCCAATCCTCCTTTTTGACCTGGTATAATGAGAAGGGATCTGCTACTTCATCTTGTTTTCCTCACAGAACAGAGAGTTTAACAGTAAAGAAAGTCTATTATGGAAATTGCAAAACATACACAATCAGAACAAAACAAACTCCTACACTATGAATTAAAGAGGTGACAGGAAGAATCTCAGCAATGGTTTAATGCTAAAACGTCAGTCTTCATTAATTCCCCTCACCAAACAATGTTTGTGCAAGAAATAATGGTTGAAAGAGGGGCAGTGAAAAGAAAAACTAATACACATTAAGGGAGATAAATGTTTGGGAGTATCTTGGGAGTACCCTGAGGTCAGATACAGTAAAGATATTGCCAAAGGCAATACTAATACTAATACTAATCATAGAATATCTCAAGTTGGAAAGGACCCATAAGGATCATCGAGTCCAACTCCTAATATCCTGCCATGATGGATATTCCCGTTGCAGACTATTTATTGTAAGGCCCACTGTTGAAGTGGCAAAATTTCACCCAATCTATAGTGACTGTTCAGCTGCTGTTGCAAGTTAAATTTGTTTCCCACTCTCAGAAAAGACCGCCATCACCCGTGGAAGGGGGAACAAATGCCACCTATGTATTCGCTAACTGAAAGTGTTTATCTGAATCTGTCAACCGCATCAGAAATCAAGTTGCTAAATGCTGCATTCAAGAATTTTCTGTGGATTTGTGACATTCCTTGGAAGGCTTTAGATCCATAAAGCAATGAATAAATTATAAGAAGACATAATTATGGTATTTTCATCTCTGACAGATATAATTTTACTCCATAAGCACAGAAAAGAAAGCTGCCGTTTTTCTCAGACCAACACTCCAAGATTTCTAAAAAAAAAAAAAAAAAAGAAAAAGAAACAAGTCTTTTGCTGAAAAATGACATATTTAGTAAATATTGTCCAGGGTAATTGTTCATGCGGGACCCCAACAGAAACATGCTTCAGATACTGTAACTACTGTATATTCAGAGTGTATGAGCACTGTACATTCAGAGTAGATGATTATCTCTGTAATGTTTGTTACGAAGCTCCTTGTGGACACTCAAATATAATTTTAATGGTATCCTGAAGAAAAAAAAAGATGGTATAGCACTCAAATTGGATTCCAGAGATAAGGTTAGTTACTGAGGGTATGATTTACGTCAACTGAATTTAACTGTCTAACATGCGTGTGTCTAATTTAGGCTCTCTTTGCAGTCTGTCGAGGGAAGTAGGTACCTCCAGCGGGAGATCAATTTCACTCACTGTGACAACTGTTTTAGGACAAGATGAACCCCCAACGACCAGTGAAAAACCCCAGATGATTAGATTAGCAACCTAACTTCAAGACAGCAAAGACAGGGACGGTGTATTGGATCTGGAACGGTACTGCCTGTTTGCACATGAAATCAGCTCCTCGGGTCCCAGCCAGCACACGGGGTGCAGCCCTGCAGATCTCAACCTGGATAACGGAGCCAGCATCCTCCTGCCAGCTGCCACTGAGCCGGAGCTGCAGCCCAGCCATGACAGCTACCATCTCCTACTCTCCAGGACACACAATCGAGCCTCTTTCCAGTGGGCCAGGCAGGCTCGTGTTTCTCAAGCCACAAGCACGGTGATCATTGACAAACAGAGAAATAAAATGTGAAGTCTCCGAACGTCTCTAGGGACTCAGATTCCCACACATCTGCTGGAAATCACTAGGAGATGGGTCCACGTTGGATGTTTCAGTCTGAGGCCTCAAGTCATCACTGTATCTTTTTCAGCAAATCGCTGTAACATATATGTAAATCTTCAAGCTTAAATCCCATTAACATCAAAGGGATGTAAGCATGCACTTAAATGTTTTGCTGAACTGGTACCCTTGGCCCCACTCCAGCAAAACCTGTAAGCATATGCTTAACTTTAAGAATGTTTAACCCTGTTAACTTCTATAGACTTGATTTTCTACAGTTTCCTGAAGTAAAACACAGATTTCAATGCTTTGCCAAGTCACTATCTTAATGAAGATGCAATGCCCCTATCTCATCAGCATTACAAGTCTCAGTTAAATCGGTCATACTAATGCACAAAGGCTAGAGGTATGTATATTGCGAGGAGAAAAAATCCATTAGAAATGCCTAGCCAAATGGTAAATACTGAAAACTAAGTACTTAAAAAAAAAGGATTCCAAAATAACATAAGCCAAATTAAAGCCTCGGTTCATCCAGGACTCGAGCACCTGATGTGCTTTAAACCCGTTTCTCTCTATGCTTACATTTCGGTATGTGCTTAAGTACCATGATGAACTGGTCCATCAGTGTACACCTTGCCTTTTATATGTTAGATAAAGTAAAATCCTTTGGCTTTTGTAAATCACGTTGCTTTGCCTAAGATACCAGATGAGTTGCTCTACTCTGATGCTTATGTGTGCACAATAAATCCAGACATAAAAATCAATAGAAACATTTAAACCTGTGAGGTTGTAGAAGTGCCCGTTGGAAAAAGTCAAATGTTAAAAAAATGAATCTCACATAACTGTGAGATTGCTATAACAGGCAAAGAATTATTCATGTTCATGTGTATTCAGATCCTTTGTGCAGGAAAAGGCTTTAGTAAAATAAGTTGCACACAATCTTTTTAATGACGTATATTTCTATATTTTTCATGTTCATACATTGTTATGCAAACGAACTTTTATACAATTATCTGCAGCATGCCACACAAGCAACTTACTATTTGGTCATAGATTTTGAATTTTATGGAAGTAGCGTGTTTCACTTAAAAATTAGGTAAATATAATATGTTAAGTACAAAGATTAATGATGTATATCTTTACAAAGCAGTCACAGGGCTATGTTTTGTTTATGCAGGATGGCACCCTATATGCTAAATATATCATAGGTTTATGTTACCATAACGATGCATCATTCCTCAGCTATTAATCTAAACTGCAGAGTACATGTATATTTAATAATCCTCAGAAAGTCTGTAAGACTTATTTACGTTTTCTGTACATACTGCAGCTCTAAAGACCTTTTAATGTTGGCCACTAATTCTATACCATCACAATGCTTTAATATAAGTAAAAAAGATTAAACAACAGTATGAGTCAAATCAGTACTCAAAATGCCAATAAAGATGTTTTGCCCTTAAACTGAGATTCTAAACCAATGTAATTTTTCAACTTTGAGAGTGCAGTGCACCGAACACATCATATTTAAAATATTTGAAGAGCTGAATATCATACACAGGATATGTAATGGCATTTATTCCAGCAATCTGAACAGCAAACCATGAGAATAAAGAAAAGAAAGCAAAATGAGCAAATTGGTCATAATAGCAGTCCCTTATAAATAAATTTGGCATTTATCTGAAAAATTAGTTAATAGAAACTTACAGTATGTAGTGTTAAGTTATTGTTTTCACTTGTAACATATGCTTAGAAGCTGATAAATATTTATCTTTCTTTCATTACAATAATTCATATCTCAGAAGAAAAACTGCAATTGCTTTGATTATATGTTCTTTCCATCCTTATGGCATGCCATAAGAAACAACATTTGTAAAAAATTAATTTTGTTTATTAACAGGAAACTGCTTGCAAAAACTAGGGAAAAATATGAAAATGAATTTATAAAGAAGTCTGCAAGAACAAAGCACAGACATTATAATATCATCATTTAGAATCTATGAACTGAAATGTATTTTTAAAGACAAAGTTAATGCCTCCCTTTGAAATCCTCATGTTAAAATCAAAAACACAACTTTAATAGAAGACAGACATAGGTACTGTGTGAAGAATTACAGCTTAGAAAATTAATAAAAATAGTATCTAAAACAGTATTAGTAAGATATGAAGCTCATTCATTAATGGTCTCTGTGATAATATATCACTGAAAATGTTGCATGAAGGACAGTCTTTGATAGGATTATGTACAGTATAATAGCAAGATATTGAAATTAAAATTCACTGAGAAGATACATCTTGTGAACTGAAGGGTAAGAAGATAATAATGGTAACATTAATAATAATAAATAACAAGTATAAAATGATTCACATAAATAGAATTTCCATCAGCAACCATTATTGTAATTATGGGAATGATAAAGTAATAATCTACAGTAAATAGCTAATCTTTATTGATTCACTATTTAATTTCTTTTTTTAAAGGGCTTTAGAATTGCTGTCAATAACAATAATGTGTACATGGGGAAAAGTTATACAGAGAATAAATGATAAAAACAGTATTGTGTAATCTGTTTCTAAAGAATCTTTTGAAGATATTTATGTTGTTTGGTGCAGGCAAAGAAAATTCTTAAAAGAATTTCCCCACCTATTTAATGAATGCTGTGGGATTTCTTCAACACATGGTTATGGGGGTTCCAGAGGCATATTGGGAAAATTTAGAAAGTTCAGAACCTGGCTTTTTAATCACACCTCTCTCTAAGGTAAGAACAGCTCTCCGTCAATGGCAGCTATGAAGAAGAAACAGCCCATAAACTGTCTGACCCTACAGCAGCCCTAGAGGCAATTTCACAGCCAACAGCGAAGTTAGCACTAGAGGCAACCAAAAGGCCAAGGAAGAGGCTGAATAAGAGAAATTCGAAGGAACTAACTATGATGCTGAGCAAATATATTCTAGAATTTAGCGTACGGGTACCAAACAAACCTTCTGTGTGGCAGCAAGCACAGGCTCAAATGTGAGGACAGACAAAAGGCAGGACTTTATATGAGAAATTGAAGTGGTGATCATATAGTGCCTTTGAAAGTAGGGACCAATTTCAATTGCTTTTGAATTCATAGAAGAATAGAGAATAGCTTATGATATGCCTAAAAAAAAGCCCAACAATGTAGTCCCGAGAGAAAGACTAGATTTTAATTCATAAAGATTTTCTCTTTAGTTTTTTAATATATTCATCATCCTAGCAGTATCTTTTGGTAATTAATAATATAGATGGCCTTTGATCATCCACATATGAGTATTTTTATAGTCTGTTTTACTTCCAAATTAAGAAGGATATTGGATAATATTAACCTCCATTGTACACTGTGGTTTTACTTTTGCCTTGTATGTTGTTGTCTAATGGAGTTTTGTAGGCCGCTGGTCGAAAGAACATTTCATATAGGTGAGTGACTCCACTGTGTAGAAGAGGGTCCTTCTCATCTAAGCAAAATCACAGTCTGCCTTGAACTACATATATTGTGATACTGGACAAGATTTTCCACTGCATAATGCAGAATGTATTTCTGATTTTGCAAACACTTCTCATGAGCTCTTAGAAAGGAGGTAGTCACTGGAAAAAAAAAAGAAAGAAATGCCAGGTTCACTATGGGAAAATAACACAAACCCAGCATGGGTCTATCTCCTTCTGACAGTTTAAATTCATGTCCTTCTCATAATGGCACATGGCCATATACTGGCATAAGGAACAGAGCAAACGATGACTGCTCCAGATGTTCGATGTCCAAAAGAGCTATGTTGTGCCTCCAAGGTGGTGGACTCAAAAATGGGAGGCCTGGCTAAAAATCTGGCCCTCATAAGTTTGCATTATTGTCAGTTAGATAGGAAACATATAAAGGAAGGTTCCTGCTTAAGTGAGAGAAACTGGCAACAATTTGAAATGTTTGATATACTCAGAAGTGCAGCAAAAGGACACCTCAGATTGAGGCAGATGTCAACGCTATGATATACATGTGGTAAAAAGCAAAATGTTTTTATTGGCATGAAAAAACAACCAGAAATATGTAGCAATAATATTATTTTTTTTCTTTTGGGGGGAGTTGATATTTCCCACCGTACCCATTCCCCTGAGGGGCCAGCTGACACATGATGCAGAGTCCTGAGAGAAGACAGAGCGGATTCTGTGTGCAGAAAGAGTGAAAAGACCCGGACTACACAGCTGAGGAGGAAGACGGGTATATGGGAGAAATGTTGGGCATATATATGTGTATATAGGCAAGGAAAAACAGCAAGTCCATTTATTTATGATATAACAGCAGTAAGAGGGGAACTCAGTGAAATTAACAAGCCATACATTTAAAAGCAATAAATAAAATGCCTATTTTCCAAAAATAATCCATGGGACTTAGTGTCATGAGGTATTTTTAGAGAGGTGCAGGATTCAGATCATTTAGGTGAACACCAAAATGGTCCACAGTAGCATTGTAACGGGTAAAGCATTGCAAAGAACAGAAAACTCTGTGTATGACTGTAAGTGCAAAAATCAACTGCTGTTGAGACCAAAACTTCCCCTTGGGGACTTGTGTCGCAATTGTCCATTAGGAGCTTCTCGAACCTCCCTCTGAAGCATGTGGTATTAGCCCCTCCTGGAAATAGGATAGCAAAAAACCTTGACCATATTCCTTAGCTATTAATAGTTGCTTTGATTTCCCACAGACTTAAAAGAGGATAGAGTAATTTGACTGCCGCTCCTATTAGCCAGGTTCCTCTTTTAATTTTTATTATAATTTTTTTATCCGCTTCAGTGGACATTTTCCTGAAGGAAGGAGTGTGGGACTATGACCTTTGTAAATATCTCTGCCATGTGACAGTGATTGTTCTGATAATTATTCATTATTCAAGACTATAAGAATAATTACTGCTTTCAAATACCCTGCAAATCATAAATGCCTATACAGGGCTATCCTTAGGCAGGCTTCTGGAATGCTATTTCCAAATGAAGAATTTTGACAAATTTGTTTTCTCCTGTCCTTTATTCATTTATCTTAAAAAGTACAAGGGTGGTCATTCTTTACTTGAGCAGATCTTAACTTCTTTTCAGGTAAGGCACTCATTTATGAAGTGGGTGGGAGTCCAAGGACTGGGAGTCAGTTGCATCCAAGAGCTAATGGATGGAAAAAAAATTAAGTGTGAATAAGTATGCAAGATTATACACACTGTAAATGGGGCATGCAATTTTAAAATAAAGCCCTAAAATTCTGCTGCTCAGGCTTTTGTTAATTAGATCATTTAAATCTATTAAAAAATAACTACTGAATTCAATCTGTTCCCTTTTCTATGCTTTATTTCTGTTGATGATTTCTTGTAAAATAAAATGATCTCACAGTTATATGATTGCTCTACCCTTTAGTCTAGATGCATTGTATAAAATATAATGCAGTACAGATGTCAACCTAAGAACTAAATAGCTTATATTTCTAAAGAACCATGAAAAAATATTAACACTATAGAAACAATGGTTCAGCAATTACTTTTTGCTGTGGAGTGAGGTTAGGCATTTATCCTTATAGATCCCTAATACACTTAAAGTCAGCACTGCCCCTGTGGTCCTTTTACCTTTGTTGATAAATGTATTGTACAGGATACCTTGTATGACCACTACAGTATTTGAGGTCATGCTAGGCTGTTAGCACAAATGGTGTGAACAATAGTTTATATGCCACTTAACTCCTTGGGAGAAACAGTTAACCTTGCCAGAGAGGACAGATCAGTCATGTATAGTTATTAAAGTCTCGAAGGTTTTGTTATGCTCTGAAATACTTTTATAGAACTACAATACTCTGGTACGAGCTTTACCAAGCAGGGAAGCAACAAAGTCAACAATTACCTTTGCTATCTTTGAAAAGGATATTCAAAGTTTTCAAAAAAAGGTTTTCACAGACTTACTTTATGAAGCACACACAAACAAATTTTAATGTATTTAATCACTAGACTTCCTGAACAACGCCAACCGGATAACAATATATTAATCCACTGCTTTAAAATAGACCAAGTTTACCCAAAATAGCTGTGATTTTGATGGCCTTGAAATGGGCAGTCAACAATAAAAAACCTAGATCTTCTTGGTTAGTTTTCAAAATCATGCTGAAACTTCATAAATGACACAGGCATCATAACTGAATTTTATTTAATTAGCAATTAACTATAAAAAACACCTTCCAAGCAAATATCCTTTTCCAGAATTTCTCAGGAATAGAGAGGACAGAGTGAACAAAAAATAAAACCCAGTAGGAGATTACTACGGACTTATCAGGTGCTCTACACACAGATGGCAATGGCACTGCTGTTAACAGAGATGACCCAGTTTCATGACATAATATGCTGCTCCTACATTGTTGTTTATTCCAATGAACCGATTGTCAGGTCCAACTGATTTTTGGCACTTTTAGAAAACACAAAGCTCAAGCAAGGCAGCTCAGGTTCGGGTAGCCTCATCTATTTCCAGTTCAGGCGTATGAGCCTGTCAGCGCCTGTACCTGCGTGTGTTTTTGTACTCATCCAAACATCACTAACCACCACTAAATCTTTACATTTTTAGGGTTAACTCAGGATGCCAGTGCAGCTGTCTTAGTCTGGCCTGCATTTTCAATTCAGTACGCTCACATTAACCACTCCTTCTCCTGACATCCTGGTTTAGCACCCCTATAAGCAAGTGAACGGGTCCAACTTAGGTAAAGGGGACCCCAGGTAGGGGTTGAGGTTACGGAGGACAGGTCATCTCCCTTTGCCAATCAGTCTGCCGCAGGACACATCACACGTCCATGCCGCACTGCTTCTGCCCCTTCTTCCCACACGTATCCTCAAGCAGAGCTCTCTCTGACTCTGCCTGGATTGTTGATACCTAACTCTACACCTGAGGTGGCAAAGACTCACTCGGCCTTGGGGAAGCTGCTTCCACTGGCAGACTGACCGGAGCCCCCAGCACCGCAGCAGCCTTCACGTCCCGTCGGGAAACTTTACTGTCTTCCAGGGTAGGTGGGAACAAGCACATTCCAGAATGAGCATTTTGGGGGAAAAAACACTTCTAGGTGTGGATTCAAATACATACCTTCATGGATAGGCTTAGTTGTCCATGTACATACTTTCCTACCAAGAACTATTACCTCATTAAGTAAGAATATTTACTATGTCTTCAAGAGAAGGACATGGAGAACAGTGAGAACAGGAAGAAATCAGTTTGTTACCACTGCCTTTTAAAATCTCCTAACTAGCAAAATTAAACCATGTCTCTTTATTTATTTATTGCACTTGTAAAAAGATTAATGGGGATGTGATTCCTTCAGGCTTTTACATATAACCCCATCACACAAAGAACAAAATTATACAGTGCAGCAAACGAACTAAATTAGCGACATTTATTTAAATAACTGCTATGAAGGAAACAATAAATCAACAAGAATCCTCACAAAAATGTGTTTACAAAGTGTCTTGTAATTTGTTTTAGCAAGGACACAGACTTCTAGCTCTTAGCTAAGCTTGCTTCTAACAGTCTATTATCATATCAACTGTTAATGAGTGTTTGCTGTAGAAAAGCATTTCTAGCAAAAAAGACTGTGTAACTTCTGCCTTACTGTCCTTTAAAACATGGCTGGCAACCCTACATGAAATAGATTTTCCTAACAAACATTTTGTCAAAGGCTTCTAATAACTTGGGAGACAATCAAAATTAACAGACAGTGCTTTGTTAAATCAGAAAAAGAGGTTATTTGAATGGTCATAATCATGCAATTATCTCATCTTCACTGTATTTCAAAAGGCTGTATCTATATCTAGTCCAATATCAGGAGTGAGTAGGGGGAGCTCTAATGCTGAACCTGTGATGTATTCATAAATCAGTACTTTCAGAGCCTGTCATGGGCTCCATAATGAGGGTCATTATTCAGGCAGAGTGTCAAAACTACTATCAAAGGACCTTCTCAGAATCACAATCATTCTGTTTCTTGTTAAATAAGCAATGTAGTACACAAAAATGGCAAACAAGAAGCAGGTCAATTTGATACAGTATGAGGGCACAGAGACCTCTAGAGTAATTTACCCTCTGGGAATTCTGATGGCTTGTGAGATAAATTATATACACCCTCAGAAAAGATTAATGGTAATAAAATCCCAGGAATATTTTCAGAAAAAAATGTCCATATGTACATATGGCAACTTCAGTAACAAAGAAGACATTTTCTAAAGCGGGACACTTAAAGAAAATTATTATTAGAACTGCAAGTAGCTCCCTGGAAAGCTACTAAATCTTATTACAAAGTTGGCAGCATTCAGTGGCAATACCTTATTTTGATTTGCTGAAAGAGTTTATTTAAAAAAAACCCCAAAACTTACAGCTTTTCTGAATTAAAAAAAAAGGGGATACAGGGGAAAAAAAAGGAAAGACAAACTGTCAGAAATGGTTTTACTGAGACAGGCTATTATTGACTTCATTTTATTATAAGCAATAGGAGATACAAGAGGTATTATTGACAGAACGTCATCTGGACATTTGACCATAATGGCAATAAAGGTAAATTATTTGTAAGTGATTGAAGGCTGTATTCAAATCACATAGCACAGGTGCCTAAATTAGGCACTGGCATTACTTCCCTCCTTTCACTTTAGGGAACAAGAATGTAACAGTCCTACATGCAAAGTAGTCTGAATTACTCATTCTCCCTTGAACTAAAACATTACATTAGTAATGGGTAGATTAGGCACCAGTGAAGGCAGTCTAAATTCTGGCTCAAGATGACTTCTAGATACTACAGTGGCCAATCATTTTGGGATTAATAGTCAACCTCTTCTGACACCAGTGAAGTTGAGTGTCTCAGAAGATTAGACTTAAGCAAAAGCTCTTTATTTTGCCTTGACGATGAGGTATCTGTGTTGAGTGTACGTATGACATCAATTTATAATATACATAGATATTATACATATACAGGTACTTATACATATACATATACACTTATATGTCTGTATGTAATTCCATGGGTATGTTCATGCACAGCATAACTCTGAAACAGGAAAATACTGCAGGGCAGAAATTTCACTGCAGTCTCTTTATGTAGTGCTGCTTATTTGACTGGTCTGAGCCTTCTCCTAAGGCTTTGCCAAAGAAACAGTAAAGTAGACTTAAACAGAATTTAGCGTGCTCCATGACCTTATGCAGTCACGGTCTTCTGAGATGGATGTCCAGGGGTCCATTTGTAAGTACAGATTCAGATACCATTTGAATACCACTTGTGGCACAGACTTTCTCCTGTGCTCATGCAGAGCTCTGTTGACTTCAATAGGGCTTTTCTGCAAGTGGGAAATTCCTGGAGAAATGCCACGATTGTGCCTAACACAATTACAGAGTCTCAGACTTTCAAGTGAGTTTCTAGGTACCCAGAGCTTTTGAAACTCGGCTATCTTGTATAGTTGGCCTATTACTATTTTTGACTTTTAACTTTTTTGTTAAATTTCTACAATTCAGTCACGCAGATATTTGTATCCACACACACGCTTATATGGCATAACTTTATGATACAGACTGATAGCAATTTTTGTATCCCCTTAAAAGCAATAATTAAATTGTGGGTCAGAAGATATAAGTCTACTCCTTCTCCCACATTACCCTTATTAAACAGCAAGGTGAGAAGTAGATTAAAAAACAGTCCCACTAAGTGCCTCATAAATCCCTCAGCTTCACTTTACCAAACTGAATTTTGTCTGACAATAAATCCTACCTTGTCTAGACTTATTGTTTAAGTAAATTTGTATCTGTGGAATAATCAAAAGCAAATCAATTATATTCAGGCATCTTTTTTATCCATCTGTTTGGATATAACTGTCTGTTAAATGGTGTTTGCATATGAAGCAATGTTCTATTGTATGCATAGGTACTCAATTATTTAGATTATACATTTGAATAAACTGTGCAGTTAAAGGAGTACCCTTGTAATGCAGGACAATTACATTTTTCTAGCACAGTTTACAGGTTATTAAACTAATACCAATTTGGCCAACACAGCTGCATATAGGATCCTAACCTCCACCTATGAAAGTTCTTTTCTTTAGGGGTACATTTTACCCCTACAATTATCAGTCATTGTTAGTCACTTCAAATTATATCAAATTATGTAAAAGGGTTATAGAAAAAGGCTTGTGTGAATAGAGACTACAAAAAAATTAATTTCACACTGAAGACTGTGCATTAAAATGTAGGTTAGCTTAATGCAGCTATAAAAGTCCTGTCTATACGCATAATGGGTCAGTCTAAAAGGTGCCCTGTCCATAAGAAAATCACTCTGTCTGGCCAGCACAAGAAAATAATACTGCATTGTCATACTGTGAAAGAACAGTTCATTGAATATCTATCTCATCTTCCTACCAATCAGGGAATGACTATCACATTTTTCCAAAGGAGAATACAGTTGTCTTTATGTTGGAGAAAAAGAAAAAATCAAACAATGTTAAACACCCAGAAATGAGTAAGTGTCGGGCCTTGAAATAAGTTTTCAGTGAATAATTATGAATATCTGAGGGGCAGGGGGGAGAGAGAGACAGAGATGTAATAAAATAACCTCACAGCTTCAGCATTCTGGGCATCTTCATCTGCCTTGTACCTTGCAGAAGGTATACTTTGCACATGTACAAATTGACTTTGAAATGGAATCTGTTCTTTTGCATCTGTTATACACCTGTATGTTCAAAGGGGCAGAACAGATATTTACGATGATCATCTATCAGTGAAACCATGCTGAGAATCTGGAGCTGCATGGTGTTTGTCCAGTTTGCACTTTTGCTAATGCTCTTCACTGAATACCCTTTCTGTCCTTCCCTTTGACCATCATTATTCTGAAATAACTACCTGGAAGCAAGAGAATGCGCAAAAGCTGTGTTTGTCTTACGAGGACTAATCTCCATAGACTCCTCCATACTCAGTGTTGGTAGATAAGCTCCGCTGAGAACAAGTCAGAGCATCTAAAATTAGTTTCCTACTCTAAATCACTCTCAGGAGAATCTTATCTATCTCCATTGATTATTTGGGGACTCAGTGGGTAGTGATAGCCAATACAATTTGAATTTTTCACCATCTTGAGATCAAAAGAAGTGTCATGATATTGCTAAATATCATGATACTATTCAGTTAAAGGGAATTAATGATCAAAATATCCATGCAGTCAGAAACAACAGCTCTGTACAGTGTGAACATCCTGCTTAACCTCAGAATGCTATAGATTTGTGTGTGACCCCATGGTTGTGTAATTTGTCAATTTTTCTGAAGTGCCACAGAATGTACAATCTTTTCCACTGTCACGCTTTAACCCCAGCCAACAGCTCAGCCCCATGCAGCCACTCACTCCCCCGCAGTGGGATGGGGGAGAGAATCAGAAGAGTAAAAGTGGGAAAACTCGTGGGTTGAGATAAAGACAGTTTAATAAGTAAAGAAAAAGCTGCACGTGCAATAAAGCAAACCAAGGAACTCATTCCCCACTTCCCATGGGCAGGCAGGAGTCCAGCCATCTCCAGGACAGCAGGGCTCCATCACGCCTAACGGGGACTTGGGAAGACAAATGTCATCACTCTGAACATCCCCCCCTTCCTTTTTCTTCCCCCAGCTTTATGTGCTGAGCATGACGTCCTATGGTCTGGGATCTCCCTTGGGTCAGTTGGGGTCAGCTGTCCCGGCTGTGTCCCCTCCCAACCCCTTGTGCCCCCCCAGCCTCCTCGCTGGTGGGGTGGGGTGAGGAGCAGAAAAGCCCTTGGCTCTGGGTAAGCACTGCTCAGCAGTGACGAAAACAACCCGGTGTTATCAACACTGTTTTCAGTACAAATTCAAAACAGAGCCCCATAGTAGCTAGTATAAAGAAAATTAACTCTACCACAGCCAAAACCAGCACATCCATGAAACTAGTTGCTCTGCCTGTAGCTGATGGCCATTTTACTTTGCCTGACAGCAGCTGTTCTCCTTAGAAGTTTTCCCCTGAAAGGACGCCTTAGTGAATGCTGAGACTGTTCACTGCAGCTAGATTTCACAGGGGAAGCTGGAAAACCTAGCAAACAGTTGGGCTTACATTCAGATGGATGCTAGAAGTCTAGACTAACAAGACTAGTAAACTGCTTTGGAAATTGCACAATGACTCCAGACCAAGATGGATCTTTTCTAGTAGTAGGAGCACCTAATACCTGTGAAGTTACCCGCATGGAGCTGACAAACTTTGTGAGAAAACAGATGCACAACTACCAAGGAAAAACCTGCTAAAGTGTTTGTCTAGGAAGTTAGGAAGTATTGTCTGACCACTTCTCCCTTTCCTCCAGCTAAAAGTTGCTCAGGTCCCTCTGCTAGTTCCACAGAGGACTGGACACGCAGTTGCTTCATGCTCTCTTCAGTGATGAGTGGCTGCCAGCAGAGCATGGCTCAGGGAAGGGCAAGGTGTTGCTTGACCTGTGTTGGGAATACTGCAGGGGGAGAAGAGAGGTTGCAGATTCCAGGCTGAGGTCTGGCTGAATCCCCAGCAATGTCCAGAGGCAGATTTTTTCTAGCTGTCTTTGGCTTTCTGCCATCCAGCGTGAAAGCAGAGATACTTCTGATTCAGACTCTGATCTTGAACCCCGTTTTAGTCATTTATCCATACAGTCATGCCCGGGGACAAGGCACCCCAGTAGTTTCTTCCCAACTGCAAAGTGGAATTCAGCAGAACCAATAGGACCCTCAGGAGCGAGGGAAATCTGTCTTTTATAACACACACACACATTCACCAAGACCTTCAAAGTTATTGTGGTTCCCTTGGAGTTAGGAGCACAGAGGCCGCGCTCTGGGATACTTGACGTGAAGCTGAAAGTGCTGAGCAAAGGGACTCAAGCTTCCACAAGCCCTCCCTCTCCGTGGCTGTAGGAAAGCAGCTGGTGAGGAAACTTGGCACCAAATGGTGGCCTGGCCCCCTGAGATTGCTTTGCAAATGTAGGAAAGTCATGTGAGGAAGTCATGTCACAATTATTATGGCTCATTGTAGTTTTGTTACTGATCAAGTAACCTACCAGCTTTCAAAAGCTGAATAGCATTTTGATTATTTTTCCTACCAGAAAGAACTACAAAATGGTGTGACAATAGCATGTAATATATGTTTCTGAATAGAAGTATGAACACACATATGAATTGCTGAAAAACTTTTCAAAGTTAAAAGTTTTAATGTTCTAAATGAGACTGAAAAATCAGTAATCACTGGCTGGCCACATTTGGCTTATACTTGCTTCTATTTTCACTATTAATACTTTGAAATGTGCCTTGGTAGGTGGTGCAATGTATTTTAAAACTTTTGTGCTTACAGCTACCGCTTCATTTTTTTTCTTTTTCTTCTTTTTTCCTTCCAAACCTTTCCTTTCCTACCTTTTAGGGTACGAATGGATATAATGATGTAAAACTTGAAGGCTTTCTTTCACAGGTACATTTGAAGCTGTAGGTCCTATCTGAAAGACTTCTGAACCAGATCCATGCCCAGCAAACCTTCCAATCTCAGCTTCATCCCTCCTGCAATTGAATAATAAGATAAAAATAAATATGTGCACACTCTAATGAGCTAGGTGTGTCCGTTTGGTTAAATTCCACTATGTATAATTTTTTCCCTTTGATAGAAGCCTTTAGAGTTTTAGTACAAAATTACCCTTGACTCCCGCCAGCCATTCCCCCATAACCCTTCAGTCGCACACGTACTTTGCTCCCTCCAGGTCACTTGTAATTGGTCTCTTTTCCTTTGTGTTTGGTAACCTTCCAGTTTTCTGCGGGCCTGTTCACAACTGAATTGACACTAAAGAAAGAGGGGATAAAGGCAGACCTGAAGTCTGTGCAGAGGATAGGTAGGGACTTGCGTTCCTGAATACAAGTGGGTCAAAAAATACATTCTTAGAAGCTGCTGAGAGACCTGGTCCAGGGTATTATACTACTCCCAAGGAGTTGCACTTTTTGAAATATGTCAGAAACTCTACTACTGTGAAGAGAATCTGGAAATGCTCTGTAAACCAGCTGTGATAAACCACTGCTTAGTAGATACTTCAGACATATATGGGCAAAGATCTGCAGGCAGGAGCCCTGTCGTTTCTCAGACCTCTTCTGTGAGAGCTGTTGGCAACACCCCCAGCCAACACAGTACGATACCGGCCTTTCTGCCAAAGGGCCCGCGTGACAGCTTGGAAATGGCTTAAAAGCTGCAGATCTTCTGAGATGAACCTCCCCCTCTGCACTCCCCCCACCTCCCAGACACACACTGTGCAATTTTTTTTACATGCCAAGGGAGGATATGGGCCTTAGGGATCTATTCATGAATAACTTATACAATGTTTACATGAGGATTTTTAGGTAGTTTGCTCAGAAGTGTTTTGAATTGGCTGCATGAAATTGGTATTCATCGTAATGAGCTTTTCTGAGCAAAACAGGACACTGCAACATGTAGGGGTCTGAGTTCTGAAAGAGAAGCTGAGAAGCAACAATCAGGCACGAGTGGGGACACAACCAGGCAGGCAAAAGAAAAACATTAGGAGGGATTTGAAGTAGCACAGGAAGCTTGCACAAAGTGGAATATACCGTTATTCACCGTTAATTGTCCAAATGCCTTGGGTGTTGCTGGTTATTTCCTCTGAATTCAGCGTGAGGTGATTAAAAAGTCAATCAGCAAAGACTGAAAAAAGTGTAGACCCAAATGCAACAAAAATAATAAAGCAGGAAACGTACTTAGTCACACGTGGCTGAACCTCATCTTTCCTTTTTGTCAGTCAACTTTCTGGTACATTGATGGTGTCCCCATCATTTTTTTTTACCTATGCTCTTCCCCATGCTCCCCAGAAGGCATCAAATTCAAAAGGGCAACATCAGCTATCCATAAAATCTCTTTTCCTTGTCCTTACTTTTTCTGGACTACAATATTTTTTCTCTCTTGCTTTTTTTTTTTCTATTTCACTTTCCACAATTTTCATTCCATCCACCACAAGAAGTGGGGTGAGAAGAGAGGGCACAGCTGTGGGTGAGATTGTGGTAGCTGGAACGCATACCGTTACAATTGCTGTGTCAGCAGTTTTTGCCATATGAGGCAGTAAGGTACTCTGTGAGCATGAGGTCCACCTGTGACCAGCTGGAGTAGAGACCACTTCAGAGGTCAAAAAGAAGGTGAGCTGCAAGAGACTGGTGTTCACAGAACCCTTTTGCAAATAGAAATCAGAAAGGCTGCAGAAAGCAACATTTTATTTTCCTGTCTTCTTTTAGGCAGCCCCACTATGGTATCATGAAATGGACCTAAACAAATCTCCCCCCCCAAATTCCCCCTCCCAAAAGCAGCCATAATGAGACAAGTCACTTCTCATCCTGTTGCTCTGGTTTGGTTTGGGGTTTTTTTAATCCTCAGGGGAAAGAGGTCAAAAAGCAGTGCTACTCCTCAAGTTGCAGCCCTGGCTGCTCTAAGGCAGACATGATTTACAGTGCCATATGACAGACCTCCATTGCAACCCACATGGGCTAGTGATTTGCGTTCATATAGCTAAACCATTGCTGTAAAGGAAAAAGAGCCCACTGTAGACAGACTTCGCCAAACTTTCTGTAACTGTAATGACAGCTTAGAGAACTGCTATACACTCCAGAAATCTTGGGTAATCATGTACATTTTGGTAGACATACTCTCCACACACTTAAATTTCTGACATGTCAGTGAACACAATGTTCTCAAACATCATCCTCCATTTTGGTTCAAAAATGATCATTTGTAACCTGTGTTCTATACGTTACAGAATTGATAAAAAAGAAAAAAAAAGAAAGAAAAAAAAAAGAAAAAAAAGAAAGAAAAGAAGAAAGAGCAGTGGGATAAAAAGCATGAATAATCTAAATATACTGTGTATCCATATACTTGTGGGGAGCAGGCAAGATAAACCCTGTTAAAAGAGCTCAGAAAATTCCAGAAGTTGAAATGCTCAGTGGCTGTGTTAGTAAATTAAAAAAAAAAAAAAAAAGTTTTTATTGAAAATAAGATGCCTTGCTGATTCCATGTTCTGTTGGCTTTGAGTGTTGAGCCAAACTGAGGTCCAAGCAGAAAGGCTATAAATTCATACAAGAATTAAAACCAGCTCTTTGGACTCTGCAGAGAATTGAAACAAGACCAAGACATGTGTCTGCTATGAATACCTGTGCCCCGTTGGAAGCAATCTTAACATTTACTATTTGGCCAGAAACTGAAAAGACTAGTCAACTATTTACTCGGAGGCTGGAATGTTACTAACTATAAATATCTCCAGACTTTTGTTTGCCAACAAGCCTCTGAAATGGTGCCATTCGCTGCAGCTCTCAAAACTCTGGTGTCACACACATGTATATATTGGAGGGCTGCTAGAGAAATGGAGAAGCTGTCTGAAAGAAAAACACAGGGGGAACTCCTCACATTTATGTTTTAAAACACGAAGCATACTAACACTTTTCATTTATTTACTTACATGATGAACAGCAACAGAAGTAGGAAAGCCTGTATAAAGAACATTTATAGGTTTGCTACCTAGTTTTGCTTTTTTTTTTTAAAACACACATTTAAACCTATAGCAAAAGTGCACAGGCTTCTGTACATTAAAAAATATTTGTTAACAAATGGTATGGTATTCTACTTCGACACTGTTGCAAATACATTACCAACATTTATCCCTAAAACAGTAGCTCTGGGAGTTAGCTTTTATAATGTTTTGGGAAATGTCCTGGAGACATAGCACTTTGTGTCATTTTTCAGTTTTGTGATACAGGAAAAGAAGCAGCCTGTTAGTGACTAAACATAATATTCCTCAGCATCTCCTGTTATTACAACAGCAGAAAAGTTGAGAAAAAAATTCTGAAGTGAATTGCAGTGTTTCATAAACAGGAACAAACTGCTGTCACCACAGCAAAACTTTTGTCAAGTTTAGGTGTTTATTACTACGTGTGAGCACAGTATTATAGTATTATACTATAGTAATTGCACAGAATGAAAAAAAAAAAAAAAAAAGCTCTAGAAACCAGATTCTTTTCCCTTGCTTTGGTGCAGATTTCTCGAAGGGAAGGGAAGGTGAGGCAAGGCAAGGCAAGGCTTTCTTGAAGTACACTTCTTTATCTGAGCAGTGCCAATTTTGAATTAACACTGAAGCAATCTGTAACCTGAAGAGTGACTGTAAAGAGACTAGTTAAGTAGTCTGTACTTTCCTAAGGATTCCGACTACCATGCAGATACAATTTTGCCTAAACTTAAACAGTCAAAAATCTCAGTAAGCTGCAAGGCTGACAGATTTTTAAAAAGTGGCCAATATTTATTCAGTGAGTAAAAAAGAAACAAACCAATGACAACAACAATAACAGTGAGAAGAAGAATCCAGGTCACATATTCAGTATCCAATATCTGATTCAAAACTCATACTTTGTTTCTTTTTCTTTTTTACTGAAGGTGTGTCTGATTAAGGGATTCTTGCTTATTTTCTGACAAAGTTCCATCACAAACAAAATAAAGGGGATGGCTCCTGTGAAAGTCGTAACGACTAAGACATCAGTGAAATTCAGAGCTTCCAGTTTGCTTTGTAATGTCACAGTTCAGGAGGGAAGAGAAGTGCCAAATCTGATGTCAGCAGCCACCTGTATGGCAAAGGAGAACTAGAATCCCCCAAATCCCTTTAAATAGCTTACCAAATGCTATTTTTAACATCAAGGTGAAGGGTGCACTCTCAGAGAAGCATTCACTTCTTCATCAGACACAAGGCTGCTAACAAAGCTGTCACCTCCACCCCTCCCACAACCACCAGTGTCACCATTTGCAGCTCCAGTGCCAGCACCTTCAGCGCCTCAGTCATCTCGGATACTGCCCCCTCCATCAGCAGCACCGATGAATTCCTCACTGTTACTGCTCCCGATACAAGTCTCGCCAGCAGCCCTTTTAAACACCTTTGAGCCTCTCCTTCTCTCTCTCTCACATTGAAACGTTTCAGCTGACAGTCTATTTTTTAAACACTCAAGTGCTGGCTTTTAAAGCATTTGATGTCTCGAGCATTTCAACCCCTTCCTTCACACCTTCTGCTTATAGGGCCAAGCGATACGTGAGGAATTTCTTTTGGTTTCCAGAAAAAATATTCTTTGTTTTCTTTTCACAAGAATTCACCTCATGCCCATGTTTAGCTGAAGCACAATGAAAGAAAAATAAACTTTGTACAGTATTATCAGAAAATATCAACACAGCGCATGCACTGAATTGCTGAAAGACAAAGGATTTATCAGTATTAAAAACATCTTTAATTTGTGAAAACTGGATATTTGCCAGAATGGTTTGCTTGTTAATTTAACCATTGAACACAGACCTTAAGTTGCTGTTTGTGAGACTTCTACAAACATCAGAGGTGTTTTTTTCTTTTACTTATCTGCATGTATTTTTAAGTCAGAGAGTCATTAGAAAAATCAATTGTTATTTTTCAGCTCAAAAATACATACATTGCCCTTCTTGCTGAATATTAAGTCTGCTGGATAGCTTTTCCTCAGGATCTGTGAAACTGTAGAATAACAGAGCGAACCAATGAGGCTAAAATTAAATGGGGAGAACTAAATATAAAATGGGAAGAACTAAATATATATTCCATTTCAGGAGCTGTTTACATAAAGTGGACATTTCTTTCCTGTTTGTAAAAGCTGATCACACACACGAGTACCTCAATCCATGCACATCAGAATGAATTATGCATTTCCCTAATGGGCATAAGAACTAGGAAAACAAGGTGCCATCATTAATTTGGAACACAATAATTTCAGGGAAACTCATCTTCCTAGTAAACTGAAAATCCTTGCAAACCCTGTATTAAATGTCAAAATCTACAAGATAGCTCACCTTCGACTGCAGGAAAAGGTGGATGTGTGTCTTGATTCTGTTCTCTATGATCAGCAGATTTTACTTTGGTGTAAATAACACCTTTTTTTAGCAATTGAAATATTTTTATTTGTTCAGGACTTTGCTGGAGTCCATGCCACTTTGTAAGAAAATATGCTCTTTTAGAACTTCTCCCTAGAGCTTAATGCTGCTACCTAGATCCCCGTGTAATCACTGGAAAGCATCAGAGCTCTTGTTTCAGGGTGTCTCTAGATTCAGGAATCCACGATTGTGATCTTTAGTCAGATCACACTCAGAAGAATTTGGAGATGTGTTTTAAGTCTGTGGAGGAGATATTTGATTAGTCTTCAAGGAAAAGATGAACCAAAAGTCCTCAGAGTACTTGCTGGTGTAAGATACCTTCAGAAGAGCTGATTGTCACAGATTTGACACTCATCTGTTTTTAAAATCAGAGAATTTTAAGCTGTTCCAATCTTGGCCACCAGAATAATTAATAGCTTCCAAATGTCTTTGACACTGAATTGAATAAGTCATTCAGCCTGGTAATATATGAAATAGGCCAAGAATTTGACCCTACCCATTTAGGTAGAAAGGAACCCCAAGGGAAGGAAGAGGCAAAATATCATCCGTCTTCCTCATACCTTCGTTGGACTCAGCTGTTCCCACCAACACAGAAAACACAAGTTCTTATTTCTGCAAAAGCAAATTACAATCAAGTCCAATAACACCACGCATACAACTGTATATGCCTCTTGGAAATATAGGGGCATTTTAACTATGCCTTGAACTCTTTTATTTATTTATTCATTTAATACAACATGCAGTCATCTGAGTTCTTGGGACTTGGCTACACTTTCCATTTGGAGTGTTTTGATTAAAAATGATGACTTGAATGCCATATCAACGTGTGATGGTAAAAATTTTACAATGAGAAAATACCAAGTTCAAAATCTGAGGTCCCGTATCTCTTTGACTAGTAGACATGCAACACAGGAAGAAAGATCAGATGACTGCAGGAGCATAGGAAAAACAAACCAAGGATGAGAGCAGGTGTTGATGAATTAAAGAAAATGGTAAATTCCTGAGACAAATTAGTTTGACAGTTCAATAGAACACTGGAAATATTAACCTAATCCCATGTACAATTTTATGATCCACAGCTAATGCCATCACTTTATAGAAGCAAATGCAAAACTTGCTTAGAACCTGACATTCTGAGTTATTCACAGACATTGCTGATTGTCAGCAAATACAGCCTCAGAACAGCACTATCACTCATAAAATGGTGCTCACCATCTGCAGCGCTTCAGGTTGACCTGTTGTTCCTATAAAGGATAGTGTGCAAAACAGCACTGTGGGATGTGAGACTGTTCTGTCTAACTGCTATGACATGACTGTCTCATGAGTTCTTAAAATGAACTACATTTTCCAGTTGAATGGAGGGGACCAACCACTTCTGAAACTTTGGTTGTGTGCTCAAGGTATACACGTGTACGTAGCCTCATGCTACACACCCTCTACACTAATGTCTCATTAGAATCTGGTGCTTAAATATTGCTTTCACCCTCTTTCATTTAGTCTGATGTTCTTCGAACCTCACACTCAGAAGGACGTCATGTAGGTTTCATATGAAGGTGATCTGCTCATGTGAAGAACCAGTATCCCTATTCTTTATGGGGTAGGAGCATGGTAAAGCAGTCTTGTATTTTCTCTTACCCTCCCAGCAGAAGAAACAATGACCATAGGGCAAGCTCAGACCTTTCTGAGTGTATCTTGACATCCAGTTGTGACAGTTAACCTCACTTCTGACCCAAATTGTTATTTTTACCCAAGTCCCACTTTCCACTCTTCCATATTTGACCTGGCACTTGCAATGAGGACAAAGAAATCCAGTTTACATTTAAGTCACTGAGATAGTGCCTCTTCAACAAGGCTGATGCTGCAGTAGGAGGCAAGACACAATACCCCAAAAGTAGGTTACTGACGCCAATGGACCATTCTGTGTGTCTTTTCTACTGCAATCACAGTCAGACCAATCTCTCTAGTTTTGCCTAAAGGCATCTTCATGTTACCGGAGAGTACCTTCTACACTTTCTCCAGGAGACTAATTTCTTTCTTGTTCATTGCCTCTTCACTGCACACACAGATTTTTAACAGCCTGTCCTAGATGGTCTTCTAATTTGGCCCAGTTCTGTACTACAGCCTGCTGGCCCATGAACCTCTGCTTCACTGTCATTCTCATAATCCCTCAGTGACCACTTAATGGCTTGTCGACTCTTGTGCTCACCCAAATCTTTGCATCCCCCAACGTGTCTAAGGACGCAGACAACATCTATTCCAAGTGTGATTCCTGCATATTAGCAACACTCCTTGCAAGCTAAGTTCCACCCAAACAAATCGCTTTGGAGGATCAGGGTGTTAAGTTTTAACTGAATATCTACCAAATACAACTAACACTCTTCTTCATTTCTCTAAGGGAGCTGATTCACCTTCATAACTCTTTCTGCTGTGGGCATTCATTTACCATTCTGACATAATCTAGTGCCTCACTGCATGATGCTGATGATGTTTTTGTCAACGTGAAGAATGCAGTACAATTGTTGCGGAAATTGTCTAAGAAACTGAGACCTTAATATGTACCATCTGTTTTACAAAAAAGCTCAATGTGGTAATGCATTTGCAATACCAGAAACAATATCTCTAAGACATGAAATGAACATATGCTGTCTAAGAGCCTTCAGGCTGACATTGAAAAAGAGAAAAGATAGTACTTCAAGGCAAATATTGTCCCAATAGAAAGACTGCCAGAACCAATATGGCTCAGTCTATTGACAAGTCTCTGGTGAACAACATCATATAAAGACATGCACATTGTTATGGGATGTGCGGCTCTATGCCCCATTTTCTCAGCTTGGGAAAAAAAGTAGAGAACACCTTCACTGTCACACTGGCTATTCTCCTGTTTCAGATCAACAGATGTTGTCAGATGAAGACATACTATCCATTATTCTTTGATTAACTGTTTTATTAAAACAAGTCAATGAAACTCATACTAGCTTCTTGTACTAGGTTAAGTAAGCAGCCTGCTTGGAAGGAAAGAACTGAAAGAAGCCTCTGCTTTCTAGTGTATTTTTTGTTTCATTCCTAAATTAATACATTTTATGCATGAAGATATCTGTGATTCTGAAGCTAAAATGGTATTGAAACTACAATGGCTAGTAATGAATTTTATACATACCAGAAGATACAGTAATTTTCTTTTAAAGTCTGTTATCCTTAAAGGAAAGGATCTAAGTTATTGTCCTGTCAGCCACAGTTTATACCAACATAATCTAAAATCTATATTCATTTCCTAGAAGATATAAACAAAAAATGCTATGTTACAGAAATTGATATCTTTGGGTGATGTTTTACTTCTCTTCCATTATAAAAAAAAAAAAACCAATGACAAGTAGCCTCCTTTAATTTTGGCAAATCAGACACATTCTCTGAATATCACTCTTCCCGAAACATTTTGGTTTGCTAGATTCTGGGGGGCGAGGGGGGCGGGGACGGGAATAGATAAGGCATTTATTAAAAAATATTTTATACACTAAACATTTGGTTTTGTAAGTAATTTTTAACTAAGGGGAGGGGGGAACTATGGGATCTATTATACTCTATATGTGAATTTGCTGCTATCCTTAATAACATCAATACCTTTCACGATGTAAAAGAATCTAGCCAGTTCTTTTTGAAGTTAATGGCAGGGTTCTTTCAGCAGTGATTACTTAAAAAATATTGTTTCAGGAACATTCCTGGTTTTTCTGCTTAGAATACTGAGGGATATTCAAAGATGTTACCTGGTATGTGTATTAAGCAGACTTGATTAAATTTTGAGGTTTTAGGTATTACCTCTGATGTCATTAAAGCTGTATCATCTTAAAAGTGAAGTAACACACTGATAACATGGGCCCACGTTTGTAGATCTAGAACATACGTGATGGAACTTGATGGCTTCACACCTAAAGATGGCTGCAACTTTATTAAATTCTTACAGGCAAACAAGGATTTGGGAAATCCACAGCATTTCTCCTGTGGATTTTATTAGTTCCACAGGAGGGAGTCTTTCTTCTACAGATTATAGATGCTACAAGCACGCTAAAGGAGCTTGTAAACAGTGCTTGAGGAAGCTACCCTTCTTTAGATCTTAGAAACTCTGCAGGAGGTAGCTCTTCCACTACAGATCTTAGAAGCACAGGCTATTTTAAGTACAGTATAATTCTAATTAACTAAACCATCAATTATGTCAAAGAAGGGCACAATCACTGACCTTTCACTAAAGGCAAAGCCATCAAAGCAGGATTTTTTAAACTATGTAAGGAAGGAGAACCAAAGCAAGACCTCACATCACCATCTCTGGAGACTGTGGTGGATACAGACATCACAAGAGTGGAGGAACGTGGTAGCTACCTAACTGTTTCTCTCTCATGTGGTCAATAGTGTGCTCCATAACGGAAGGCTTCTTCCTTCCAAACCTGCCTGATGTTTGGTAAATTCTGTGCATTCGCAAGATGAAAAATTTCAAGACCAACGTAGACACTTCTTCCTATAAAGCTTTTTCTATAATCAGAAAAATAAGCCATTTTCAGTTACAAACCCTTTTTGAATATGCAAGTTTTAACTAAGAGCTGCTGTGAGAACCAGGAGAAAGCAAAACAAAACAATAGAAAACATTGTTTAAAAAAGAAATATCAGGAAAAGGCTTTGTTACTACACTTAGTCACAGCAGGAATTAATAATATAATTATTACTAGTATACTGTATCTATAAAAAAACTGCAGATAGGCAAATGAAATGTTGAGCACTAAAGACTGACAACTAGCTGAGTTAAACACTGTTGTGGGGCTTTTGGAGACTATTCCAAGATCCATAAAGCTTAGTGTGCTTTAAAATACTGAAACAATGATACAAGTTTCTATATTTAGTCATTTCAGCCTTTTCAAATATAATTTTCAAAGTCCTGTTAACATTGTTTAAATGAACAGACAACTGTGTTGAGGCACCATTTTATCTTAAATAGCTTTCCTATTGCAAATATTTCAAAATCAATGTGAAACAAATTTCGAACACCATCAGCAAAGCAGCTGAATGGATTATGTCAAAAAGCACATGATGAACGAATTTCCAGTAAGTCCTGCCATGAAAGCCTACAGTATGAAAAACAAGGAGAAGATGATATATAATGCCTCCATCTATTCTCTCCAAGTGCTGCCCAAAACCCCCTACAAATATAAAGCCTTTTAGAAACAGAACTTGGAGATCAAATGTTCTTTCTCTCTAAAATCTGAATTGCTGTCTGGATGTGTTCATTTCTCTCCTTTAAATATCAAGGAAGCATAACCATTTAACAGGACTAGTGTTAAGGGGATTAACCTAGGCATCTGTAAACCACAAGGGCTTAACAGTTTGTCTGTTAAAAATTGACCTCCTTATGTAAACAAGAAAATGAACCTAGATCTGAAGATCTACTCTGCTTCTCCTAGGCAACTCAGACTTGATCTGGAAAACACCCCAACACCCTCCTACATACTGTAACAAAAATGGGGAAACTGGATGTAAAATCTGTTATGTCTCAAGTAAAATACATGGAAACCATTTCAGTGAGAAAGAGAGGGTAGAATTTGATCATCTGTTGAACAGAATTGATGGGGGAATGAAAAGAGGCATGGAGAAAAATGGAAGAAATAAATCAAAAAATGGACAAATTAAGTCCTCACTATCCAAAACTCAGAGTGGGAATTCATCTCAGCTAACACTAACTGTTAGTTGTTAGCAAGTTAGTTGCTTAAGCTAATCATCTAGGCTCCTTCTAATCAATGGAGAGAAATAGACACCTCCAGAGAACAATCAATCCCATCTATAATATATCTCAGGACGGAATAAATTAGCTCTGGAAGAGCCTAACTCTCCTCATTGACTGTAGTGGAAACCCAGATGATTTGCTTAATCTGGACACCTGTCTTTTAAACTGCTAAAGTTAGATAAAATGAATGATTGTTTGCACTATGAGGAAGAGGCACAGGGCTTAAGCAAACTCCGCTGATCTTTCCCTTTGTCCTCCTCCCCCTCATTCCCATAAATATCTGCTTTGCTGACTGCCTTATCTATATTGTTAAAAAGAGTGGAGAATATCTTCAATTTCTCTGACAATTTGATATCGTCTTATCCTCTGGTTTGCAAAAAGCTCATATTGCACAACACACTGCAATTGCTGCTTTGAAATGCTTCATTTGAGTCTTGAACTGCAAGTGTTATTATCGCAAATAACTGCTGTATGCCTTCCATTTTCAGTAGCACTGGGACTGCATGAGTGCGAGTCTGTTCAGACTGAGGGAAAAGTAGTTTTTCTTTGGGAATTTAGACCAAGAGCTAAAAAAAGCCAAAAAGTATAAATTCTGAAAAAAAATTTAAAGAAAGGCTAGCATGAGGAAATGATAACGACAGGACAGAAGAATGCCTGTCTGTCTAGGGCACCTCTTTAGGCAAGGCAAACTAATAAGCAATTTATGGTAAATATTGATTTGTACCAGAGGCTCATAGATAGGACTCTTTCCAGGAGACAAAGAAAGATCAAATATGCAGATATATTACCTATGAACCTGCAAATGCTGAGTAGCAGCATCCCTAGAAGTAGGACAGATGGTCATTTGGTCTAAAAGGTGTGGCTACACAGGCTATAATGTGTGAAATACATGTCTGACAGACACAGTGTACATAGCACAATACTGGGAGAGATCAGTTAGCATGGTTTAAAGGAAAAGCCCCTCCAAAAAGTATTCTAGATATGGGCAGCTAATACTTTCTCCAGCACAAGGTTGCGTAAAGAAGAGTAGAAATGAATAAAAGCATTGCAGGGATAGGACCATGTATATAGTCTGTTGTTTGAATTTACTAGAAATGTTAACATAATTTAACACATTTCTTTAGGCATGGCTTTGGTGGAGAGGATGAGGATTAAGAATCTGTTCGCCTTCACAGTAGTATTGCATGATCCAGCATGTGGGGGAAGAAAAATGACAAAACTGAAGACCACACAAGCCTCATCAGATTTGCAGTTGCACTTTGCTCTGGTCTCTATTTTGTATACTAACATAATTCAGTCATTCCTATATATTTCGATGAATTCTTTAAAGCTGGGGAATACCAAGAAATCTTTGTTAAGTATCACTTTTTTTTTTTAACCTCTCCATTTTTCTATTTTACAGGACTGGCTTCCTTTTTCTTGGAAGCCCTTAGTTAAAAGTTGACTTATATTCTTCCATTTTTCTTCACTACCTCTGTCACCACTGTTGTTGCAACTATAAAAAAGGAAAAAAAAAAAAAAAAAGCTTTGTATGGGTTTTAAATTAAAAAGCAGGGATTGTCCAGGAAAACATGGACAACAACTGACATTTTCTTCTAACATGAAACCTGCATTTTGAAGTTAATTTTCTTCAGATTTTCCTCTGATGAACTGAACTCTTGTTTTTCAACATCTGAATTTTATTATTTGTGATAATGAGCACTGTTGAGCATGTGGGAAGATTTAGATCAAGTGAGACAGCAAGCCAAACCTGAACCTTGACCTTCTCTTCCAGCCTCCTTCATGATGTGCTACCTAGTAGTTTTTATAAAACAGCTCATTTTTAAAATGATTTTTTTTTTGCTTTCCCCATTCAAGAATAACTAAAGAAAAATGAATTTATGTTGTTTCTGGTTTACGGCAAGGTACTTCACACATTTCTATTTATTGTATCTGGCCAGAATACAGTTACAGTAGCTGTTGTTCATTCCATCACTGAGTGTATGTGACTTGTACAATGAACGGTAGTGGGTCAAATAGTGGTGACTAATAAGACTAATAAGACTTATTCTATGTTGGAGCTAACAAATCCTTTATCAGTACTTCAACCATTCTGCTTACGTGGCCTCATTGTTAAGATTATGCCTTTCATCTATGGGAACTAATCCCTTTCATATACAATTTTAGCAAGAAGCTTATAAAATGTGTATTAAAGCAGTATTGACTTGTCCAACAATAAAAAGTACAATTAGGCTTCCAACACAGAGCATTACTAATTTGCATAAAAACCTCTCTAACCCATTCCTTTTACTGCAGAATATAACCAAGAGGTTACATTCTGTACCACGCACCAGTAATTTACTGTAAAATCAGTAGATAGCTGTACCTGTGTAATAGTGTTCACTTTCTTTGTGCAAATCTTTTAAAAGTGAATTTACATGCCAAATCTATCAATAGGAAATAATATTAAAGATCATTACACTGAATGACCAAGTACAATGGGTTCCTTTGATAATATCCCATAATGCAATAACTCAAGACTTCCTTATTGAGTACCTATCCTGATAGAGTCACGGGTAGGGTCACACTGTAGACTCAGTTTTATCATACTTTGCAGTTGCAATAGCTCATTTTCATAATGTACTATTTAAGCAAGAAGCTTATAAGAACTGTAGAAGAGTAATAATGACCAGTCTATGCATAAAAATGTATAAATAGTTAGGCTTCTAACACTAAGCATTTCCATCTAAGAAGATTACTTAATATCCCTTTTGCAAAATTTCTCATTTCCATAACCAAATAGGTGCTATTGTCTATTCGCTCTCCAAGTACTACACCTCTTTGTAGCACTACAGGAATTTCTTTTCTGTGTGTACTCTGGAATATATTAAATTAGATTTATAAAGTACATGCCAACTAGTAAATAATAGTAAGACATGATTCATATGGGGTTTAGACTCCCTAGAATTAGCTGAAAGGAAATCAGAAGAACAGACTACTTGCCATTAACTGCTTCTGCCTACAGAGAACACAGAAATTCCTCATGACTAGAGATGATTAGCCTTCTCTTCGCTTGCTTAATAAAGAACAGTATTTCCTTACCAAGGTAACACAAGATGACATTGCCTCAGGTCACTGCAGGGCATGTCATACCATGTAACACAACATAACCTGATGTAACCTGATCCAACAGGCCATGTGCCTGTTGCCTATTTGTAGAAAATACTACTTTTTTCAGAAGAAAGGACATGTCACCATAGATAACAAAACATTAGCTCCACCTTTTAGTCCAAAGGCTTCTGTGTTCACAATTAACTTGGAGTTTAAGTCCAAATCACAAGAAATACGAACAATTTCCTTTTCAGTTATTCAGTGTTGCCTATACTGACAAGGAAATTTCTATAGCTACCTTTTAGAGAAGCTATCTTTAATCAGCACCGGTTTAGATTACAGAGAGTCTAAATATGCCCTGTGAAATGACCCTACCCAAAAAAGCCAAAGAAAGAACTGAACTCATGAAGACATTAAAACCACTAATCACTCTGTTTTTACAGATCTCGGGAACATGTCAGTCTGTCCATTTCAAGATCAGCACAATTCCCCACTATGCTGTCTATTTTGCTGATACATTTGACTATTGAATGATGGCATATTTTAAAAGAATAACAATGAATTGCATTATAAATGTTACATATACTTATTTATTCCATTATTAAGCCAAGGAAACGCTAATCTGTAACAAAAACTTAAAAAACTGGTGTGTTACTGATCAAAGGATTACATAGCCAATGAACTTTTAAAAATGTCTAATCTGAGCTGTCAGCATAAAGTGATTTTATTTAAAAAAAACCCATGCATCTAAATACCTTAAGGCACTACTTTTGAAACTTTAATCCTCTTGAACTCTTTGCTGAAATAAACACCAAGAGCTAAGGAAAAATATTTTTAGAAATCAAGTCTAAGAGAAAAATAAACTAACATTAGTCCAAATTAACAAGTAAGAAGCCTAATTAAATTTTAACAGTGTTTGAAAGGTTTGCTGTGCTAATTAGATAAAGTAGTATAAATTTCTCTCACATTCACTTGTGATGAAGCACCAGATACAATATAGAGAAATTCACCCCAAATTTGCCTGATCTTTCAACCCTTAGGTAAAGTAGGTGTTCTACAACTAATTGATTTTTACTAAGTCCCTCAAAACCAAGAAGTCTATTCATGAAGGAAAAAAGAAAGAAAGAAATGGAAAGAGAGAAAGAGAGAAAGAGAGAAAGAGAGAAAGAGAGAAAGAGAGAAAGAAAGAAAGAAAGAAAGAAAGAAAGAAAGAAAGAAAGAAAGATGCTACCTTTTTCTGAAGGTATTACTTTGCCAGCACATTTAATAAACAACAAATAACCATATAACTTTCTTGTTATAGCTTTAGTCTTTCAAAGCTTCATCCCCTTCTCTTACAGTCATTTTAGGGGAAGATGTCCTTCTTTCTTCCTTTTTATTGTAGAGCACTTATTTGGGAAATGTAGGAAGGGTAATGATTCATTAAATAATGATTCTTACTATTACAAACATTCAGGCAGGAGCTGCAAGTTCAAGACCTATGCTGCTTGTTCTTTTATACCATATCTTAAAAATCCATATTTATTACAGTGTTCTGTTTCAGAATTCTCTTTTTTTGTATGTAAATTATGTATATTTATATAAGGATTGCCAATTAAATAAATACAACTACAAACTAACATTTTACAGAAATGGAGATTCCCAGGAGCAGGAAACTGCTATTGGGTATCCAAAATCCATTATTTTCATCTGGAGTTTATTGCCTTGGCAAGCAGGAGTACGATAAGGAGAGGTACAAAATTAGAGGGCTGTTTTTAAAATATGGCTCTTTTTCAGCCTCACAGTACGCTCAAAAATCAGTGTTTAACAAATAGGAGAACAATTGGAAAAGCTAGATCTGAACGCTTTTTATATTTGTAGCAAATTCCAATCACTGTACCTGAACACCTAATTTGATAAAGCTGCAATTTGGGTCTGAACTTTGCATCCTAGGCATGTTTGGTTTAGAAACATTAAATTAGTTTTAATCCTCAGCAGTGAAAACCTGCCACCATTCTATGTTGGTAGCAATATACAAAGGCATGAGCAATACAATCACCTCAGAGGAAATGCTGCTTTACTATTTCCCCTCAGTTTGACCCTTGCTAGCATGCATGAATCAAATCAAGAGCTTGAAGATTTTGCAGACCTGGATTAACATATTTGCAAGGCTCAGTTGGATTTTCACAAAGAAAGCAGATATGGAATGAAAAACTCTTTGTTGTTTATGGAAAGTCTGATAAACATGTGGTCAACACCTGGATTTTAAAGGGATTCTATTCCTTGCTCAATAAAAGTACAATAGCCACCTTCTGAGGCATTCAAACAATAAAACAAGATGATAGCAACAAAAAGAGCTGCCACATGTCGTTTTCTTCACCTCTTTGATTTTGTTTAATAACAATGAATCAACTTCTAAAAACAAAAAAGTAAAGTAACAGGTTAAAAAGAAAAATCCCTATAAAATGTGCATTAAAACATGGGAACATATGTACCATGAGACATATGTTTTCCTAATAAACATTTAATACTGTGAAAAATCATATTGGTGAATGCATTTCCATATGACAGTGTTTTGCATCTTGGAAACGCCTGATAAAACTGCTTTATGTGAATGATACAAAATTAATGCTTACTAGAGTTTCTGTACATCCCACTGACCTCTGCAGGGTTAATGAGAGAAAGTTCTGTCCTTTAAGAATAAAATATTGCTGTTTAGTACAGGCAAATATATGCACAAGAAATTGCACTAAATTAGGATTGAATTCTTGCTGGCTTTTCTGCCAGTATACATTAGGAGAAAGGCAAAAGGGATCTCCATACTAACATAGCTCTCAGTAATCAGGAGATGCATTGGTTTAACAGCCCTTTTGCAATCACTGGACCGTTGTCCCTATTCAGCTTGTAGAGTGAATTGGAATTACTATTTTTTGCTCTAAAGTACATAGTAAATATAACACTGCCACAGAAATGTGTGGGCCCAGGTGAGAAGACGATGTGGCGGATCAGAGTTGTAGGTCACCTTTTCATATACCAGCCATCATGTCTCAAGACTGGTCAGACCAACTGCTTTGGGGAGTGGAATACTCTCCCTTAAGGAAGCAAAGGGAGACTAGCGCCATTTTAGGTATCTAACTTTCAACATTCTGATGATAGGGGAGACAAACCCCATTCCAAAAGTCAGGACTGTACGGCTTTCTTTTCACTTATGCCAATGAATGCAAGGCATTCACCAGTCTGGGCTCCCAACCAGCCAATCTAGGAACTTGCAGGAATACACTACATCTTTCCTACAGAAATTTTCCTATGAGAAATGAGAAAAGGATGGTGAAAGGCTTGCTTCCAGTCTGTATTGAGGTTTAACTCTTTCCTAAATACATAGGTCTGGCAAGCTTTCCTGGAATTGCAATGCTATGTCTACAGAGGGTGAGATGTGGTCTGAAGTTCTTGTGAGTAGCAATAGTTTTAAGACTTTATATCTAAAAGGAATGCAAGATGTAATAGCTCCAGCTTCACCTAGAAAAAAAATAGCAGAATTTTAGATTTTAAGTAGCACATTGCTTCTAAAACTCATATAGTATTTGGTGCTGATCAGGAAATTAGACATACAATTAGATGTGAGATTCAGATAAGACAAATTCATTTCAGTATCTTGTTGCCAACAGTTCCCAGAAAAAAATGTAAAGAAGTAACGATTGTGTTATAGATTAGAAGGGAAAACTTGGTGACCTCCTATTCTGTTCTACTCCACCATATCTACAGTAATGAATATTTTCCCTTAGTTAAAAACCTTGCACATAGATAAAAAACAAAACCTGAATATAAAAAAAAATGAATTTGTTATATTGTATGGCAACACATTTCTAGAGAGAATCTATATATTTCAGCTAGCATTGTTCCTGTGCATTAACATCTTATTCAACCATAATTGCAAATTATCTGCCTCATGTCAGAGTTTTAGTAGAGTGCATTTTGGTTTCAGGTAAAACTTCAAAACAGCTAATTAAGCAACAAAACCAGAGAAAGACAATGTCCATCCGCTGAGGCAACATTACATATGAGCACTGAAGCAGCTCAGTTGCACCTCAAAGTACATTTGCATCACACTTTGAAATCTTATGGCCTGATCCTGCCACATGCCAATGTGCTCTTTTCACGCTGACTATACGGACAAAAGAACTCAGAGGTTTAGACCTTTATACGTTTCATTGTTTACCTGACGTTTATCAATCTGAAACACTGGCTAACTTGAAAAAGCTCTATTATGGGGAAACTCAAAAAACACGAATTTTCTTCTCTGCTATTAACAGATATCATTCACTTTTTTACTGTATACATCAAGCTGCCAAGTAACATATCTTTGTGAGCAGAATATTTGAATTAAGCAGCTTTCAACAAAGAAACTATATAGTTGCCAAAGGAACAATGATTTTTATTTCATGTTTAAAGAGGGGTTTACAGACTGAAGCAAACTTGGAAAAAGAAGAACTTTAATAGTAAAAAGATGTAGCTGGCTGTGGGGAAAGAATAGATGTAATTATTATGGGTTTGTTTTTATAACCTGTCTGCTTAGAAGAGTCAAAAACTCATTGCTTTTGAAAACTTCACTTTGTTTCCCAGATTTTGTGGTTTGCTCCTTTTACAGACATATGTAAATTTATATGTAGGAAATTATCTGAAGAAATAAAATATATTTAAAGAAAGAGAAATGATGGCATTGTCAACCCCATATCTTAAAATGTCATGAAACTGTTCTAAAATTTATGATTTTGTTAAAAATAACAAAAGTTTTAAGAAAGCAATTTTTATGGTTCTTTCATTTGCATTCTCACCTCTGAGCCTTACAAATAACTAAGGTGACAAAGTCAATCTTTTCACACCAACTTTACAGGCTAGAGACTTACTTTTTAGAAATGAAAGATGGCATTCATATACACTCCTTTTTGTATCAGGTTTTGGTGCCGTAAGAGAAAACACTGTAAATGTTGAGGGTTACCACAATGAAAGCTGGTTAAAAGAAAAGAAATACCATGGCAGATTATGCCTGAGAAGCCATACTGCAAAATACCTTGTCTGGACTGAAAATTGTTGAAGTATATATACCGTGGTAACATATATGGCTTTGCAAGTATTTCTGCCTTTTATGCTCAGTTATGGTTTATCCTGAGCAACCTAGTCTTTTCTTTCTTATAAGGAACACGAAATGTATACTCCCTTGGTTAAACTAGAAATCAAACTGAGTCGTATAATGCAGACCTAAATCGGGAACAAAAAGTTCTTAAAGAGTCGACTGCAGAATATTTACTTTTCTGTACACAGGGACAGTGACCACTTCTCAAGTATGGACATGATTAAGAACTTTCCTATTCTTCCTCCTATTACTAATCAAAGACATAATTTTTCATATTCAGCGTTTATGAAAATAATGAATGAGTCTCTAGAGGGCTAATTGTCTCTGCAAAAGACAGACCAGAAATGTTGTCTCTGTCTTCCAGAGGCACTGTTAATGTAACATTAGGTAATGATTGCAAAGGTTGGTCCCATTTTTTTATGTTTGAGAGATTTATCACATTAATGAAAGCAAAATAAACTCCTAGCCACATTAGCCATAATTTAAGAAAATGTTTTGTTTGTTTGCTTAAATAAATCAGTCGCTAAACCGTAAGGTCTTGAATTAACTATAAGCTAAAGGCTATCTTACATATGGATCCAGGACTGGAATGTCTCAGAACTTGGTCAGAATGAGCTACATCTAAAATAAGGGAGGTGAGGCAAGGAAGGAAATGTGAGATCAATGAGTTTCCTGCTGGGAACATGCAAAGTTTCAGATAGATGGAGAGGCCAAGGAGAAGAAGTGGAGGGACACTAGATAGCTCAAATTCTTGAACAAACTCTACTCTGAAAAAGTGGCTTGATTACAACACTCAGAAACATATTAGTCCAAGACCCCAGTCAACCTTCCCAGAGACATGCACAGCAAATTTCTTGTAGAACTCAGCTTAGAGGGGTTCTGAGAGTGTGTGTGGTCCTCTATTCAGCTGGGCAAATTAATCTCTCTGTGGTAAGGGAAAATCACTAAAGTATGTGATTTTAACACAGGACAATAAAGTAACTCCAGAGTTTTATTCTCAACTTACTGACCGAACCTCTCTTAATGTGATAAATGTTTATGGATTCTTCTAATTACAAGTCTGTTTTAAAGCTAAGACACTTAGAGAATACGGCTCTCTTTCATAAAGTTTCCGAGGTTTTCCTATAATAATCAATTACCATAATGAGTTTTTTTAAAGCTGCCATTTGTCACTTTCTTAAAATATATAAACTACCCAGTATAAAGATAAATAGCTAGAGCCAGCCTACCCTGAGGCCCTCTACCAAAGACGTCCATTAAATCAAAATCAACTGGGAAACCTGTTGGATTTTATTTCAAAGCCAATTCTGCTTGTACTAAATAAAAATCTGCAGAAAACAAGTGTAACTTTATGGCAAGAAACACTGCTTTCTTAACAGAACCTTTAAAAAAAGGATGTTGGTCTTAATCCTTGAAACTGAAGTCAACGTGGCTTGGAAGGAGAACATGCGACTACCTAAATCTGAGACCTGTGTACGACAGGACTGGGGAAATCATATGCCATGTACTTTTGGTCCTGACTACCTCTTTGATATCTGCCACACCATTTGAAGGTGGCCATAGTTTCAACAATGTTGACATGGCAGGTTCCTTCACTAGGCTGACTCTGCTGTAGATGACTTTGCTAGCTTTTGAGATCTGTGTTGGTGAAACCAGGTAAAGCCACCATACTCTGACGACTTCATGTCCTGTCAGTATGGCGTCATTCTTCTCACTCCTAATTTTAACACGAATAATCGCTTAGTAGTAATAATGTAATGTCTTCACTTAAAAGGACAGTGTTCACTTAGGGCACTGCTGCAGTACACTCCAAGCAAATAATCCACAGATATTCGTGGTACACACACTTTGAGTTTTTAATTTTTTCCTGGATCTTTGGTCAGACAAATTTCATTGCATATATAGGCTCTTGAATCTTATACAAGTTATACCTTGTATAAGTAAAATTCCAACAGTCCAAGTGCCCAAACAAAACACAAATTTGGAACAAAAATGCTTTGTAAAACACAAATGCTGCTTTGTTGCTGGCAATCCTGGCAGAAATTGATGGTTAGGTCAGCAGGAGAACCACTCTGGGTTTCTTTTGTCAGGAGTCCTTTCAGAAAGGCTCATATTCTGTGAATGAAAAGAGGATTTTAATTTCCTTTTATTTTTTCTCCTGAAGAAGAAAATAAAAGGCAATGTATTCAAACAACAGGATGTCTCTGATGCCTTGAGACTATTTGCGTTTCACACCTAAGCCAATGCCACCCAAATAAATATGAGAAGATAATTACAGATGAACAAACAGATACTTTGGCTTATGTATACTTACTGGATATTTATACTGAATGAGGACCTCCAGGAAAAGGCAGCTTACAGTTCCTTTCAAAAGTCTGTAGCTCATGACCACAACTGCAATAAGACCGAATAATTTTTAGCACTCTTTGCTTAACAGAATATTTCTCTAAATGTATTTAATAAATACAATCTAAAAATAATGACAAAAGTCATTATTTAGCTAGCAAGTATTAGTAGGAGAAAGTCCATTTCATCTAAGCATTGTATAGTATAACACTGCTCTTCTCATTCTTTGAACTACGAGAATTTTGTGAGGATGCTTACATGCTATTAGTTAAGCAAGTGCCTGCTGTTTACTCAGCTCCAGAGGTTCTTGTCTCTCTTGCTCATTCAGAAGCATTTTGGATCCACTTAGCTGTACTCTGTCCATCCAAAAGCCTGCAGGAGTACTGCCTACCCTCTAATAGAGGGCATTTTTAGAGCCATGCACCTGAGAAGAGTTACAGGTGTGAAAGACAATGACAACACCATAGGATTGGTTGTCCAACATCGATTTAATTTGCAGCAATCTTGGAATTTTGTCTGTAAAAAGGGTATGTTGTTAGAAAACCATGGCAAATGAGTTGTGCTGATCCAATTCTGCTTTCTCAACTGAAGAGAAATCTATTCTTTCAAATATACAAGTGACCATGACACATGTCAGACACTCATGACATGGAATCTGCATTCCAGTTGTGGATCTATTCTGTTTTGATAGACCCAAAGATTTTGTAATCTGTACTTGAATATCTTACAATTCTAAGCTGTTATTTTTCATGTAATTCAATGGCTTCCGTATTAGGTATGCCCTTTCTTTAGATGACTGTTATGTCATATGTCTCCCAATTATCTCATGTACACATGTAATTCTATATATATAGGCTTCTGCTCTTGAACAAAAATAGTCTTTCCTTTATGAATTTACTTTTCCAAGAAGTTTATTCTACTGTTATTTGTTCCTTAGACAACACTGAACAGTCTGGCATTTTTTTGTTACATACAGTTCTTACATAGACATTTTGAAAATATCTCACTGACGTAAAAGTCTAAATTTCATTTTTAAAAATGACAATGGCATTTCAAAGTTTAAAGGATGAAATCATTTATCTTAGGCAAGAGGGAGATGGTGTGTGTGCTTACTATTAAAATTGTGCATGCATTCAACATCAAGCCCAAAGAAAAGCTTACCCTGACCTCACCTAGCCTGTCCCAGAAGCTCTGCTGAATGGCTACTGTCAGCAGTCTCCTACCTGCCAGGTGCTCTGGTTAAAACTTATTTGTATGCTGCAGATTACCAGTACCAGAAGTTACCAGTGCCATTCCCACCATGTTTTTATTCCCGAATTTATGGGCCTTCTACTGCCTTTGATTACCACCTGGGGAAAAAACAGGGCTCTTTCCTAGAAGTGGGCCACTGAACAAACATGTGGACAGTGGAGATGTTTACTCAAAGTTAAGGCTCATTTGTATAAGTCCATTTACAGGGCTCAAGCTAAGTGAGAGCAACTCCAGTGAAAATCCTTATTGTAAATGTATACATACCCAGAACGTACCTAACTCTGCATTTTCCATGAATATGCTTAAAGCCAAAGTTTATAAAACCTTTGAAATGTCCTTTCATCTGCTACCTGAAAACACCCAAGGGTTTGGGCAATTCGGTGCCATGCAGCGTATGTACAATCAATCCTCTACAGGATTCACAAACTCTATGTTTCCCATACCACTTTCAGGCCTTGATCCAGTAAGGCAAGGTGTGCACGATTAAATTAAACATTCCTGGGCACTGACACTTGATCATCCATATTGTTAAATTGTTTGATTGGCCTCGGCACAGTTTTGGCCCTGGCCAGCTAGAACTTGCTTTTGAAAACATTTGCCAGGCACAGTTAGGGAGCAAGAGCTATTCACACACAGACTATTCACAAGAGGCAGTTTGAAGGCAGCCATCTGTTTTAAAAGCTAAGAGAGACTGATAGTAGGGACACTTAACCTTCTTCATCAATTTGGTGCCAAAGTACACTCCCAACATCTTTAATTTATAAGTATGGATATAGCCTCAGAGTTCTCACAACATATTCAATACAACAGACTATTGTGGTACTGGTGGCAAGGAGGGCACTGTCACTGCTGCCATCCCAGTGTGATCCAATAGCTCCTGTCCTAGAGCATGACAAGACTGACTGAAAACTTATTTATAATTTTTAAGAAAGTATATTTTAAAATACAAATAGGAGTCACAAATTAAAACATTACTTAATGTATTTTGACCAATACTGGACATGCCGTGTATGACAACCTGTTGAAGTAATACAATTATATCAGGTATAGATTCAGTCTTGAAGTATTGAATGATAAATCTGAATTGGTGGAAATCACTAGGAAGGTGACTGGACCCAGAGTCTCTTGAAATGAAAACCAGCTGTTGGCAGCAGTAGAATCTTTCACAGTTACACAGAGAATATTTTCTTCGTTTCAGTCAAATTGGTTCAATTACTAGCTCACTGAAAGGTGAGAAACTGGCTGGGAGTTGAAAAATTATAAAGATTTGTTTTCTTTCTCCAGTCTATTGTTAAAAACCAGGTTCAGGAGGATGAGACCCACTAATTCTAAAATCCCAGTGATTATGAGGGCAAAAAGGAAGTGGTTCAGTCCCCTTCTCTAGGTAAGTCTGTAACCCTTGGCTCAGGGGTTCAGCGCTCTGTGATCCAAGGCTTAGTTTGATGCAGCACAACTCTGTGACCTTGGCTCAGTTTTACTGTGAAAATTGTTGTTTAAGGTGTGAGAAAATCCATGAGCTAAAACCGTAAAACACAGACAGAATTGAAACTCTTGAGATGGTGATAGCAGCGCAAAGATTCAAGAAGAAAAATACTGAGATGGAAAGGTAAAAAACCCTAAGACAAAAAGCACATAACGGGAAGTCAGCAATGCAGCAACACTGAGGAGCAGCCCCTTCCACGGAGCAATGTAGGTCTCTGTTTCTCTACCTGATGGACCTCCAGGTATTCACCAGGTATCTTGAGGAAAGGAGGAGAGAGGGTGAGTGTACTACACATTAGCCCAGTCACATGTAGTGCTTAGCTCTCTGCTGTGTGTATTAACCAACAAATAATTGCTGCATACTCTTAAAGTGTGTATATCCTCTTTACAGAGCTTATTCCCATGTAACAAAAAATGCCCGGACAAAAATGATCTAGTGCCTGAGGGCTACAGGTGGCTTAATGTAGCAAACTAAAATGCAACCTTGTTAGATAAATCTATGTATTCCTTATTTAGAAGCAAGTTATTCTGTTTTATTTAAATTAAAAAATATGAACAATATTTGTGCTTCATTAAAAGAATAGTCTTTTCTGAAGAAATCAAGTATAAAGACATGATATTCATCCAGTTGCACCAAACTATAAAAATATAGCAACCATCATATACCAACACAATGGAAATAGCTATTAAAATAAGCATAAATGCGTATTAGCAGTAAATTTGCTCAAATAAATGTGCAAACATTTTGTATATCTATCTAGCAAAGAGAAGCATCAAATACAAAACTCGCTTCAACAATGTGTGCCAAACATCAGGAATCAGTCTTTTTACAGGAAAATAAATAGACAGATATGAATTCAAAACAATACAAAACAGATTATTGAAATCAAAGTTTTGTGAATGCAGAAATCTCCTCTAGAATTCACCCAAGAGGAGGAAGATTTCATGTAATTCTATACTTTGCAGGATTATGAACCTACAACGCTTAGAAAAATTCCTAGCCAAGATGAATCTACATGGAAGGATAAGCCATGTGAAAATTGAACTTTAATTTCATCCTGCTAAAGTATAAACAGAATAAAATATTAATTGCATTAGAAAAAGCACTAGTTTGGATAAGTACGACTATGACATTCACCTGGGAAAAATGAGGTTTATATTTCTGTCATGCTCCCACTTCTATAAATTACTTCTCTAAATTTAAATATACCACCAGACAGCCATTACTATTGAAGATAGAACTGACCATCACTGGGTTGTGAGGTTCTGGACTTTTTTTCTGAAGAACATATATATTACACATGGAGAGGGTTCGGGGCTATGAGTCCTAGGTTTCAAGTAGAGTTAAGCATTTCCTCACTACCTAGAGCTGGATTCCCTGCTCCCAAAAAACTGCTGCCTTCTAGCTGAAAGATAATAACGTAACATTGAAAATCATTATGTTGTTTGTGAATGTGGTATTAAAATTTGCTGAAAGCCAAAAAGGGGTTAGGCTTTTACAGGATTTTTTTTCCTACTTTGAAAATTGAACTTCAATTCTTAAATCATTGAGGTCCAGATTCATAAAAACACTACAAATTTGAGTTCAAAATCCTGAAAAAATGTGAATCCTCTGCTGCATAACCCTGAAAGCAGCTAAATATCACTGCAGGTTTAGGTTTTTTGCATTAAATGGCTTTATTAAGGTCTAAAAAAAACCCTCCTCAGAACCAAAAAAGAAAATTAGATTGCAGGCCTGCTGTGTATATGCAATTATGAACAGAGAATATATATATTATTATACCTTGTTAATTAAAGGATTTATGATCTGTTACTCTCTCTACCATCATCCTCCTATGTGGCCTTTCCTAAACCAATTAATCTCACTCAACCTTAGTTGAATTATAGGATGCATGTTTCACAAAGTTTCAGTGAAGTTAAATACATTACAGATTTGGAGGTTGTTAGATAAGATTAGCCAAGTAATTTACATACAGAAAGAAGGAAAGAACCCTCACTTTTGGCATGGTAAGCTCCTGTTGGGACATGTTATGACACCTACTTGCAGCTGTTGCTTAGGTGTCCCTGGGTGGTTTGGAATTATGAATATAGATTGGTCTATAGCGAAAGGTGTAATACAGTTTTGATTTTAGTTTGTTGCCATTTTTTTCAGTTAAATATCTCATCTTCACTGGATTGTGACTTCATATGAACAGGAACAGAGAAACGAAGAGGAGACGTGAAATAAATAGGCTCCTCTGCAAGACTGAATGGAAATCAACCACAAGGAATTTGTGAACCATCTGCCTTTCTATGTAGCTGAAATTCTCTCAGGAAATAAGATCACAGTTAAATGAGAGAACAGACTAAGAGGGAGATAAGAATCTATCAAGATCACGATTTTGAAGTCTTATCTATCACAAGCTGAGGAGAAGGAACTACCAAAAGAAAAAAGGCAGTTGAGGGACTTCCTTGAGGTGGAGAACATGTAACATGGAGAACGGTTGTGAAAGCTAAGGTAGAAGAGGATTGCAGATTTTCAAAGACGTTGCTAATAATACATCCTCTTTACTTTTACAGATGATTTCAATTTCATAGTCTAGCACCTAAGAAAAGTAACTGCTGACCCATGCTCTTACATCATCATTTGAAGGAATATTTTTATTAACTTAAAAACTAAGAAATGTATTGAAAACAAAGAAAATTATTTAACAAAGCAGGAAACACTACCAATTACATTAAGATGAAAGTTTCTGTGAAAAACATGTCAGGTAAGTCTCCGTTACAGTCTCAATAAGGTATGACAGAGAATTTGATATTTAAGGTCACTTTCAAAACAGTAAGGCAACATCATTAAAAAGATCAAACCTGTGGATTTAAAATTTTAAAAAAGCAGTCAATGTTTTTACACATAGACCTATATTGGCTGTGTAATTACAGTAGGCAAGTATTTAGGTACTGGTCCAAGAGTCTGCTTTTGAGGCTTAACGGAAACTCATTTCAAGGGATTCAACTCTGAATGACTTGCCTGTGATCAAGAAAAGGAACCAAAGACAGCTGGGTGTGATACTGACTCCATCACTGCCTTGTAACCCGATGGTTACAGGTTCTGCATGCCTTATGCCTACTAGCTTGTTAGACTGCTTTAGCTTGGGAATGTTCTTGATTGGAATGGGGGGAGAGAGGAAGGGCATGTGGGTAACTGTGCACATAAAGACAACTGCTAAATTCAATATTTTAATGTCAGCAGAAATAACACTGTGTTTACAATAGCCAGTTAAATACGAGTGGATGTATCACATTTCATGTGGAAAAAAAAAATCTAATGGAGATGCAAAACTGCGGGTGAAATAAGGCTACAGTACCTGTTACAGCCCTACATAGAAAAGGCCATAGGATTGTGGACTACGTTAGGGTTAATGACTGCAAGTTCAAAATGTATTTGAGATGAAGAAAATGAAAGTATTCTACAGAATAAAATATATGCTTTGGCAATGACTTATACAGAACACTGGGCTTACAGAAAAAGCACTGGTCCAGATAAATAACTTCTTTATTTATGTCAAGAATTTTTAAAATGCTACATTTAATTTTAATATCATGATGAGAAGTATTTCTCCTGCTTGATAGGCCTCATTACACTACACTGAATATAGTGTTTGCCTTATTTAACAATTTTTATCAATCATTTAACAATGGATAATGCACTCAATGTCGATAGAAATACAAGTAACAAAGGCACAAGGGTACAATCGACTAGGAAAAACAATTTTTGTCTTAGAGCATGGTAATACTACTGCAGTGAAATAAGAAAAATGTCTGTTGCTATTAAATGAAATACATCAGGACAGTAAGGGGAATCTTAATGAATTCTAGTTTTATTTTGTCAAAACTCTGAATAATTATGACTTTTATTATGCACTAACTTATACTTTCTATTCTAAGGAAACCTGGGTGTGGTTAATATTTCTGTTAATAAATAGGCCAGTCACAGTTTATGGGAACTTGCATACATCTCAACTCAGAAGAATAAACTGGTATCTGCCAGACAAAGCTAAGTCTCTTTTGTCCAGGGAAGGCTATGTTTTTGGAGAGCTGAAATGAATCTAAACCATACTTATTGAAGGTATAATATAATGTATACGTATGTCCCACCAAAAAGCTCTAAAACCAAAACTTCAGACTGATGAATTTAATATCCTAGCTAATGGTAAATTTAAAATTCTTCAATTTCTCCAGAATTTACATAAAAACATCAATTACTGTTTCTATGTATAGGTACTAACATTGATCATTAATTTAATCGTGTGCTTCTTTATTTAAACAAAGAGCATGTTCAAATCTCTTCCTTTGCCTAAAAGAGAACTAAAATAAGCATAAAGATTTCATATGATACCATTCCACTGATGCTGCAAGTTGCTGAGGCCACCAATGGATAATGAAAGTGTTTGAGTTGCGATGGCTGTCAATCTACCAAGCTGATCATAAAATTGTTTTCTTAGAGCTTCTTTAGCCTTACAAAATCAAATCGTAGTGAAGATCCCATCAGTTCTTTAAACTGATGTGCTCTAAAAATTCTGGATTATGTTTATCTCAACAACAAAAAAATCCACAATGACTTTTCCGTTAAGCACTTATGATTCCATATGAATAATAAAAAATAATATAAATATTCAGCAGCGATCTACCCTGGCAAATGGAATATTTTTGTTTTCCATTAGCCTTTTTAAACTAATTAATGAATTAATGAGTGAAAAGGAGCAATATCAGACCTCAGTAGACTGAAGTGAGGTCACTCCGGTGCCATTTCCAATTAATGTTAGCATTTCATATGCATTACATACTATTGAGTGCTGAATCTTTGTGGGTTGGGAGTATTTCGTAGCTGGAACAAGGGACCAAGGACCTGGAGCTGGGCTGGTTCAATTCTTTGTTCTTCCACTGACTCACCTTGTCTCCTTGGGCGAGCCACCAAAGGTGGCAGCTACTAGTGTACCTACCTGGAGGAGTGATGTGAGGCATAATTAACTAATAGCTTTAAAGCACTGGGCTATAACCCGATGAAAGGAACAATAGAGGTACAAATCATGTTATTATTTTTTGAAATCTGCATATAAAGAGACCACCATATTTGGAGGCCTGTAGATGGGGGGGGCAGTTTATGAGACTACTGACAGCCAACACTACTACCTTGCCATGTGGAAGAACTACTAGAGGATAAAATGATTTGTGCAGCTAAGCAATAAAAGAGAGGCTTCTCTGTGGTAATTTTTCAAAATGTTGCATGGGGTTTTAACTATGTGACTCTTATTGACTTAAATGGGAGTCATGTAGCTAAAAACCCATACAACACTCTGAAAATGTATCCCTAAGTGTTTTGTCAATAATCGTATGTAAGTAATAAAATGGGATTCATTCTTTTCTACTCAAGACATATAAACATTATGTTTATATCAGCACAATTACTGACTTTCTGTAGCTTGATAGCTAGTCTTTAGTCATACTATAATTGGCATCCTGATCGCATAATGTCATTTTAATGTGTTCTTCAGAACACACATTATATTATTAGATTCTTGCTGTGAAAGAAATGCAGAACAACTATATCATAAAAAACTGCAATAAGGCTAACTCAAAAAATCATTCCCTGTTCAAAATGCAATATAGATCAGTGTCTATCTGAGTAACAATTTTCTAGAAACATTTCCAAACTGTGAAAACACAGCTAATTTCTGGGAAAAAAATAGAAGAGATCCACTGTATACTGCCTATACGCTGAGAAAAAGAACATATGGAATGGCCCTGAAAGGGTTGTCTCAGGCAGTCAGAAGGGAGGAGGAATACCATTCCCTCACTGATTGATAGCTTATGCTTATGAAACATTTCCATACCGAAAATTCCTCTGTATTCTGATTGGATAATAACAGCTAACTATTTGAAAAAGTCCTGCTTTTGTGGTATGTCTCATTAGCTGTAGTCATTATTCACACCTCTGTTAACTGGCTGGTGCCCTTATCCTTCAGTGATTTTGAGAGGATAGACAAGCCAAATGCTGGGACTTGTAAAATGGATTATTCTTGTCATGGTTATTGAGGAACAATTATTACTCAATAACCAGACTGCTATTTCTCATTGATTGCAAAGCAAATCCTGAGCTTAAGCTGACTCTCAAGCTATTAAAGATAATTCATAAAAAAGAAAGGAAAAAACTGTTGCGCTGATGAATTCATGACATGTAAAGAAGAACATTTGAGAAGAATGGGAGTTTAAAAGGGTTGGGGAGGCCAGAGCTATAATGTGCTTAAAGTGGACATACGGGGGAAACGCTGTGAAGATACCAGCTCAGAGAAGAAGCATTCACAGGGGCTAGCCACAACACAGTCATGAGAGGAGAGTGTAGACTATTTTGCTGTTTAATAATACCATGTATGGAGTGATTATAATATTTTATTAAGATACTATCTCCAAGTAGATATAGCTTCTATTTAGCTTATTGTGTAGCTCGTAAACAGAAAATATGAACCCTGGAATTATCATGTTAAGTGATTTTTTAGTAATGGGAAGTCAGAAGAAGAATTACAAACTTACCCAGAAAGTTCTGCCATTATGTGTTAGCCTTGACCTGCCATTATAATCTGCTGCTTCTGCTGAACAGAAGCTGCCAATTGTGTTGTTACGTGGTAATTTTATGAGTTAGACAAATACCTCCTAGAAAACACAATGAGATCATTACAAGAAGCTTGTTGTGTTGGAAAGGCTTGATATTTTATATGGCATTTCTCAGTAATTCAGAATATAATGTCTCAGCATTGTGAAAACAAAATGTAGAGAAATAATTAACAAAGAATAGGCTCAATTATATTACTTTCAGTCTATTGGTTGGACTATTATGATACATGGATCTATTCTTACAGATGTCTGGAAGATGAAAGATGTTTGCCTGAGTATAAAACAAGTGGGGACCTATGCCTTTACTTCTTAGACAAAAAAAAAGATTGTGAAAGCCTTAACAGCTGCAGTAAGCAACATTACGTTAATAGAGATGGTCATAAATATTTGGTATGGTTTCTCAGATTTGACTATATTTTAATTCTCAAGTCATTGACATATCCCCTCAGCTAAACAATTCTTTTTTATCTGGCAATTTCCATTATTTTTCAAGCATAACTGTCAATAAAATGCAAAAAATATTGGTGAAGGATTAGATCCTATGACTACAAGGTGAATGGTGTAAATACATGGATATTCCACTATTGAAACATCCAGATTTCTTATTTAAGTCTGCACCAGCAGACTTGGGGCATCAAAGTAGAAAGGTTTAATCTAGTGCTGGTTTTATCTCTCTGGGCTTCATGTCTAGTGCAGGCAAAGCACTTCATCAGAAAATACCAGCAACAAAACCAAGCTCTTCCTGTACCAAATCTTTTTACTGCAAATAGTTTGTTCCATTCTAATATCTGGATCTCATCTTTGTGTCTACAGGGAGGATAAGAAGTGCTGAAGATAGACAAGCCTTGTATTTCTGCCAATACTTTGACAAAGTCTGAAAGTGGTTTCCAAGTAGGATTAAATGGGCCAACAGTTCTATTTTTCCTGCTGTTATTTTTTCATAATTATTAACAAAGCAGATTTTATTAAACAAGTGATTAAATAATTTAACACATCTTTCTGATTTTTTATGATGTTTCTGAGTTTATTACAAAGTGTTCTAACTGAAATAACATGCATTTCTATATGAATTACCATTAATGCAGGTAACAGTGTGCACAATTTATAGACCCTTCTTAAATTGCCTTACCCTTAAAGTGATATTGCAATGTAGTCATTTCATAAGCAGTTAATGTGATTATGTAAGAGCTGTATAATGACTTGACATGATTAGGTATCTTATATGTTTCTTTTCGCAAAATAATCAAGTAAACATACACGAAACAACACGAAATTCTAGAATCATATTCTATATATCGTGTTGACAAAGTAGAAGATGAATTTGCTAAAAGTTAGCCTCATCAGCTGTGCGTTAACTTCCCTCCTTCCTGGGGTGTCTACACTGCTGTCACTGCAGTGACTGCTACTCTTGAGGACGCACCAGGGTTAACCTGAAATCCGTCCAAGTGGAAGCGTCAACAGCCAGCCACAGCCACATGGAACTTGGTTTAACCATCTAAGCATTTAATTTCCTTCTCCAGCAGCTTCTGCAGCCCACCCTCAGCTCCTTGCTGCTGGCACTGTCCTGCCACCGGTACTTTTGCTAGCTAGTGTAAAGCTTTTGCAGCTTATTCGAAGTGAGCCGCGGTCACAGCAGCACAGGTAGAGCATTTATGGAAACAGATTAACCAGAAAGATTCTGAGAGTGTAATGCAGATACTACGGACAAGCACAGAAAAGAACAATTGTGATGAAAATTATCATAAATCACCTAACTTGAATAGGCTTCAGAGGTTTGCTACAGACCGGGTTAGTGCTTAATCATTTCAGACAACATATTTAGTACAAGTCATTGCATACACCCAGTATCAAATTCACTACAGGTGTAAGCAAGCATGACCTTAATTGAGTTGTGCCTGCTTATATTAGATTTGGCCTAAGCTTAGAATGGCTTTCAGCAGGTATAGTTTATGGTGCTCCAGATGATATATCTCTTGCCATAACATAAAAATAAAAAGAAAGAGAAATACAAGGACAGATTGTGTTACGATGACCACAATCTACGGTTAGAGCTTAGATTTGTAGGAGGCATTATATAGGTTCAGCAAGCAGATCTGCCACATTTCTTTGTAACGTGGTTTTCTAAGGGTTCTGGTAGACCAGCTCTGATTGATAAAGGAATTTTCCACTCCTTCCTGCCCTACCCTAGTCCTCTCTTGCAGGCTGTTTCCTGACTGCCGGCAGTGGCTGCATGAGTAGCGTATCCATGCTTCAGCCTGCAGTCCAATACCAGCACAGATCCACTTTCAGGAGCACGTTAAGTTTGTCAGTTCGTGAAAACAGCTCTTGGAGCATGGACATGCTTTCCATTCTGCACCCCCAGGGTGGAAGAGGGAGTCCCCAGCAAAGGGCTGGGGCAGACAGCTTAATCTGCAGTGCTGTAATCTCTGCACCACTGCTCCGGTCAGTGTTTAGCCAAGGAAGAGCCTGGGCCCTATGGGAACAGATACAGTAGAACCGCTGCATCCTAAAGCTTTGTCTTTGCTAGAGAGAGAAGCTGCCTTCCGAAGTCAACAGAAGGAAAAACTGTAGTGACAACACAGTTCTGGTTTTAAGCAAAAAAAAATGTCAGAATGAAAGACCAGTCTTTAACATCATCTAGTTAACTCAGGTGAAACAAAGAGAAAGAGGTTCCTTGTACCCTCTCCCGGTTCACTGTGAGCACCAGCCACTATGTAGCCTGACAAAATCAGCACTTATTTCTGACAGAGAAAATGCAGTGTGAAATTACATCAAATCTAATTGCATAATTATGGTCCATGAAAACAAGTGCATGAGTGGATGAGGTATAGTTCAAGAGAACCACGAACAACTTGGATTTCATTGCTGGGTCATGCATTTAAATCCACAGAGCTGCCCCACACTACACACCGTTTTGTTAAACTGCAAATCTACAAATAATAAAGAAGCTCATATGTTTGGGTCAAAGCCCATTGAAACAGAGGCTGACACAAGCCTGCTATCCAAAGGGAGCCCAGGGCCATCGTGGATGGTAGCCTGTGCCCTACAAGCCAATTCCTTTCCCCGTGGTTTGATTTCATTCCTGGAAGCCAGAGAAGTGCTAAAAATGAATGAGAGCTTTGCCTGGCTGACAGTGCCTGTCCTTCTGCCATCCATTAACACTCCCTAATCTGAAAAATTCACCAGCCCTATAGGTTCCCACACCACACACCAGTTATGCTGATTAGAAAATTCACGCTTCAGTATTAGTGCTGATTAAAAAGGTTTTCCTGTGCTTTATGCAGATGTTGAATATTCATCAACACTGTCTGGTTTAAGAAATGATAAATAGCATAGGAAATAATTTTATAACTACATCAAAAACTTATTTGTAGTGTTCAGCAATGTCCCCCTACAGCCTAGTTTATAAACAAATTATCTGAATTATTAATTTATCATGCAGGGACTACAAAAAAGGAAAAAAATCCCAGTGAGTTATTACAGACCTTCACAGGAAATGCATATCTCCTGGCACTAATGACATCATCAATAACAAGAAGTTTATTTCCAAAGAACTCAAAACAAAATTTAATTAAGTGTATATGATATTTTCAAATTAAATATGAGTTAAGGGCTTCAGAATTGGGATTAATGTAACAGTTCTGAAGTAAATTCTTCTTCTAGTAGATTAAAATCAATAACAACAACTACAATAAAAGCCCTTTCAAACTCCAAAATAAACATACAATTTAACAGAAAGATTCATTTCGTCTGCTGACAATATGGAAATGATTTGCTTCTGTTTGGAATTCCCATTTGTTTGAAAGAATCAGCAAGAACGTTGGGAGATAGGGAGCGTAGCACGGGTCAGTGGTGCTGGAGCTGTGATGAAAAAGGAAATCTTGCCAATGAAATCCCCATTTTCCCCTACTTTTGGCAGTTTTTCTCTTTCTGGATGACAACAGCACACAAAGTAAAGAGAGGGTAATCTACACTGCATGATGTCCATTTTGAAGTCATCTTTGAAATAACAAATCAGACATACCAGACACATAATAGAGAACAGGACTACTTGGATTTCTACTGAAATTTCCTATGTTTGTTACCGAAGACAATTGGAAAACAAAATAAAATTGAAACCAAATCCAAAAAGTTACCTTATAAAAGGAGAAATAATGAAGTTCATATTTATGGCAACATAGAAAAAGTATTTGATGTTGGGCTGGGGGGGGGGGGGGGGGAAGATTACATCAAAATTAAAAAAACATGAAAAAACCCAAGAAGCACCCTAGAGGAATGACAAGAATGTAGGAATTCCTCAAACTTCAGGAAAAGATCAAGGATTAGATTCTAGAAATATGTCTGGTTTAACTATTTGGATATTCAAATACATGCACTATTCAAGCAGAATCAGTGTCCTTTTTCATTATTTCCTTTTGGTAGAATTACATTTTTAAAAACAAAGCAACACTTACCAATGCATCTTTAAGGCACTGAACAAATATCGAGCAATCCTTTATGATGCTGCAGCATCATTCATGTGCAAAAAAAGGCAATGAATAAGCAGAACAGATGCCAATATGAAAGGGGTCAGAAATTATACCACTGTCTTTCTTTTCAAAGGGAAGATAAATACTCTGCTACTAAGAAAACTGTTTTTCCTTTCAGCTTCCTTTGACTCAATCCTCTTCCAAGGGAGACATTATTGACAGAAGAAGCAGGAAACTTGGACATTGGTGTTTTGGAGAGAGAGAAGCAAATTGCTTCTCCGCAGCCCCTTCTGCAGCTTACCCTGAAGAATATGTTTCAAATCTATGAATCTAAAATGACGAACTTGACCAAACAATCTCCCTTTCCATTTCCTTATGGTCACCTTGCTGGTCATGACTTCTCTGAGTTGGTAAACACGCAGAAACTATGGCCAGATAACCAATTTCTAAGCATTTTCTTAATAGTCGCAGTGATAAAAACAAGCAGCCAGGAAGCAGTGGTGAAAAAATAGCTCATTTCCCTTCATGACTTGTTTTGAGACCTAGAAAATGGAGTCAGCAACAAGAACTGAAGTTTGACATTCCAGAGATTGGTAGGGAGGGAAGATGAGAGGGCATGCAGTTATGGAGGAAGCTGAAATTTTACCTAGAATTTACTAAACTATTTTTATGTTTAGAAAACCACCATAACACAGTAACTGTTTTGTGAAATGCTGAGTGTAAGAGAGGTTTTATGAAGCTGTTAAAGGGTAGAGGAAAACCTTGTCTACAAAAAGTCACCACAATTATGCACTGATGTGTCAAAAGAGAAGTTATAAATAATCCTATGCACAGAACAAACAGCTGAGGTGAAGCCAGGGGATAATAGCTAAATTATATAAATGCAAAGTTATTGTTGTTACTATTATTGGTGGTGGGGATGACTGGTTCTTTTACCTTGGCACATAGGAGCCACTCTGCTAGACACAGTGTATGAAGAATAAAAAATGTCTGTCCTAAAGATCAAATCATTTAAGGTTTCACAGTGTATTCTTCACTTTCCCAAGCCAAAAATTTACATTCCAAAAAACTGGGTAGCATCAGAAAGCCATTAAAATCAGCTAACCACAGAAACATTTCTTAATTTTCATCACATTGTTTCTATTCCCATAGTCCTGCTGATTTCATTAGCCTAGTTACTTTAGCCATTGTAAACAGAAATTGCCATCAGCCTGAGATGCTGATGTTCATTTCTGCTGCACATACAAGTGTGGGAACCTGTAGAGCTAGAAGGAAAAAAAGGATATTCCACCTTCCAAAAGTATTATGACATGTTCCCAGTGCTGCGGAACAAAAACCACTGAGTCTTCAGGCATAAGACACAAGCTCTAGGACCCTTGGATGTGCTAAATGCTAGATCTTTTAGGAGATTTTAATATCTTCTCTTGAATCCTGTGCAGTTAGAAATGTAGAAATGCATAAAATGCACAATAACTAGATGCAGGGTAAAGTATTACCTGCAGTCAGTGATATTCTGCGAATAATTTCTTATTTGGCAATGCTTACGGTGAGGACACGATACTAGGAAGCAACATGGGGGGCCACGCTGGGATCTGAGCAGGCAGAAAGGGATTTTCTTCCCATCTACTCTGCCAATGCTGTAAGAAATTTGAGTTGGGAATAATTCCTCCCAGGTATTTGAACAGAGGCCATCAGAAGGGGGGTTGGTTTCAGGAGTGACCTTGATGTGCTACTGTAATGAAACCAGTAGAAATTAATGTTCACTTACTCGTGGCTCTGCCAAGTATAAGCACTACAGCTGTGTCAAATTCTTACCATCCACTTCACTGGAAACAAAACTAAGCCTGTACCAAACACTTTAAAATCCCTTACAACATATTTAGGCAACAAAATGCATTAATGCAAAACTGATTTCAAGGGAAGAAAAGCAGACAATCTTGCCAGGAGTTTGCTGAGATTATATTTTTTTACAGAAGAAAACAGTACTATATACCATGTATATTGCCGTAATAAGATCTTGTGCAATATGGATATTTTAAATACACATGGTTTACTAAAAATGTAAATTATCATAACTACACCTCACGTAAAATAAATATTGTATTGTGTGTAAGATGTTGGCATTGTGCTAAAACATACTGCAAATAAAGTGAATGTGATATTTAATATATATATAGGTTCATATCAAGTTTCTGTAAAAATAATATAAAGTCTCTCATTCAAGACGTCTACAGGGAAAAAGCAGAATATTAATTTTCATGGTACTCCATTCCAGTATTTCCATAAGTATTATGTGTCTATGTCTACATATAACTGTTGCTACATGCTAGGACCACTATAGCTGAAAACGTTCCATGAACTGAACAGGAATCTTGCCATCCCAAAAGTGCCAAATAACAGGTCATCTCAAATGGATGCTGAAAAGCATAATTACGAGTGCATTTTAATACCTGCAATGAATCCAGCTTTGAAAGCTTTACATTGTTTGTATGCTATATTCCAGTTACAAATAAAATTTTAAAAGGTGCTGTATACCTCAAAAAGAATATTAAAACTTCAAAGTAATATATATATTTATTATGTTACCATGACATACTACATTGAAGAGGTGTGTATAATTGTGATGGCCAAAACCCCCATATTTACAGAGTGTGAAATTATGAATTATTTTTCGTTACTCACAGCATTAGTTTAATTGTGCTTTTATGTTTTCCAGTAAAATTTTCAGAGACCTATAGTCTGATAAAGCTAATTTAAAAACAGCATTCAGCACTAAGCCTTTTACATAAGCTAAACAATTACCAAAATATTAACGGATGCCCTAAAAGATACATCTATCATGTATAGCATAATCTGAAGTAACACCATCAGTATTAAAATAAGCAGCGACAGTCTCACCTGTGACCCCAAAATACCAAACCTGGAAAAAATGGCAGGGAACCCTCTTCAAGGAGAGATCTGCTGTTTTCTCCTGATTCTGCATTTTAAGCCAGTCAGATTCACTCCTAGGCTTGTACAGACTGGTTCTGCAATGCAGGCACACCAGGCTTCATCTTTATAATCTGGTCAAAGGGCTATGGTCTATCCCTAACACGGTATTGCACCTAGTACCTTTCTGTTAGATAATTGTTTCCTTATGCCCACGTTCATAATCAGCATAGACAAGGTCACTTTCACTTATCACGGTATCACTCAGGTTGGAAGGGATGCCAGGAGGTTTTTAGTCTCCCTGCTCAGAGCTGGGTTAACACAGAATTCAGGCCAAGTTGCTCAGGACTTTGTCCACTCTTAAAAGCCTCCAAGGATATAGATACTGAGAACTCTCTGACTATCCTGTTCCAGTGTTTCATTATCCTCATAATGAAAGTATTCTCCTTGTACCAGGTCAGAAACTCTCATGCTTCAATTTATGGGCACTGTCTCTCATTCTCCTACTGTGCACTTCAGAAAAAGAGCCTGGCTCTGTCCTCTTGGTAATTCCTAAGCTCCCCTGAAGCCTCCTCTCTGGAACAAGCTGAACAAGCTCAGTTCCCTCAGCCTCCCCTCACAGGGCAAGTGCTCCAGCCCATGACCATCTTGGTGGCTCTTTGCTGAACTTGCTCCAGTTGACCAACATCCTTCCTGTACTGAGGGGCCCAAAACTGGTTGCAGTACTCCAGAAATGGTCAAAAGAGTACTAAGCTGAGGTGATTAAGCACTTCCCTTTATCTAGTGGCCACAATCTTATTTTTACAACCAAGTACAGTGTTAGCCCTCATCACAGCCAGGTGGGACTCATGTCTAGTTTATTGTCCACCAGGACTCTCCGGGGCTTTACAGCAGAGTTGCTACCCAGCCAGTTAGTCAGTGCCCAGCCTGCACTGGTGCAGGGGGTTAGTCTGTCCCAGGTGCAGGACTTTAAATTTGTCCTTGCTGAATATCACGAGGTTCCTGCCAGCACATTCGTTCAGTTTGCCAGGTCTATCTGAATGGCAGCCCTGCCCATGAACATCCACTACACTCCCAAATGCCGTCATATGCAAACTTGATAAGGGTGCCTTCTGTCTTCTCCTGCAGGTCATTGATAAAATATTAGGTCAGTCTCGGGACAGACCCCTTAGAAACTTCGCTTGTGAACATTGACCCAAAGTAGAACATGGATGGTGAACCTATGCACTTTGACCAGTGATCCAGCCAGGTTTTCCCTCACCTAATAATCTACCCATCTAGACTGTAATGTCCCAGTTGTGATACAAAGATGGGAGACCATATCAAAGCCTTTGCTAAATTCAAAGTGGATGACATCAATCCACTGGAAAATCTGATGAATTACATGTGTAGTGCTCTACAACAAAAATATTTTAACATCATGTTTTCAACCCCATTTGTGTATTCCTTCCTTCTAGGTGACAGCTGCTCTAACTGATAAGGAGCTCCCCTTATGAGCTTTATCCCGTCAACTGTAGATCTTGTGCAGTCTAACACTCTGATTAAACTACTGTACCTTATGGTTTCTGATATAACTAGGGAAAAATCATAAAATACACCTGATATTCACTGAGGCTCAGAGATTAATTTCATTTGGCTACTCTTCAAGCCCCCCGGTGACTCCTTTTCCAAACATCTGGGTGATTGAATTTTGCTGAATTGCTACCAGAAAGCCAAGTGTGTGTTTGCACACTAGTGTATTGATAGCAGGGATGGTATGTTTCATTAGGGACAGGATGCAGCTTGAAGAACAGGGGAGATGGAGATTTTTACAAAACCAGTGGCAGACTCCTGGAATACAAACTAAGTAGTTAATTCAAGATCTACGTTTCACACGTTGAAGCATTTACTCATCTGCAACTTGCCTACAATCCCCCAGAACATTTAATCACATTCATTCTCAAAAACCTACGTACATATTTAATCGCTTGATGGATCAGGGCCTTAACTGAATAGGGCAGAGCTGCGGTGGAGTGGAATGACTAGGACACCTGAGGCTGTAGGACTCATCTCATCCAACATTAGACATCCAACATTTATAACAAAAGCATATATCTCAGCTAGTTACTATAGGCGCCCTTCATAATTAATGGAGAGAAATAGACACTTCTAGGGTGCAATTCATCAGTCTTACTTTAAACATCTGCTTTAGGAAGAGATGGATTGCACCCATCAGGTGCATATTTTTCCCTGCTCAAGGTGGCTACCTCAGAGGCAGCATCTATATTTGAATCCTGTCCCAAATAAAGCTTCTGAATGGACGCTGGGAGCTATAGAAAAGACTCTCAGCAACTTGTAGGTTGCCTCTGAGTCTTGTTCTGCTCCTTGATTCCTAACTTGGGCTCCTGCTTGTTGCACTCTGGTCTGTAGTTCTTGGTACATTTTCCATCATAGCTGCCCAAGTAGCTGTCCCCACCTAGCCTGCAGTGCCTGCTCCTGTTCCTGTCCCCTCACCTCAGATTTAAAACCCCTGGCATCCTGACCTTTGTCTGAGCCTGTGTTAGGCTTCTGCCTTGGCTCTTAGGCTTGGGATATACAGATGCTTTGTCTTCTGGGCTTCCCTCCGGACTTCTGCATAAGGCACTTTCTCCCTAGATGGAAGCATTAAGACTCCTTCCCAGTCCTGACATTGATCTTTCTTAATCACAGGCTCCATCTTGCGCTTCCATCCCATTTCCAGCCCAGTTTAGCAGCCCTGTCCACCCATGCCCTAGTTATAGTAATTAGGCTGTCAGCTATTGAAGAAGGGATAGTATTTGCCACATAACTTCTTCTGTGCTGTAAATTGCTTACTAGCAATATGATTCAATGAATATGACTATTAAATGATACTTACAATAATAGAAATATAAAGGTAATGCAGATAATTAATGGAGCAATGCACTTAGTGGACACTGAGCATAGGGACAAACCTCAGTATTTGGATAGCTGTCTACGAACAATGTGTAGCTGCTGCCGTTCAGCTATTGACCTTCTCCTGAAACCCTTCAGTCTTTTTTTTAAAAAGATCTTCATGATTTTTTTTGTCTCCTCCATGACTGTTCTTTCTTTTCCCATCCAAAGCCTCTCTGTAGTCTTTTTTCTACCCCTTCTCTAGTATTTTTCCACCACTTCTTAGTATCAGTAACAGAAGCTGTTTGAGCAGAACAGAGCGTACCATATTCCCTGAGCTCAGCAAACACATAACCCCAGCCAAACCCCTCTCTAGGAAGCTCACGCATGTGCATTATTCTATCAACTCAGCCTGCCAGCTGGACTGTCAGCTTTTCCAATAACAACCAACTTCTGATGAGGAGCAAACAAAATACTGATAGTTCCAGCCAGACTGTATTTTTGCTACTACTAGTGACTCTGTCAGTGGCACCTCCTTACAGATAGTAACTGTGCGACTGAAACCCTCCATATTCTCAACAGAGCAGCTGTTTACTACTACAGTCCCGAAAAACATGCTGATTGATACAAATTTTCTTTAACAGCCTTTAAAATGACAGAAGGCTTTGCCACAGTACCCAACAGAAAAATCTTAATTTTTACTAACTCTTATGGTAAACAGAGATGTTAATAAATTATGTAGAGTTACAAACCCAAATTAAATCAAATTATTTGCATATTAATATAGTCATTTTTCATTAAAAAAAAATCAGATTGCTAAATGCAACTGCAATGAAATAAAGCAGAAGGGGGTACAGAAAGACACAGCTTCTCCATCCTTGCAAGTGATAATACAGCCATAATAATCCATTCATCACCCCCTCTCTACCCTCGAAATTACATGTGATTTGCTTTTCTTTGGCTGATTAGTAAACTACTAAACACAACTCATAAAAGAACAGTAAGCTTTAGTAAATGGGAAATTAATTCTTAGAAACAGCTCAACTGTACAAAAAAAATTTTACAAGCAACGTTATCCTTTCTAACATGCCTTTTGTCATTAGCATCCAAAGGGGCCTTGCTATTGCCCTTTTCAAACACTCAAGTATGTTAATGTCCATAATGGTGACCTAATCAGTTTAGGTGTATCATCCAAACAGTTTCACAGAAGCAATTGAGAGAATGTCATTCAGGACTTGCAAATGTAGTGTGCTTCAGCATGTCTGCAGAGCAGGCCAGAGTGTGACGGATGGCAGCTACATTATACTCCTTCTCGAAAGCTACTGATCTCTTGCATAAAATCACATTCTAAAACAAGGTTTCATTTGGTATTTAAATGAATAAAGCATGGAAGCACTGTTAGATTCAAGTTCTGGTAAGAGCTGTGAGATATTCTTCACATAAAAATCCCAAATTTTGAGCTTGGGATCAGAAGCTACACCCACAAAATATAGCTTAATACAGCCTGTCGGCAAAATATAAAGCTGTGTAAAAATAGGTGCTTGAGTCCTTGCCCTATGCATGACAGTAAATGTCTTGTGTGTGCGAGCATGAGAAAATTTCTCCTGAACTGAAAACTGTAAATTGTTAATGAATAGAGCATAGAAATTAACTTATAACACCTTTCCATTTTTTCTTTTATCTGATTTTAAAAAAGTTATAGTAACATAAGAAGAAGATATAGAAAAGGCCTAGGATGATATTCTGATTTTATGCAAAAATGGCTGAAGAATCTGGTATTGATTTTAAAGTGAGGAGTAAGGCCATATGCAAAGCACTTCCACTTGTTTTGCTAGCAAGGAAAACAAAATATTTGTGTCACTAACAAAATACTAAAGGTCAAAGTTTTAACCAAGAGGCATATTACGATCTTTTATCTTGTGTACATAGCTAAGAAACACCAGTACTGCACAAACGAAGTATCTTGATGAAAATTCTCCAGCTTTCAGCACCCCACTAAGTTCTTCAAAACATGTTTTGCAATGTGAGGAAGCAAAACGAAATGCAGAAACAGATGTTCTTCCCTCCTCATTTGCTCAGAAAACATTCCCCCTAAATTAATTCAAGTCCCTCCCACTCAGTATAGAGATTCCTCTTTAAATACCATGTCTTTTAATCATCAGTGAGGAGATAAAAAACACATCAGACAATAATATACTCATAACTGACAACAATAACAATGAAATGGAGCCGCTACGATGTGAAAATGCCTTACTAGGAGACCTATTATGTAAAATACACAAGACTTGAAATTCTTTCTTTTTCTTTTCCTGGGTTTATTTATGGCTCTGTGCTTGTTAATGCAGGGGATGTCTGGATTGAAGGAAGCCATGGGAGAAATAGCAAGTGGAATCAAAGTGAAAGTGAAAATGGCCTGTGCCTCCACCGGGTTTCATATATTGCTTTTATAGTCCTCAAATGTAATTGTTATATTTTGTATGTTTTTCAGCTCGGATCATCCGAAACCTTTTGTGGGGTGTGATGCAGCCCATCCACCTCCGTGCTGTAGAGTGCAGCACAAAGGCACGTAGGAGTGTTTGGAGGATGCAAAAGCCAGCTGCAGCAGAAGTGGAGGACTATGGAGGATGGAAAGAGCCCGTCCTGGTGCCTTTCCACCCACACTGCCCAGGGGATGGCCAAGCCCCATCCCAGGCGGCTGCAGTGAGCGTGGCCTAACAACTCATGGCTGTCAAACAGGATCCGTGCCCAGCCGCCCAGAGCCTGCGCTGTCTCCCTGGTCCTGTTTTGGTTAGCAGCATGGGCATGGTCTAAGGCTATGCCTTCTTGAGATTAATTTTTATAAGGTATCTTTCTCCTTCATTCGTGCTCGTGTGACAATTTTGTGCTTCTGTGCTAAAATAACAATGAAATCACCTTCTAAAGCTTCTTTCAGACAAAAAAACTGCCAAAGTCTGTTTCGCCTATGGTGCTACCGATTTTCAAAAGAACCTGTTGAATTACCTCTAAGACATCTACATTTACCTGCACGGGGCAGAATCACGATCTGCAAAACAAAACAGCTGATGTATAGGATGCAGCATCCACACCACATATTTCAGTGGGAGGTTAATTTGGACTGGTCCTTGGGTTCAGTGCCTGTTTGCAGTTGGTGTACTTTCAGTGTGCTTTCAGAGAATATATTCCAGTTTGGTTTCATCCTAAAGGAGTCCAGTTCGTATTCTCCAAGGTGACTGCTTGATGTGAACAATCCTCTTTTAAAATCCATAAACAATTATACTCCAGGCTACAGAAGAGCAGTTTTAAACAAATTGTTTCATTTTGCAGTGAAACTAGCAGAAATGCCAGTGGTCTGTTTTGTCGATATTTTTATTTAATTTACTTCAAATCGCTTGTCAGGAGCTACATTTTTTGCTAACAGTTAATTTTAAATTAGGTCTTCGTGATGGAATTGAGATAGAAAGGTAGGTAGGTCCTAGTGTTGACTGATAAACAAGGTGGTACTTTCCTCCCCACAACACTATCTCTTCTCTGTACATCGCCTGTGCTCAGTGAAAGGGTATCACTCATGCTGTCTGGGGCCAAATTTCCCCATCCAAAATAAGAGCGGAGGCTGCAGCCCATCTGCCTGGAATGGGACAGCAGGCTGTGAAACAGCCCAGTGGTGAGTAGGTCAAGCAACTGTGTCTCTAAAGGTTCAATACCTTCCATATGTACTGTCTGGTTCCTTCAGTGGCAAAGTGGTTAAATACAATGATTTAGTTCATTCTGTTCTCCTGTAATATTTCAGAAACGAAAATGAAACCCACCTTTACTTGAAAGTTCAAATTGCATTTCAACACAAGCTTGGGACTTCTTTCAACTCTTGAAAGGCATTCTTCTGTAAATGAAAATCTGAGCTGTTCTCAACTGGCTTAAATGAGCATAGCTCCTGGGCTTTGTATAAAAAACAAACAATCAAGAAAAAAACTACCCCGGAAAGTATACTCTCACCCAATGGTAGAGTCCTACCCATGTGCTCTTGTCTCTCACACTCCAGCGCAGCACCTTACACTGTTAAACATATTTTTCCCCATCTCTGCTGCTGAGAATCAGTTGGCTGCTTCTGTTCCCTCAGCTCTGCAGTTGTTTTTATTCCTTCAGCTACATGCTGTTATCATGAATTATCTGATTTCAAAGAAAAGAAAATATCTATTTTTGTAATAAAGCTGTTCAAGCTTTTTAAAATGTGTTTTCCAGATTATCAAGCTTTTTGTCACATTAGAATTTTGCTTTAACACAGATAAGCCATAGCTTCATCAAGTTTTAACTTGCCCAAACTAAGCAAAGGGCAGACTGACTCACTGACAAGTAATAGAAAGCAGAGCTTTTCATCTCTATGTCACCAGCTGAAATTCAGCAAAGGTCATCACTGATAACCAACTGAGTTTTTGATGGCCTTATGAAATTAGTTGATGGTTTTGGTATAGTGACTACTGGACAGATGTTCTTATTATAAAAACCATTATACCAACTGATAACCTCTCTTGCTCGACTCAACAGAGAAATGAGGAACTGAATGAGGTACAGGTGCTCACCCACTTTCTCACACCAACAACTAGCACCCGGAAAATAAGTTTAAAGGCATATTGCCAAGGGTTAAGTGTGTTCCACCTATTCTGAAGCTAAAAGATTTCAGACAGCTAAGCTATTAGTCTATTACCTTTCTTAAATGCTGTGCTATTCCAATTTTTTGTTTTAGAAAAAAAAAGAAAGAAAAGATACTGTCTCAGTCCAAAATTCAAATCAACCTAGGCAGTCAGGGCAAATTAAAATATTCCACAGTAACACTGAAAATAATGGGTGCAATAATATATGATTGAACAGTATAATTTTATAAGCCTCTACTAGTATCAAGTTCTTGCTATTCTGATGCATTTTCCATGTAAGTCTTTTCCAGTAGAAAGCAAGACATTTGTGCCGTATAAGAAGAGACATGCTATGGAGTTGTTCGCTGAGGCTGGATTTTAACTTTTATTTAAAAGAAGACATCTTCATTAAAAGGAATGATAGAAAACCTTTATTTGTCTCCCCTTTTTAGGGGCAAATTTCTTCTGTTGCTGTCAAATGTAATTTAAAAAAATGTATTTCTACTTGCCATGTACTCAGCATTGGAAGTTATTTTTCAAGTTAATTTTACCAATTCAGTTAATTATCAGCCATTTCAGAATAATAAAAAAAAAAAAAATTCTAAAGAAAGATACTGCCAAGGTTGGCTCTGGATGCCAGAAACTCATTGCTGCTTCCTGAAACAAGCAGAATACATAATACTTTAGCAATTTTTCCTGCACTGTACTTAAACCAGATTTCCCCAGGGCTTGCAAAACTTGTGCATTTAGTGGAGACTGTTAGTTCATTCATCAAACACATGATATGAACCACTCTGTTATGCACCTTCAAATCAAAAAAGATTAAAAAGGAAAAAAGATGCACACAAAGGTAACAGTGCTTACTGAAGGACATGCTTTTTAGTGCTTGGCTGTACAAAAACATGCTCACGCAAACAACTGTCACAGCAATTATTTATGATTAAAAAACATGGGAATGTTGTGGTGACTTTGCATTAGAAGACTAGTATATGTCAATTGTTTTATTCATGATAAACAGATCATTTAGTTGGAAAAATCCCATCTGCCTAGATATATCTCTTATTATTTATGAGAACCATGTTTAGGAATGCAGGCAGCACATGTGCATAATTAATCCTGAAGAGAATTAGACATTGTTTGATTCACAGCTGAATGCAATTAGCATTAGGAAGTTTACATATGTTGGCAATAACACAGATTAGCAACTAAAGTGCTTGTTAAAAAATTTAACCTGAGGCTGCTGGAGCAGACCTCTCTTAATGATGCTTTAAATGTTGTTGATGAAGTAATAATCAATTTTGTTTTATAAATAGTAAATCAAGAATTTAGGTCTAATTAGCTGTGCTACAGATCACTTCACTTACATATCCAATGTACATGTGAAGTGTGCTGTGAACTTTCTTTGAGTCTGGTGTGCAAACAGTTGTTAAGGGAAAGATGTGATCCCTTCTGTAAAAAAAAAAAAGAAAGAAAAAAAAAAGACACGGATGGGGAAGAATGAGATGTCTGTGGTGGGAGTGACTCTATGCTCCTGGCACTCAGGAAGGAAAGAGCTTTTCCTTTGTTATTTCAGAGCTTTTTAACTGAAGGATGAAGAAACAATGCCTTGTCTGCCTTTTTAAAATATAATAATTAGATTATAATTCACAGTCTGTGAAATGAAGCCCTCTAATGGAGAGGGAGGAGGAAGAGAGAATATAAGTGATGAAAGTGAGGAGGCAAAGTAAAACTGAGCTGTAATTGTTTTCACTTCAACTTTAAGAAGTTCAACATTAATTAAAATGTTCCTGCACCACTCCCCACCAGATTGGCACAAAAGAGGGCTGGCTGGTACGTGCAGCTGCTGACTGGCAGGGATGTCAGCAAGGCAATTGCCAGGAAGGCTGCAGTTCCACACACAGAGACCCATATATTCTAAAGATGATGTTGCAATTAGAGCAAGCAGTTCTGTTTTTATTCAAGTAGCAGGTCAACATTTCCTTCCAGGTGAGAAATTCATACTTTCTGAAACACCTAAAAGAGTTTGAAAATTGTTCCAATATATCTTTGCTGTCACTTTGGCTTAGGGTTTGCTTTGTTTTTTCTCATCTTCAATTATCTTTATTCGTATGGGAGATGTTCAGAGACATAAACTTCAGCTGAGCACCTACCATGCCCTAAGAGTCAGCAGGAGCTGGATCCGTGAAGAGTTTTCCTTCTCCTGCAGCTATATTGACTTCTTACCCTCTAAACGTTTCTTCAGGTGAGCAGGTGCTCTTGGGGGATGTATTGTGCAGTCCCTGTAATCACCCTCCGTACATCAGAGGAGCAGGGGAGGGTACTAAAAACTAGCAGTGAATGAAATTACAGGAGGGTACTGCAGGCCCTCCTTCTTCCAGCAGATGCCTGTGTGTCCCCGCACCGAGCACAAGGCCGGGTATGCCTACAGGAGGCTGGGAAGCCCATCGCAGGATGGGATGGATAGCCAGGAAAATTTTAAAGTAGCTGAAGGAAGAGGGAGCAAGCAGAGAGCCAGAACCGATGGGGCTTTGCTTCCCCCAGAGCCAAAAGAAACTCATTTTGCATGTGACGACACAAATCGGGCACTTCCTTACTCGCTCATCTACACCACTGCCAGAGACTGTAAATAATCTTGAAGCGGAGTCAGGGCTAAACTGGAAAAGGCATTTAGGCTCCTAAAAATGGGGAAATGTGCTAGCAGGCATTCAAGGATGAATAAGAGCTCTTGTCAGAGGAAGAGCGTGGAGAGCGGAGCAGCTTCGATTGGCCGCGTGTCCTTCGGGGAGGCATGGAAAAGAGCAGCCAGCCCAGAGGATTTCCCTGGTGAATGGCAAGCTCTCCCCATAGCTCCAGGGGAGAGCAGGGAGGGCTGAGCCTACCGGGAAAGCCTGCGCACATGCGAAGGCTGAGTGGCTTCTTCTTTAAATGCTAAGTGTTGCGAATTCATAAGTGCTGCTCCATCCCATGATTTAACATCTGTTCTATTGGTTCCGCGGGCTGTGTGGGAACTCATGACGCTCCCCTTCATCGCTGTGACTGATCAGACTGTAAGCGTCACCTCAATTTTTGTATGGAAAAATAGTTGTCTGCATCCAAGCTCAATTCTCAGTATTCTGTGCGTTCAAGTTCTATAAAACCAGATGATTCCGAGGAGACATGGTGCAATTTTAAGAAATTTCTGAGACATCCTGTTTGTTTATCTTTGTTTAACTGATAGAGCCAGATGAAAGGAACAGAATACCTCGTATGTCAGGAGACTAAAGTGAATTAATAGACTGCTGTATCTCACAAGAAAGGAAGGAAGGAACAAATGAATGAATGAACTTTGACTTTTCTTAAGTAGACAGGGCAGCTGGGCTCTGACTGATGCTTACAAAAGTAGAGATGCGTTTGAAGCAGCACCATATGGAGAACGGGGAAGAGTTTAAGGGTTAAGCAGGAAGAGCTTTAGGAACCAACAAAATTGAAAAAAACTCAACTCTAAAATACATTTATCACCTTTTACAGAAAATAAATTCTCATTAGCTAAAAAAGGGATCATTTCTGTACAAGGTGCATGAGAAAATTAAGAATTAGGTCATAAGGAATATGAACAGAAGTAGCAGTTTGGATGCACCACAACAAACAGTTTCACTGCATCCAAGCATTAATTATGGCAGTCTATTGAGTAATGAGAGGAACTTTTCTTGTTCTCATGCTGTTCTTGCTCACAGATCAAGGAGCAGGTTTGAGGTCACTAGACTTCCTACAGTGCCGGCCCTTGCCTCTGTTTATGACTTGAAACAATAGAACCCTTAAGCAGATGCCTAGCTTCAGAAGCCTGAGTAGTGCTAGCTTAAATACTGAAATAGCATGCTCTATGTGTATTAATAAATCCTTGAGTAACAGGATTGTTTATAATCACTTTTCCAATCGAAACAAATTGAACTCGTAACTGACAGATTTATTGAAAACAAGGACTTTTCACTTCTGCCTCTTTCTAATATAACATGCTCTATAAGGTGAATAACATAAACAAAGAAAAAAGACCATTTCTTCATTCAATTCCTTTTCTTCAGCTGATGCCCTGTGATATTCTTTTGCAGTTCTTTGCTGTATGCACTTTGGTAAGTTAAAAATACCACTAATGTACACAAAGAGTAGCCAAAGAAGATGCTATTATTTGTAGAATAGCAGTAGTAGCGTATTCCACTTTCAGCTAATTGTAATAATGTACATATTTTCTGTGAGAAATAGGAATAGATGTCACAGTCTAAATTATTCTATGTTGGCTTTAGGAGGACAAACATTTGTTGTTGACAACTATTTGATCTGTCTTATAATTCTGTCACAGCGACAAAATAAAACATTTTATTCTCCATTTCTGTGATCTTTCACCTAGATAAGAACCAACACCTGGCATCTTTTCAAATTTTCTTTTTTCTTTACATCAGTGGCAAAACTTAAAAAGGTAACATGAAAAGAAAGATGAAAAAGGAATGCTGTTCAAATTGAAGGACTGCAGTTTCAAGTTTCAATCCTGTATCAAAACATCTCCGCCTCATCTTCTTTCTCAGTCATCACAAATGAAAAGTACAAAGAAGTACACAAACATCAGTACAATGCTGTGTGTGTATTGCTATCCAAAAATCACAGTTACAAAATTATACCTGACATATCAAAAACTGACAGTCACATCCTCAAGATTTTCTTCTGTTCGTTCCCATGGACCTTCTTCATTAATAAATCTGACACATAAAAAGCATCTGTATGACTAAAGTGTCAGTTACTGGAAAGACCGTTTTGATCTACTTCTTAACTTTTAGAAGAAATATTCTCTTTTTTATGAAGACAGGATCCATTCACTGACTGCCAGCTTTCAAATGACCATCTCTTGAAGTTTAATTTTAAGTTTTAAATAAATATTGTATGTATGCAGAATAATTATGATGCTCTAGAGAGACACTGTATAATGACATTGATTCTTTTTTATCTAAAAATGCCAAACCCTTGAGGCAGCAAAGTCTGTATTTGCCACAGATACATGGAGGTTCATTCTACATGTTAAATTATAATAGGTTGTTCATGTTTCTCTCGCTAAGTAGGTAGTGAAACTTCCATTGTAAACTTCAATTTTCAGTTGTTTAAAACTTAGTGGTAAAAATTGGCTTTGGTCAAACTTTTGGTATGGAGCGTTTTAGCTGTGGAATAACTGTTCCATTAAAAATAAGACAATTTGTAAATTCTGCTGTAATGCTGTGGAACTACTGAAAATAAAGCATATTGGGTTTGGATACATGTTAACACTCATTACTGAAACAAGCATTGCCTTTTACTAATAAATGTTGTGGACATGTTATAAAAGTATACAGTTATTTCAATATTAAAAAGAAACTGAAATCCCTACTTAAGTGTGAAAATTAGCATTTGTGCATGCAAAGTAGCTTCTCAATGTTTTTATTATATTCAGTATATCTAAATAAATATTCTGATTTGATAATTAACCCAAAACCCAAAATTACTGCAAAGCCATAGACAAAAAGTCAATAACATAGATAAAGATATATGCAAGCTCATTTTTTTAATCTGTTGTTCGGTTGACTCCTTAGATTAGCAGACTTTTGTCAGGAAAGAGTGATTTCTTTTACTGAACATATATTTGATCATGGATAGTATGTACAGATCCTTTAAAAAATGACTGATATCTTGAACACCTGTATTTGCTTTAAAACTGCCAGCTACGGTGTTGTTACTATATTAGGGTTTTTTTTTTCTTAATAGTAAAGAATAACAATTATATATATAACAATATTAATATTAATTATTAATAATTCTTAATAACAATTAAAATGACAGTAACAACAGAATTAATGGACTCCTTCCTATCCCAATCCAGTATACACCTTTTGGGAACTACCATTATGCAAGTACTGAGAATCAGGGGGAGAAGGCTCTGAAGACTACAGTAAGTACCCAGAAAAAATTTCCTTTGCAACCTTAGCTTTCATTAAGTTCCTTGAAAGATTCATTCCTTTCATTTAAAAGCAGCTAGAAATTATTTATCTAATACTGTATTATATATTGATATGAAACTCCTACAGACTTTTTTGGGGGTGAGAGATGGGCACATTTGAAAAGCAAGTCATTCCACCTACCTAAATATCTATTTTATGGTGAGTATGCCTCTTGCCATTAAGTCCTAGCAGGGTAGATGCCTAACTTTTAGATGCCTATTCTTAAAAAAGATGTTCCTATCTTATTGTTTAGGCTGCATAATGTCAGCATATTAATATCCTAACATTTCAGTAGTTATTCCTATGCAAATAACCCAACTGTGTTTAGACAAAATTGATGTCTAACAGAAAACACACCAAACCAGGCTGAAATGTCTACACTAAAGTTGCAACTATTCTTCCATTACATTTCATGTATGGTTGGTTCAAATGGTTTGATTTTAGTAAAGTCACGAACCAAGTGCCTCCTGCCTCAGAAGGCTCACAGAAATTCTCTCCTCAAGGACATATTTTCATATGGACGAGAGTCTTCCTCCAGTGAACAGGCTCCTTTCCCCTGGTCTTCCCATTCAATCCTCAGCCAAGGTCCAGACGGACTCACTGCTTTCCTAGAAATTCCTCAGAGGTCAGGATTAGCAGGAATATGCCAAAAGCATGCCATACTTTAGTCATGCAAACTTTGTTGCATAGAGAGCGGGATTCATCTCACTTACTGTGAGAGTTCTCCACATGAGTTAAGCAACTAGACTCCTTGTATACCCACGGAGAGAAATGGACACTTCTGGAGAGTGATTCATCTGACTTATATTGCACATCTATCTTGAGAGAAGATTAGTCGTACTTTAGAACTGCTATTTCTTTCCACTGATTACAGACAGAATATAAACTATTCTTGGAGATGCAGATATCTGTATTAAGGACCTCTGAATTTAGAGGGCTGAATCCTATTTAAAAACAAAAGCAAAAACAAGACCCCACTCATTTCCTTTGCAAATTCATAAATTCATTTGTGTTTTCCTTCAATAAATTTTGTTAGTACTACCTTTTTCATTTATAGCTAAATTTGCTTAATGGTTCATGCAGTATACTTTTCCATCACGTATTTTAAATGTTTCTCTGCTATAGATACAATCTTGGAAAGATCTGTTGTTGGATATGCAAGTGTACAAAACAAGACTATCTCCTACATTCATCACCATGTGCTGACTTTTCAACTTCCTTCCCTCTAGAAATAAAAGTTTGCATTGGGTTTCCAGATTAAAGTCTTCTCATAAACGATTGAAAGTATTGTGACCCAGCTGTTATCATCATTTTAAAGCAAAATTGCCCATTGATTTTATGAAAACTTGCTCCAGAAATTTTTTGATGATTTGGCCCAGTGTAGATTAAGCTGAATATCCTTGTTTGCAATTTTGTTTCTAAGATTCACTTCATTATTAATTCACTTCGTATTCATTGCAATTATACCGAGTATAATTGTTTGGTATTCATGTGGCTGTCAGAAGGATTTTTATAGGCCTTCCATTATAATTAGGCATACATTAATAGACATTTAAAGCATGTTACCATTTTTAATAAAACTTGAAGATGTGGTCTACTAAAAGTGAAAAAGCCTAATAGTGAAATGTGAACGCTTCATTTTAAAATTCATAGTTCTTACCCTTGAAGTTTCTGTAATTGGAGGTTTTCAAATTTCTTTGTTTGCCTGAATCCAGGACACTGACCTGGATTCAGTTAATGATGTACTGTCTAGTTATGTACCTCCTAAACAGAAGTACAGTGTCCCCTTGCAAGATATTTGGTCATCCAGGGATGGGCAAGACAGCAATAAGTAGGTCAGATAATAACCTCACCATTCTAGAAAACTCTAGAAAACCAGTATAGGCAGTATTTCAAGTCCAAGCAGGGGAACTTTCTCTCTAAGGACTTTTATGGCAGGGTTTCTAGGTAAGAGGTCGTTTCCAGGAAGCACAGACATGATGTCCACAAGGACAGGCTTGGTGATTATCCATCATCTATTGAATTTTAGGCAGGCTAACAAGTCCTCGAATAAATCCTGTTAGCAATGAAGTGCGTCTCTTTAATGGAGTCAGTAAGGCTATCAACTACACCACATTTAACTGCTTTACTGTACTGTTCTGGTTTATAAGGAAAAAAAATTAAACAGGTATATTGTATTCAACCTCTATTCCAGATGTGCACAAAGGCAAAGGAAAGGGCACAGAACCAGTGGCAGAGCAGTCCCTCTTTCTCTAAGCCCACTATTTATGAATATGTATACAGGAGCTAAATAAATCTCATAACTCTTCTATGTAGTGTGAAATATTTGTGACAAGAAAGGTGAAGAACAGCCTTTCTGAGGGTATCCTACAGGATGGTGGTTAGGAATGCTCCCTGGGAGACAGGAAACCTCTTCCAGCTCGGGAAGAAGGAGGGGACAGATCCTGGGTCTTCCTGGACCTGCTCAGAAACTGTTCAGCGGGGGGGTTGAATAGGAAGGGGGTAATCTTCTTCCAGTAGTTGTGTGAAGTTAGCCCCAAAACAGAATTCCCAACCAAAATTTTGAAGCTGATGTAACTTCAAACCAGCCAAGCTTACATTTCTCAGGAAGAGAGCATTTGCCCAAAAAGAATTGTGTCGTTCTAGGCAAAAGTAAGCCAAAGACAAAGCAGTGATGTGATGACACTTCCTTCTCTGTGCTTTTCTAATAAGGAATAAAACCAGAAAGTCTTCTTGGCCTAAAGACACTCTTATTATTACCTAAGTGTGGAAACAATTTATTACTCCTCAAGGCTGCATGACTTAAGCCAGAACTGAGACTGCACATGGTACATGAGCTGGACTTGAGGTGTACGTAATTTTTGTCTTTCTTGGTGTTATTTTGCAAAATGCCCCATGGAGTCATTTAGGGTTATTTTTTTGCTTGTCTTTCTCTGAGAGAAAGAAAGAGAGGGAGTTCTCTGATGGGCTTTATCTTAAGCCCCTATCAAATAACCTGCTCTGAGGTCAGGTTCACTTTCTAAAAAATCTTCTTACAGTTTGAAGCTGCTGCCCGCTTTCATGTCTCAGGCCCATGCTAGTTATACCTAGGAAGAATCTTGCAAAAAAATTTAACATCATGTGGCAACAGAGCAACAGGCCCAAACCATTTCAAAACGCCTTACTGCATTTTGCACAGTCTTCACTATACTAAAATAATTAAGAAAACATTGTGAGGATTATTTAGGGCAACCAAGTTGGTGAGGGGCCTTGAGCACAAGTCTTATGAGGAGCAGCTGAGGGATCTGGGGTTGTTCAGTCTAGAAAAGAGGAGGCTGAGGGGAGACCTTATCGCTCTCTACAACTACCTGAAAGGGGGTTGTAGTGAGGTGGGTGTTGGTCTCTTCTGTCAGGTGTCTGGAGATAGGACAAGAGGAAATGGCCTCAAGTTGAGGCAAGGGAGATTTAGGTTAGATATTAGGAAAAATTTTTTTACTGAGAGGGTTATCAAACATTGGAATGGGCTGCCCAGGGAAGTGGTTGAGTCACCATCCCTGGAGGTATTCAAAAAGCGAGTGGACAGGGTACTCCAGGGCATGGTTTAGGGGGCATGGTTAATGGTTGGACTTGATGATCTTGAAGGTCTTTTCCAACCGAAATGATTCTATGATTCTATGATTCTATGATTCTATGAAAATGGGAAAGATAATAATGTCTCAGCACAGATTTGTATTTTGATCCAAATCTATTTTTAATAGCTTATTCTAAAACAAAATAAAGATTTTAATTAATACATGTAATTTCTCATGCTAGATAAAAAAGTAGATCATGTAGGTATAGAAGAGTTTCACAACTATTTGTTGTACCTCATGTTACATGTACATTTAAGCAAAAGGAAAAGAAAACAAGGAAAATATATGTTAGAGTAAAGAACGAACACTAATACAACTCCTCATCCTAAATTGTGTTTGCCAGGCAAGAACTCCAAGTATCTCTCAATACGGTGTGAGATACCTTTGAACGGCTTTCCAAGTAAAGGGGACAAAATAATCATTTCCATATATCCTGTGGCTGTCCAACCGTGTGTTCATAGTTTCTTAAAATGTTTTAAGGAATGTAGTATGGACTAACCTATCTATACTATAATTAAATCATTAGCTCTTTCTTGGAATGAAGAGGAGTTTGGCACCTGTATATAGCATAGTTCAGTGCCTTAAACAAATTAGCCTGTAAAGACCTATAGTCCAAAGTGAAGATAGTGTTCAATTCCATTGGTCTTTTTTCAATTTTTTTTTTCCCTAAAAGCTAGAGATTTTATATGTCTATTGAAACTAGGGAAATTCATAAAAAATAGGTCATTAAACTATAGAGTATAATAATTAAGCAACTATCTCCCCATGTGTCTTACTTGCAAATTAAGAAAACCTAAAACCAACATCATATTCCTACATATTGATTACCACCTAGAAAATTCATTACTTTCTAGCTTTGTGTGCTTCAGTCAAGGAGTTCTGCCTTTTTTTTTTATTCTTCTTCCCCTTTTTTTCCCCTCCAGTTGTTAACGAAAGAAGCAGCATTTCAAGAAGAACAATTAGGTTCATTTGTGACACTGGACTCCTTGGGGATAGTTTCAGAGCACTGCTGTAAGTAAGCCTGTAGGACACAGTTTCAAACAAACTACACTCCTACAAAGGGTTTTTCTTTTTCCTGTGCCGTGTAATGCACGCAGGGATGTATGTATTCAGGACGAGGAAAGAAAATGAATAAATGGAAGAAAAACAATAAACAAATTTAATGGTGTTTAATGGAACTCTTGTCTACATGCTCTCCCCTTAAAAATGATAATTTGTAAGTGCAAGTCCATATCCTAAGGTGTGTCTTAGTCTAGACTGAGGCAGGAAACTCTAGGTCAGACATAAGGTGACTGAAAAAATGCATTTGATTTATTCATATCTCTTAATGTGAAATGTGTATTTGAAGAGACTAAAAATCTCAGAAAGACTTTTTTGCAACAGCCAATTACTCTCAGCTTTTTAATTCTAGCAATGCATTTGGAACATTTCCATTGTTCTAAGGGTTAAAAACTTCACCATGACAATGACGAGCCTTATTACTCAGTCAAAGTAAATGGATCACCATATAACCTTTCAGAAATGTTCTTCCTTAAGCTATTAAAACATTCCATGCCCTTAGATGACAACAATTTCTCTGCCTTTTGAAATTTCTTTTCTATCCTGCAGAGTTCATAGAGATATGCTTGGTTAAAATCAACTTATATAAAACTATGCACTGTAAATTCTGACACTTCTGTTTGAATCTCTTTTCAAACACTTGTCTTTGCTCACCATAATAGATGTCAGTTCTTCTGATGTAGTTCAAGCATGAGCTTCATATGAAGACTCAGCTATGTCTATTGCATTTCTGAAGCTACTACTCACTGAAGTTTTGTGCTGTTTGACATCAAAGATAGGCAAGAATCACCTGCTGAGTTCACATGCATGGAGCAAAACATCTTCAAATCACTTGTGCTAGACAAAAGTTTTTCATATTAAGCTTTCACTATCATGTGGACTTAAAGACAAATGTAGTCCTTGTTAAAGTTGCAGCATCGTGTTATTAAACTATGCATCTGGGCCTCACGATTTATATAAGTTTTAAGACGAAAGATAATCATTTAGCTGATTTATTTTTTGGCATCAATTGCAAAGAATTCTGTTGCACAAAAAAAATTGTTTTTCATTCAATATGCAGTGATTTTGCTCAAAGGTAAAAACAATTTGAAAGCGTGGCATGATCTAGCTTAGAAAAAACACAGTGCTCTACTTTTTCAAACTTTAATAGCTGACTTTTTTTTATCGATTTGAAAACCAGAAAGAGGTAACAGTTAAAACATATATTGTATATAGGGAAAATAAATGAAACAAATTCCTATTCTAAACATTCACGAATCTGGTTTTTTGTATAAGTTTAATCAAATAACATGCTGAAAAATAAATACAAATGTAGAAGAAAAATATTTATCAAGGATCAAGAACTACTTTATAATGGATGTGTGTCTAATGGATGCCTAATCAGTATAATAACTGTGCCATAGTTTTTAATCACAACTCCAGTGATGACTCTGTATGTAAACCATATTCAACATGAATATGCATAGGAATTAGATTTTGGAACAGTTGTGTACGAAAAATATTTATAATTAAATGTCACCAAGTGACTGCGTTAAGTGCAAACCAAAACACAACAGGGCGTGGGATTGTTGTGAGATAATCTAATGCCTTGGGTGTGTCAGCTCAGTCAGCAGATGCTGAGATGTAGTTGCCAATTTTAGCAGACTGAAGATTTTAGTATTATAGGGCCTCCAGTGTTTTTTATTCATTTAAATGTCTTGAAATGAATTTAAAAGAAAAAAAGATGTTTTTCCCCTACTATTGTTTTTCCATTTCTTTAGTATATGGATCCAAGGGAGCCAATGTGCCTAACACTTTCCAATCTCTGCAGTTGTTCCATAACTGCAAGGTTAAAATCCTAGCAGGCCAGATCATTAACTCACTCCTGACTATTTAAATTTTTTGTACCTAAATTAAACGCCTACTTTAGCACTTTCAATATTAATATGTTTCTTCTTTTGAATACATTTTATATTTACTGAGGGCTTAATGTATTACAAATGGAGAGTGTAGTTAGGTTGTACTAGGTGCTTATATGTCCATACGACAGGTTCAGAGCACATTTTTGTGTGTTTCATACATGCGTAAGGGACTTCTAAGTCCCTTTAAGGGCTCTAGCACTTGTCCCTGTATCACAGGGCCAAAAGGTGCTCCCAGGTCTCAAGGATTCATCCTAGCTCTGGCCTAAGTACATTTTGCACTGAGATGCAAGCAGGTGAACTTCCCTTCCTTTCCATCTGTCCCCTGCTCAAGTCTTGTTTTCCATGTAAAATAAATCCAAGGATGTGGGCTGGCAGGGAACTGTGTCTGCCCTAGAAGTAACTGTGTAACATCTGAAATGCTACTGGTGTATCCAAAATCTTAAGACACACCAAATTCCAGACAAAGAAGCTCTGGAATAGACTCTCTCTTATTGTAGGATCAAATACCCAAACAATCTGAATCTGCCAGTGAAAGCCTTCTAGACCTTATGGACCATAATATGACCTTAATATACACAGATTAGGTGCCAAAGCTGGAACTATAGCATGCCTTATGAAGAACGATTGTGCTAAGCAACACAGAGTAGGAAATCTGGGGATAAGGTGGCTGAGACAGAATATGGTTACAGACTGCTGGTTTACTTAAAACGCAATAAAGCCCTTGCCTTGTAGTTGTGGCTCCTTCAGACCTGTCAACATTAATTTAATATCCTACTCTTAACATGAATTGTATTCAATATGAGGCATTTCAGGATGTATTTAAGCCTGTGCTCAGATTTAATTAGAAATGAGAAATATAGCAGATGGAGAGAAATCATTGTTGCACAGTTGGGCCCTAATGCAAAGAAATTTCTCTAACAGTTGACAGTTAAGAACTGCTCGATTAGTAAACCACAGCAAAAGAAAAGCGATCGACAAATAAAATTAAAAAGCACGATAACAGCTGCTCCAAAGTCTCTACAAAAATCTCTTATGGAAAGAAGGAAAAGACTAACCATGACACCAAATACCACTGTAAGATAACTAGATTGCAGTCCTGGTATTAGAGTTTAGCGTCTGTGAAGTTGCTACAGAAGTGACCTTTATATTTGGCTTTCCTGTCAGAGGAACTCAAATGAGACATTCTGTTATCAAAGAAAAAAAAATTCAAAGAGTCCCTTCTACCATCAGTTTTGCATTGTACAACTCTGATTTCCCCATACTTTACACAACAGAGGCAATTTTCTGTACACAGAAATAGTGTGCTGCCCAGATAAAAATATTTTGCTTTTAATGAGCTTTATACACCCAGTCATCCTAACATCTGAGTCCACAATACACAGAAGAAATAAGCAACACATTAAACTAAACTATCCACAAGAGAAAGCACGAAGCACCAACAGCGGGCGGGTCAGCAATCTCTCATTTGTGACGTATCAAAGGCTGTTGATAGATCTAATAAAATTACTCTGAACATCTGACCTTTGTCCATGGCCAGAAGGAATGCAGTTATACAATAGGGGAAGGGAAATCGCTGGTGACAAAATGTAGTTTCAAATAAACTATGCTTCTACTGGCAATTTTTCTTTATCCGCTATCATGTAATACGCAGAGGGATGTACAGTATGTACTTAGAACAGGAAATGAAAGTGAAAAAAATGGAAGCTAAAACTGACACTAACAATACTTAAATTGCTTAATGGAGATGCTGTGTACATACTCCCCCAGGCAACAGATCCTTGTAAGTGTTTAGAGCTTCTAATTGTACCGTATGTCTTAATAAACATCAGGTTACAGAAACTCTAGGTCAAATGTTAGACAACAGAAGGATTTTTTCTATAATTTATTCAAAAGTTTGATTGTATCATTGCACATTAGTAGGAAATCAAACCTCAGAGTTATGAAGCTAATTACTGCCAAACATTGCTAACGTATGTATGTGTGTGTGTATGTGGCTAGAAGTGTATATATATGTGTGTGTGCATATATATATGTATTACGTATGGGGTTTTTATATATATATATATACACACATATAAATATGTATAGCTGTTTTCCTGAGGGCTGAAGGCATCACCGACACAGTGCAGCAAGCTTTTCTCATGTCTGTGTTCTATTTATTTCGTAAGTAGCTCAAGAATTTATCATCAAGATATAGCTTTTTTGAGGAAAAGATTAGAAAATTTTCTTAGATTATCTTATTTTAACAAGAAGAACATGCATCAAAATACATCAGACATAGCTTCTCTGCTCAAGCAGTTCTCTACCCAGCTTCCCTCTCTGTTTTGCTGAGTTAGGCAACAGTCCTATAATCACACCAAGGACCTCTCTTGAAAAAGGACTCTGTACAAGAGGATCCAACACAAGATGAACGGTTAATATTACAAGCTGTTTAAAATAACTCCAGCTTCCTTTTGTGCAGACATGCAGAAAAGAAATAAGGTGGAGCAATACCAAAGAAACACCAAAGCCCCCTTGGGTTGTCAGGGTGCTCTTCCACAGGTTCGCATCCTCCTACGCTGCTCTGCTTGTGCCAGCTGCCTCTGGAAAAGCTGAGCCCATCTTGGCAGTGAAGTACAATTTTGATACCCTGCTAGGGTGTTCAGAGAGAGGACCTTTGCTCAAGCTTCAGAACTCTCTGGGTACAAAAAAACCCAGTATGGACTCAAACCTCATCACTGAGATAGCCTAGACACACAGAGCACTTCAACAAGCAGGTGTTACAGGAGTCACTATCGTTTCTGGGAATGCTGCCTCCCCATTCCAGCCAAGGATGCCGAAATGCCTCTCATTTAACTGTGCGCCTTCCTGGCTATGGTGTGGATTTATAACATAAAGCAACTGATAGGAACATGTCAGGCTGATGACAGAAACATGTACAGAAGTGCATGGGTGATGAGGGTAACTGTGTTTAAGCCTTTTGCCAAACCTGCTTTCCACCCTGTAAGGAACGAAGTATTTATAAGATTCATAAACCTTTTGTGGATTGCCATAGCACAGCTTGAAAAGCCCAAGGACCGAGTAGCTGCCCTGTAACAGTATCAGAGAAAAAAGAAATGGTAACAAACCACAGATTCCATCCCTTTCATAGACTAATGGTGAAGCAGAAACCTTTGGAGAAAAGCTACTTTTCCAGTCTTCCTAAAGTTTTTTTCAGTAAGGTTAAGAAGAGAAGGATGCCAAAGAGGCCTATCAGTTTATTAATTGGAAAAAAGGTTTCATGAAACTGTATAACTTTTATGGTTTTGCTCTTAAGTCAAATGAAATGTAGAGCTATCGTGGAGTTTAACTGCTGTAGGTTGTTTCTACAGAAAATCTCTCCATGTCCACACTAAAAACAAAACCAGAGCTAACCAAAAGTAGTGAACCCAAGGACCAAGATCCTTTTAACTGAAACCTCCCAATCTCTGCCAAGGAGTGGTGGCTGGAGGTCTATATCTGTACTTTTCACAGCACTCTGATGGCCAACCTATCCAACTGAGAGGAGCTGACAACACAATCCACCAGCCAAAAGTCCCTTGCCACAACCAGACTCTTTCTAACTAGAAAAAGCCAGGTCATTGTGCCAACTAGTTAAAACTCTTAAGACCAGACAAAAATAAATAAATAAAATATAGACAGTTTTATATATAAAATAGATATAAAACCACTCTGATCCCATAAGAAATACAGAATATTCCTCTTATAATGTTTTGAGGTATGGTAGGGGTCAGCACCCAAAACGAAAGAAAGTGTTGAAGTTTCAAACAATTTTTCATTTGAAAAAAATAAGCAAGGGAGGATATTTATAACAAAAATATACATCTATTCGTTCAAATATATCTGCTAAGATTGTAAGAAATCTTAATTGTTGTTCCTCTGGAAATCATATATTTTAAATATGTTCAAAATGGAAGAAGAAACATGCCATAAAATGAAAATTTTGAAAGAAAAAAAAATATTTTAAAAGTTACTATAAAGGGGAACTATGACCTTTCTGAGGTTTTCGTATGGAACATTTAAGTGAAGCAGATATACACTTTTGTTTAATGCTTGGTTTTGGATAAAGAAATGCAGGATATCCTGCACTGTTGTTTGTGGGGTTTTTTTAATCAAAAATCTTCCATGAAGAACAAAACCAAAAATTGATGATTTCATTTGAACAGCCACTTCCTTATAAAGGTAATGACTAGAATCTCTGGATATAAAGAAGAAAAAGAGGAAGGAAAGAAATACATTTTAAACTAACACTGAAAAATGGGTAATAAACTTGCCACCAAGGGTCAAAAATTTTTCTTCCTGTTCTTTTATTATGATGATACGTAATCTTAAAACTCGTGGAAAACATACTTATTCTACTTTGGCTATTTTGACTTGGTTTTAATGGCAACCTTCAACACTAAGTTCATAATCCCAAGAGAATTAATTTCCCCTACTCCAAACAAACTCTTTCTGTGTCTATATTTGTTATCAAGTGTTACTGAGCAATAAGTCTTCATATAAAATCTACTTCAACTCATCCACCACTAACGTTTCTCTTCTAGGCCATTTGAATGCATAAGGAAACCATGGGGTGCAACAGTAGAGATGTCTGCCATAGTGATCTATAAACTTCTACCAAAATAGTCAATACATATTTAGTCTTTTCATTAACTGCTATATTTACCAAGGAGCTAAAGCTTTTAAAAGTATACCTAGCTATTGTTATTTATTCCTTTCATTAATTAGGAAAGGGAACCAACAATTTATCATTAGACACTACAACCACCACTTATCCTAAAATTATGAAATGTGGATACTCCTGAGTATACAAGACCCAAAAGATCATCAAAAAGACTTGGTTTGTGCATTTAAATTCAAATGAAAAAGCTGTCACCTGGTTACAATCAATATAAATACATACAATGAATACCTAATGGAAATATTAAGAACTCAAATTAAAATTTGCGTATTTTCATCATGTTTGGATATAAACTTATACCATTGGGCAAAGATTGTATTATCCCATTCTTTAATGACATATTGTTCCTTAGAGCTTGAACTCTATTTCTGTCTTTATCATCTGCTCTGTACTCTGTTGATAAGCAGGAAAAGGAAGTAAGCACACTGTTTCTGGAATAAAAATAAAACTTTATATGTAACTAAGAAGTTACTGGAAAAACCACCACGTAAAATATGACCTGTACTGGAGCAGTAAAGTTATCTCACTATTGTAAATGAGCACCCTGCCAAGTGTCAGTGGACACCCTTTGCATCCCATTCTTGGAATTCATTTGCAGTAACAGCAACGCAAGATCATTTGGAAAGACAGTTCTGCTTGTAATATATTTTTTTCAGGACTCACTTTCCACAAGGAAGATAACACCTTGTGTAGTGATGGAAAACAGAATCCATCTTACGACTAAATCTGACATTTTCATTCCTTTACATATCAAACAGAGTACTGCAATCAAATATTGGAGCAGATGTATCCATAGACCTAAGCTGAACAACCACAAAATATCAAATCATATGGCATGCATTACAGCAAAAAAAGGACTAGACCTAAGGACTAGAAACACATTCAAAAATGACAGAAAACAACTTTCCTCCTCATCTTTATCATGCCTTTGCAGAGTTGGTGCCCTGATTACCTTAATATTTGTTATTAACATAGAGAGAGAAAAGTCATCCTGCCAAGGAGCTTCTGACTGCTCTGAGAAATGTAAAGGCTACAACTAAACCAGTGGCCTTTTCTCCAGCATTCGCTATTTTGAACAGTGGAATTGAATGCAGTCCAGGATGCTGGATCTCTTCTCATAGTGTGTTTCACCCACGCTCAACCTGGAAATCTCTGCTTTTTTTCCATAATACAAGGAATGTTCACAACATGTTGGCTGCCGCACGTAAAATCCAGACATTTCAGATACTCTATAACAAACACGCGGGAAATTAAGACAGCTGCATGGAAAGCATAACTTGTTCTATCAGCTGAAAAGAAGGTTACAGACAGCTGGGGACATCTTCTTCTTGTTTGCAGAAAGGTTTCTCAGGGTAGAGTGTTCAGCATGGAGGGACAGCATATCACACAGCGAGATGTTCACCACAAACCTCAGAGTGATGAAATATGAAATACATATGCTCCTCAAGGAATCCACATATGAAACACAGACAGAAAACAATAGCATCGGTTGTCTTAATAATATGCTTCCTATCTCAAAGACTGGCAAAGCAAAGAGAAACATTTCTGTAAAAGAAGTGTTATGTCCACATGTGCCATCTGTCAACATCTGCTGGTGAATCCCAAAGAGGTCAAGTGTGCTGCAGTTTGAACATTTTTGTGTTTCAACACACTGAACCACTTTGAAGAGTAAGTTAACAGCCCTCTTGTGTTGAGAAGCTCTGTCCAAATGGATACTTTCCCACTGTTTTTCAAAAAGTGAGCAAAACGAGAGAAAATCGATCTTGACAGCAGCCATGCCCTAATGATCTGATATACATTAGCCTGTTCAGACCATCGCCACTAGGCCTTTCTCATAATGAAAATACATACAAGTGATGTAAACACCATTAGGCTGAGTTACACCAACATACAGATACTGTCATTACTGTAGCTCTGCAATTCCTTAGCAAAGTGGACACAGTAACATAGGAGTTATTAAAAAAATTGTGCCCCCATAAGGTAGTGTCTGAGCAACTCACAATCAGTTTAGAACTCGTCCTCTAACCACTACTGTCTGGTGGGGAAATACACTAATTTCTGGCACAGTTTTGTTAGAAATAGTACAAAAGGAATTAAGTGCCATGTCCAAGGCCACCTGAGCAATATGAGGCACAATGGAAAACTGAACCCAAGGGCTCTGAACCCCAGGCTCCGTAAGATAATAAAAAAAGATCTTTCCTGTTTAATATTAATATTTCCAGTGTACTTGGGGAAGTGATTACAGGGAACGAACAATTATGCAAGCATCAGGAATCAGAAACATCCATAGAAGTAAATGGGAAAACTTTTATGTCCAGAAGACACTGCTGTTGCTTTTACAGATAATGATACCACAGCTGATCCTGACACTGCTGAGTGGGGCGTAATGTCAGTTCTGGATGAGGAGCTACACTGCAGCAAAAATTCTGATCATGAATCCCATGATACCATATCAGCATTTAACAGTCCTGACTTTCATGCCTAGGAGAGAACTGACTAAAATGCCAAGCAAAGAATCAGTGAAATCATTGTCAACTCTATTTAATATGTTTTAAGAAAAAGGACTAATTATTATTAACTACTGATCAACTACAGAAAGACATGGGAAGGTGAATCTAATCTTTAGGGGAAGACTAATACCCTGCATTTACAAATGCATGTTCTTTACTTTTAAGCTAGATTTTTGATTCTGTTTAATAGCATCTGTATTTGGCAGGTTTAATCTGCCACAGTTTTTGCTATAAGATTAAAGCCATGAGTAAAAAATTGAGGTTTAGAGGTGTTGAGAAAACACTTACTGTTTCCTTATCATTTGAAAATAAAAATAATCACAGCACCATTATATCCAAATAATAAGAGACTCATTTAGAGGTAATTAAGACCGTCACTCCTCTTGGTATGAGAATGAGGAGATGCCATGCAGCCCCCATCTCCCCTTGTAGCCACCTCTGCAGTAATAACAGATATTTCCTTTCCTTTTTGACTTTTTGATGTTGCCGGTTGAATACTTTTTTAAATTATTTTGGGTCAGTCTTCCATCTCTAAGGATCAGTCTCATTCTTGAAATATTTTTCTCCTGTTCCTAGATTTTATTATTACTATTATTATTCAGTTCCATAGTGCTAGTGCATGAGGACACTAGTCCACTCCATGTGCATGACCTTGTACAAATGCACAGCAAAAGCAGTCTGCTACCTGTGATTATTCAGACATAATTCATAATTAATAATGTGTGAACAGGCCAAATTTCAGAGACTTTTGGCTGCCTATGGTATTTGTTCATTTTGATTTTTGTTCATTTTAACAACATTTAATTTCAATGATTATTTCAACATTTTGAACAAAAACAACACCTTTAATTCTGAGTCAGTAAACACTCCCATGAGTTCCAAAAGAGTTTCCAACAAAGTTAAAGTAGACCCCAAATTACATCTTTTATCTCTCTAGACCAAAAAAAAAAAAAAAAAGTAGTAGAGTCATCTAAAATACAAGCCATTACGCTTGTTTTATACACCAGTATGAAGCAAAAGAAGGCACAAGTCCAAATTTTTTGCAAATCCTTTGCAGTTCACCTTTAAACTAAAGGTCATCAGGTGAGAATCGGTGTGTTTGAAAGCACTTGAACTGCTTAGGGAGCTGATCTCATCTGTATTATTCATACATTTTTGCCGATTAGAAATCACAATGGACTGAAATATTTCTAGTCTTTCACATCAGCAGGCATCCAGAGAGCACTGTCTTTTATTTACTGACCATCTTAAAAACGACACAGTTTTTTCTTATTTTATAATAATATGCTGTCTGACCAGTTCAGAGAGATCTCTAATAATGTCTCAGTCCAACCATGGGTCTCATTATGTTGGTAGGAACTGTCATGCAACTGTGAATGTGCAATAAGTGTAGAGGTACAGTAAATGGCAGAAAAATATGAAAAGCATTCTACTTTCAGATGCTGCACAAAGCTATTTATTCCTACTACACTGAATGAACTAAAAATTGAGGAGAGAAAATGAGGACTTTACTTCATGGCCTTCTAAATTTAAACAAAGAGAAGATTTAAGGATACATCTTACAGCAGAAAATGAGGGATGTTACACAGAGCAAGACATGCACATAGCTTTTCTTATATTCCATCCATTTTTTAAGCACAGCAGCACATTGATTTCAGTGGAAGTTCTGTTTAAAAATCAATGCTATACCATGACCCAGGTAACAGTTTAGAGACTACACATATTATTCATAAATGATGTGATTCTGGCCCAGATCTATCACCCTTACTGTGGGCATTTTCCTCTGACTGTGGTCTCACAAACATGCTATAACAACTGTACAATTGTATCTCTGGATTTCAGCTTTATAGAAACAGGAAACTTTTGTCCTTTCATTCAGTTTTGTGTACTGGCTTACATAAAATATACTATAAAGAAAACTTGGGTTTCAAAATAAATAGTTACACAACATGACAGAACAGAAGAAGTGAGACATGTCTGAGGATTTTGATGCACAGCAAAGGGAATTTATTATAGTATGTATCTTCCTAACCTTGGGTCTGGCCTTCCTATTTGGAAGCACAAAAATGTTGCCTACAAAATGAAATGAGAGGTAAGTCACCCATTTGCTCTCTGTCTGTGCCACATCACTGCTGCTTGTGGCATGACATTTCTTAGAGGATGAGACAGAGTGAAGAAGAAAAGGAACTGGTGAAGTGCCTTTCATTTCATTAACATACCTGTCAACAACATACGGACCTACTGCTATCGACACTCTCGTCCATTGCAGTTCTGTTTGGTTCACCACATAGGCACAAATTTCATCCCTATAGCGAGTACTGCAGTAAAATCGACACTCGCGCAAGGATCAATGATTTAAAAGGCTTGCACTCACCGCAGTACTGTCTACACCCAAACAGAGGTTTTGTAAATTATCACTGTCCAAGAACTAAACAAGAAATAAATTGTTTAGATCAAAAGAATATGCAAGAATATTCTCCGCAAGAAGAGGGAAAAGAGCACAATCCCATTTCAATCGGTACGAAATATTCTGTTCAAAACCCAGTAGTTTGGGCACATCCACAAAAGCCAAAGCAAAGAAAGGGATAAATTCACAACTACTCCAGAGGGCGGCTACTTGAATTAATAGCCCGGTTGGTGGGAAATTCACCCAAGCTGTGCAAGACCTCTCTTCCAACTAAGAGATACAATCCCGAGCTGCCACCCGCCAGGAGAGTGTACTGACGAGCATGCCCAAGCAAAACTCTGGGGAAAGCCGAGGGGCCAGGGCCAAGCCAGCCCCCAGGCACTGATCCACTTTATATTCACTGTGGCAGAGGCTGGAGCCCAGCAATCCGCTTCTGCAACGCATCTCATCTGCAAGGCTCGAAAGCCCTTCTTTCCCTGCTTTGCTCCATGAATATTTAGGTAGCCCAGGCAAACTGGAACAGCTTTCCCCGGAGGGGTGTTGGTTCCAGCATCTCCCTGAATCAGACAGAGAGTGGGTTTGGACCGGGGTCTTGTGCCACTCAGGAGAGCAGCCTAACCACCACGCTATTAGGTGTTCGAGCGTGGAGCTCCCGAAATCCCTCCTGTGGGAGCAGTGGCACTTGCCATAGCATATTTAAATATTAATTGAGCAAGAGAGTGTGAATGACTCTTTAAGCCTGACTAGCAGTTAAGGTGTTCTCCTGGGACATGGGAGCTACGATTTCAGATACCCTTAGGCAGGGCAAGGAATTGAACCCAAGGCTCCCACAGCTGCATCTCTCTTTTTGCCCACTTCTGAATCCAGCCTGACTCCAGCCAGCACCACTGAGATCCACAGATAGCTAAATAACCCCAAACTGCATTGCTCAGTGAATTTACTGTTCAACAAGAAATCTTTGCCCCACTTACAACCCACCCCACTTTTGCTTGCCTCAAGAGTCAAAGGTGCTGATGTATGGCACCCTGCTGCTCCTATGTGTATGTATGCCTCTTCGCTTTTGAAATATTAGCACTATTTTTCCAGAGTTAGAAGTGCAGTTTCCCTTTACTTTCTCATGGGAGCAATCAGTGAACCAGGGCAGGTCAAGACCGTTCATTTTAAGAGTGCGAATTTTACATTGCCATGCCAATAATGCCATATGTATAGTAGATGAGATTGCAAGGGTGTGTCTAAAGGTAAGGCGAAAGTTTGACGGATCTGGGGAATGAGCTGGGGAGTGTTCCAAAGTCCCTTAATATCCTTTGAAGGGAAAGCCAATACGGGAACGTCTTTACGGTAGAAGCTATGTGGGCAGAAACTGTAAGCCCATTCATGTCTCTAATTGTTCCACATCTGAAGGAGGCTGCTGCACATCTGTTATTCCACCACAAGAGTGGAATCTTTTATGAATTTGCCTGCACCTATCATGCTGAGGGAAGGTTTCACTGAGTAGAAAAGGATTTTCTTGCCAAACTGTGCATCCTTTTGGAAACTAACTGGGGCCAACACAGATGTGGTGAGCAGCACAAATCCCTCTTTGGAGCATAGATGGTTCCAGAAAAGCATCATTTTTCTACTGCTGGCAAGAAGCTGTAAGCTCATTTATGTTATTTTCTGAGAAGCAAAAGGGGACACTAACTCCAAATGCCTCGGTGTATTTGCTATTCTAACGCAATTAAGTCACTAGGAAAAAGAGTGATGCCACACACAACCGCATTAACTGTAAGAGCTTTACAATAAAGCGTGGTAAAAAATATACAAGCAGTACGAGGGGGTTAAGGGACTTGGCAATGAGACCTATGGTCTGGGGTGTTCATCCAACTGAAGGTAGCAGGGAGCAGATATTTTGATGGCTTATATGAAATGAGGCATTCTCAAAAAAATGCCTAATAGTCCTTACCAGGACATTTTTGGCTCTCTTACTGCTCCCAGGGTAATTTTAATGAAGTCAGAGAAAGTGAAATACTTTGCACTATCTGAAACAGCCTTCTGAGGTTAAGACTGAGGCGCTACAGGCTGGCAGACTGGGGCAACCTGACATGTCCCTGCTTTTTCTCTGCTTGTTCTTTACATCAAGAGACCATTTTGTTTTCTAGGACTTTGTCTCCATCTACCATTACCAAACTATCACACATATAACACATGAAGAGATAAGATGGTAAATGTTTTAGCTAGATGTTCTGGCTCCTTAGCCCTAATAACGTGGATTAAAGCGTTCACTTCCATTATAAACAGAATTGTGCAAATAATAAATTGCTTTTATGCCTTGACATCAAAAATAAAAGAATTAGTTTGGGCCTGCTCAAAGCAAAAAAACCCCTGGGGTACGTATGTGTGTGTATATGACTATTTTGATTTCTCTTTAATTTACCGTGCACTGAGAAGCACATATCTTTCAGCTTTATGTTTATTATTTTATTTTGAAGTCCTTTTTAAGGCATAAATATTATCAACTTTGTGATCAGTTATTTCAAACATGTCACAGCAAAATATTTGAATATTGTTTAGATTTTGACCCCTCTTTTAAGCTTAAACTATTAAGTGAAAACAACTTAAATCATGTGTGTTCAGTCCCCTGAAGTTTCACTTTGTGTTAAATATTTTGTCAACAGATAAAATAAAAATTATGAACAGCCAGTATTGTTCCTATTAGTATTTTTGTCTTCTTTTGTCTCACTCCTTCATGGTGAGGTGATGTTGCTGTACAGTATTTACCCTCCCAAAATTATGTATCAGGAGATATTTAGAATATTGCAAATACAGCAAACAGCAATTATAAAAACTCTGTAGTATTCACCCCTACCCCAGAGTCAACAGGCAGATGTGGGAATACGCAGCAAATATTAACATGCAACCACAGTGTTGCATTCTGGAGCAAGTTTAGAAAAAACAAAGTTTACAACACATGTGTACACAGAAAGTTGCATTAGAGACTAAAAATCGGGTTCATGTCTTACCACTACACCATGATATACTATCCACTCCCCTCCAAACCTGTTGTTATGCCCAACGTATATGCTGAAGAGGGCTGCCTGATTTTCAAGAGCTGAATGTTAGGTCCTACCCATGAATTAATTGTCAGGTCTATGCCATTTTTAATGCATTGTTCAATAAGTATTAATCTATCTGCTGATCACTCGGAAGGAGGCTGCCATTCCGCATAGGAGATGATTAGCTTCTCACAGAAGCACATATTGGAAGGTCATCTCTTGACTTTGCCTGAACAGCTCTCCTGACAGAAAGGGTTAACAAGCAAAAATCAGTACGGTTCAAAGAGATCTGTCTGTAATAAATGAGCTACGTCCTTCTCTTGTGAAAGATAGCAATCATATACAAATACCACTGGTGCTTTTTTATTAGTACACCAGTCTCTGTTATTAGCACAGTTTGCAGAAGTGAAAGGATTTTACTGATCATCGTTATTTGCGCTGTTATCAATAACTACACACACAGACCAAAAATTAAACAGTGGAATGGGGGGCTGTGAATGGAGGAAGAGGGGAGAAAGAAAAAAGGAAAAGCAGAGGGGGTGACAGGGGCTATTTAAGAGGCAAAAAACAGTTCCAAGGGAAAATCTGCAGAAGTCTACACGCACACATAGGCATTGCCCGTGCAACTCTTCAAAAGGCTCTGAGCTTTAAAAGATATATATTTGGGTAATACTATCTTCATATTGTACCTGAACAGTAATTGCACGTGCAATGCATAGAGAATATACACCAGTAACAAGAGAGTTTATATTCAACCCAGTTTTCAAGATACCTAATATTTTGTCAAACATTTTATAGGTTTTAGCTTAGGGATAAATTTGAAGCTGGCTTTTCCCCGGTGAAACCTGTAACAATAGAGAAATATATACTGAAGGGAAAGAGAAACTGGGATATTGAGCAAGCCTAACAGAAATCTAACATTTCATTTTGTACTTAATAATTACTTTTTACAGATCCCTTTGACTGGGAAAGCTTTTATATCTCAAAGTTTTACTGCTCAGCTACGATGCTGAAAATCTGTAGATTTTTTCCTTGCTTCAGATTCTAAAATATACATATGGTTTGTTTTCTGACGTGAGACAGTAGTTTCAATTTCAAATAGCAACAGCCTATCGGCCAATTCTTTATGTAAGATTTAATGGCTAAAAACTATTTTAAGCCAACCTGTAAAACTCACTGTTGTTACAGTTAGCAGGAAACAGCTGATTTGTCCATATATAAACAGAAACTTCATGTTTTGTTGTATAACTATGGCAACTTCTACAAATGACTCATCCAGGACTTTTGTTATGTCATTTTATGACTCAGACTTATTAATGTTCACCCTATTACCTCTCCCAGCCTCCAGTACAGTATCTCCACTTTCTGAAACTACTCTAAACTACGTTCTTAGGTCTGAATGTCCCTATCCAGCTGCCCATTAAAAATTACCAACACAAGAAAAATTCTTTCTTGATCGGGGTGAGCACTATCTAAAAACTCTGAGTTTTAGCTCTGTGCACCCGGAGCTCTAGGTTGTGGTCTATTACATGATGACAAGACCTATTTTATATTCAAAGTAGTGAAATGACTACAGTATGTGACAAGGAGATAAGTATACCCACCTAGTTTGTTTCCAAGTGGATCGGTTCTTCAGCATGTATTAAGCCCTTCCAGATTTATCCCTGGCGGCTGGCTCTTTGCCAGGGCTTGGATTCTGTTCTGGTGTGCAGTGTGCTGAGTATTCCCAGGTGCTGGTATATTTTTATGCCTTAGTCCTTATTTACAGTTTTTCTAAGGGTTGCTTTGAAGTCTGAACAATCGTGTTGCAGCACGCTACAAAGTTCTTTCCACATCCAGCAATCTTTTCATGTTGCCTTAAGTTAAGCCATCTCTAAATGAGAAAATAGGAGGATGAGCACTAATAAACTTCAGAAGGAAAGAGCCTATTTCTTGCATAAAATTAATAATTTCAGTGTACCAGAAGCTATGTGAGCAATCACAGCACAAGATTAAGAACTTAAAATCACGATTCACTCCATCCTCCTAAAATTCTTTGACAACGGCTACTAATATAGTACTACTTTCAACTTTATAGCTCCCCTTTTTACCAACCCTGCTATTATAACACTTGACATGCTTGGCTGCCATGGTGTAATAAAGAGGGGTAAAATGATGCATTAAAGGTCCCTGGTGCAAATCCTATTCAAAATTTTTTGGTTTGGAATAGGCAGTACAAAAAATCTGTACCAGGAGTTTAAGGGTCATAAAGCAGTACGGGCACTCAGCTCTTTAAGTTTCAGTTAACTTTCGAAAAGCCAAAGCAACAACAACAAAAGCTATAAGGATACATTTAACTTTCCTTTGGAGAACAGGCACCTAGAGAATAGTAAGGGAGGGAGAGCAGGGAAGCGGCCACATTATGCTGCAGTTTTAGCCAGCATCACTCATATGTGACTCTCGGCAGCTGTCTGATGCAAATAACTGCTCAGTGCCTGGTAAAACAACATGGTATGGTAGCATGCTTCACACCGTGAGGCAAACAGTACTCTGCAGAACAACAGGGAAAATCAGAATAAAGCTCTGGAAAATCAATCCAATGATTTGAGGGTTTTGAGCATTCTCTCCTCAAAATTAAATTCTAATTGCTTACAGTTATTCTCACAGATTCTTTTCATATTAAAAAAAAAAAAAATGTTTCTCAGTGTAGTTTATATCTCTTGCTCAGTGCTTTCCTTTTTAAAAAAAAAAAACTATTTTTTTAAATGCATGTATTTGTAGCTCCGAAACAGTTTAGTTGTTACGTTGTAGAAAAAATAGCTTACTGTATACAAACTGTAGGACTTTGGTCACGAGATATTAAATGTTTGTATGCCTCATTGCAATGCTATTATTTGCAATTGTGTTTGTGGATGTGTGATAAATTTGAGAAGGCAGCTCTAGTTTATTGTCAAAGGACAGATAGACAGAAGGGCCTAAGTCCAGGCACAGTGCTCCTTCTAGTTATGACGGTAGCTCAGCTGCTTAGCGCTCCTTGCCTTAGGTTTGCCAGCAGGGATATTAAGGACCTGAACAGGGCTCTTACTGATGTACACAATTCTATTTTTGGAGAGAAATGTACTAGTGAGTAAAGTGAGGAAGGGAGTATGGGTGAGATTCAAAGCCCATTCAAGTTTCTGAAATGATTTGATTAATTTCTGCTGTTTTCAGAGGAGGCATTTCACAAGTTTATATAAATTTCTAATGGATAGTGATACAGTGTAAACTAAACAATACTTTTATCATCCTCAGAAAGTCTAAGATATGGAGACTAAACCAGAGGAGAAATAACAGGGAAGAATATGCTCTATTTTACCATCACACAAATGCATGTATAACAGATAAACATCCTTTCTTTCACGCTGGATCAAGAGCCAAGGGACATAGCGCATACTTGAAGCCATCAACCACTTAAAACTGCTATTGTCAAAGCAATTTTTTACAGCAGACTGATTTGTATGCAGACCTTTTTTAATAGCACAGAAAGAGTTTGGGACCATGTGTTAGAGTACACAAGTGATTTCCAAAAGACATTTGAAATGTAAAAATTCTGGAGGCTGCCTCCTTCCTTTCTCCCCTTCCCTGCAACACGCATACACATGCACACACGCACCATCAACTTCCACTGACATTTCTTCATTACTATGAAGAAGCTCAGGCTCTCTTGAGGGATTTTGCAAAGCACTGCTCCTCTTTTTAAGTAAGGCTACACACTTACGTCTCTACAAATGATTTCCATAAGTTTATATTCCATCAAAACACATGATTTCAGATCTTAAGGTGTAGAAGTAGTGTTAACAAGGTCCTCCTATGAAGATTTTAAGCTCTTTTGAATGCAATTTCATTCTTTCTGGTGGCTTCCACTTGTCAAATTTGCACAGGGCATTGGGACATTCTTTGGCATCAGAAGGTGCAGCTGGAGAATAAAATGTCCGGAAATCCACACTGCTAAACTGAAATCTTTGCTTGTTTGATCTAGGAAAAGGCCATATCCTGGTGCAATATTATCAAATCCTGATATCTGCAAGAGATGCTACCTTTCTGTAAGAAGAGTAAAGTAAAAATAAAATAAAATAAACAAATAAAATAAAATACTGAAACTCTCTATGGTATCAGCCTATCAACTATTTGGGGGTTCCACATGGTCACCACGGTATTTAGGGTAGACACAGTGATTTGTCTTTTAAAAACCAGCGCATTAAGACAGAACCACACTTCCCTCTTAGCTGAGCACCAGCTAAGGCTTAATATTAACACTGGATTAGAATTTTAGTGGGAAAGACAATGATCTCTTTCCACTGTAAAGCTACTAGAACCATGTAATCCAGCTGTAAGCATGCTCATCAAAACAGGAACCCAAGAAACCAGACACTTTGCAATTCCATTTCACTGCACTTTCAACGTACAGTAACAAAGGTAACAAAAGGATGTTTATTTCCTTTCTAAGGCAGACAAAGAAGCTGCAGCGGCATTTACTGTTTAGGTTTCAAGATAAGGATGTGTGGAGTTCACAATACATCCATGCCAATGACAAGATAAAACAGAGATCACGTGAATTGTAGAGTGGGCTGTACAAAACCCCAATATTACAGTAATAGGAAGAATGTGATACTTCAGTATTTCTATGACAAATTACTTTTTCTACAATGGTATAAATCAATAAAAAACTTACAAGTATTTTGCAATTCTTATTTGTTCTGTCTATTTTCACACTTTTAAAAATCTAATAGAAAAAAATCATCTTAGTTATTTTTAAGTAATACCATTGTAGGAAAGAAAAAAATTAGAAATTAGCTAGTTTTCCCTTTATGTGGTGCTGTAAGACAGCAAAATCTAGTGGGATGAACAGAAGAATGGAAACTGGGACTTAGGAGTTTTATTTCTTGCTCTTACACTGATACACTGTTTGAACCTCAGTGAACCACTAAACTCCCTGCCCCAACTTCACCAACTGTGTCAGGAGAAGAATGATTGGTTTTAGAGGTACTGCAAAGCCCTGGACACCAGACCTGTGGTGGAAGGCACACCATGGTGGGCAACAAGTCCTGCTTTTCCGTGACTCCACAGAGCAGAGTCCCAGACTGAGCATCATCAGGTAGCGTTGCCCCAGGCTCTGTTAGTCTTCACATACATTCCTTACCATGGCCCATATTTGCTGTGCAAAAAGGAGGTGTCCCACTGTTTCACATGAATCCTCCCTCACTTGGGCTTGACCATTTTGCGCGAAGAAAAGAGTTGCTGGAGCAGTACCATCCATATGCCTACTCCAACATTCTTTCACTCAACATGACTTCTCTTTTGATTTTTCTCCCACCTCCACCACTTAATGAAGAGAAGCACGAATCACACTCTTATGAAAGATAAAGAAATATTTCTACATAAAGAACTTCAGTATTCTCTGAGTGCTCTACCGTGGTTCGTTAGGAAAATTGTCACCGGGTAACTGCCCACTTCATGACAAATGCAGTCGAACAACCAACGTCTCCCTAAGCCTCCATTCACAAATATGCCCTAAATAGGTCTATTTACACACAAGCCTCAGCAACATCCAGCCACTGCCATGAGCCAGGAGAAATACACTGAAAAAAAAAAAAATCGCTCTAAACATGCATGTTTTTTTTAATTCCCAGATTTAATATACTTACGCATCATTCCCAAATGACTCAGAAAGACCTATTCCTAAAGAGTGGCCTAGATGACTAAAAAAGGTCTTAACTGTAATGGAGAGCTAGAAGGGCAGCTACTGACACACCAAAATCAGGGTGCTGGGCTTATCGCTGAAATTTCCCTGGTTAGTTCTGGTAGATCGTCTCAGAGAAGTGCCAGGCCATCAGATGTAATTAAAACCAATAACTCTCCAACATTCAGATGCTGCAAACCGAGGTGTTAGCACAGTCTCCTGGAGTCATAGTAGAGGACCTTGTAAGGTGAAGTGGATTGCAGGAGCAAGAAAAGAGATTTAAGTGTCCTTTAGTAAACAAACATCTGTAATTCTTAAATGTGTCTGCACTCTAAGCGATTCCTGTCACGTTTGAGGAAAGAATCCTCTTCTCTGCAGTTCTTGTCTCTCTCTCTTACTCATGGTCTCATTTTAAAAATGTTTCTCTCTTCCCTCTGAATGTTGTTCTTCCTATGCTTCATATAAATTAACCGCCTTACTGCCTTTATAAGGTTTTAGGGATGTAAACTCTGTCAAAGGATGGTGATTTAGAAAATTCTAAGACACATCAAAAAAGTAAAGATTGTCTTGAAATGCAATTAACATGCAAGTAACAAAAAGCTTAACACAAAATTAAAATTCTGCAATATTTTTCCACCTAGCTCCGTGTCAAACTGGTGGCTTCTCTACATTAAATTTAATTTTGGAATTTTTATGGCAACTATGTATTATCAAATCTTGCATTAACATGCATATTCCACCTTTTTGGGCTCAAGATATATTCCAGTATTAACTGGAACTGTGAATTGCAAAGTGCCTTTCTCTTATAAAATAAACTTCCTGAGTTTGCCTCCCTTCACAGCTACTGTATTAAATATGTTTGAGCATATTCCACTTTTTGTCTGGGGATAACTTCCACAGTTTTACAGAGAGATGATATTTCAGAACTGAACATCATTTCTCGTTATTAAAGTAATATTTAAATTGATGTTAAACATTATAGCCCACTCTTTGCTTAACATTGTTTCAGCACAACATCTTCTGGTGCTGTAAGGGTAGAGGTTAGGCACTAAGCACTCTACGTGGGGGGAAGAAAGGGATATATGCCAATAGATTCAAGCTCCGTGGTCCAGCTGGGCGCTTTGACTGCATTTCAGAATGAGATACAGATGCTGACAGTTTCTTTTTCCTCCCTCCTGGCAGTGATTTCCATTGCGGGAAGCCGGGGCTGTGGACAAGGGGGCTCTGGTGCACCCCAGCTCGCCCCTCAGCCCAGACGCTGACCGCAGCAGTACTTCTCGGGCTGCCATCAAGCTGACGGCCTGGGGCAGCTCCCTCTTTCACTTTGTACTCCAAATTAATCTCTAAAAAAAGCAAAGCTTAGGTTCCCTGTCTGCCACAGCAAATCTGTTTGATAGATTCTCTCAACTACAGAAGGAACTCAAAAAGTCCTGCTACCATTATTTAAAAATGTACTTTTTAAAAAAATCTTTTCGGAAACTGGGTTGAGCAAATTCTAATGCTCAAGAGCTCAATCCATCCGAGCACTAGGCATGCACTCCACATTCAGTTCTTAGGCATGTGCTCCAGTGCCATCCCGGATCAAGCCCTTTTATTCCTCATTTAGGACGCAATTTGAAAATATATGCCACCATGCGGTGTTATATAATTCAGCTCTATTTGAGAAGGATAAGCCAAGAGAAGGTCATTGCCGGTAAAAAGCAACTAGAAAGGAATAGAACAGCCTTTGAATTATCCTGTCCTGTCCATTTTATATTTTAGACTGAAATATACTTGTTCCTATGATATGTTCCAGCATATTCCCTTGGTCTCCTTTGATATGACTGGTACAATCTGATGCAGCGGTTCATATGGAACACATATGAAAATCACTTGATTTCTATTTATTTTTTTATTTTTAAAAAAATCAGGGAAGAAAGTATGAAAAGAATAATATGCTGGTAGCAGAACCTGGTAGAAACATATGGGGTAGCCATGTTGTACTTACAGTAACAGCAGAAAAGCAAGTGATGATTGTGAACTGTGCAATGTAAAAATAATTATTAACTCATTCACTCTCAGAAACCAGTGAAATAATCTACTTGGACTCTGATCTGTTGAAACCGCGTTTTCGCTTACTCATTTGTTGTATCTTAATGTTTAGAGAAGTTTCCAAAAATCTTCCTGTACTTCTGCTCAAGGTTACATGTTTTACAAATCAACAAAAAAACCCCCTTCAGTAAGGGATGTGAGTATAAGTTGCTCCATATGCCTGCAGGGAACCCCAAAACTAATTTAAAGATAATTCATCAAGTTTTTGATCCTGGCTTAGCAGCAGCATCATTACCTTAAAGCGTAAGCAAGAGAAGGAACTTCTGTGCAATTAGCTGGTATGGGTACTACTCGGAGTAGCAAAGGGATCCCTGCAGAGCAGAAACGAACAGCAGGAACCTAAGTCAGAGGAATTTAAGCGGCAGCTTGTAGGTACCACAGTTTAAAGGCATAAAGTCATATACGGTAGGAGCCAGCAGAGGGTGCTTCCTTTTTAGGGTTGGAATAGGAGTGACTCAGGCACAGCAGTAAAAAAAGCCTTCGCATATCTTTCATTTGCTAAAATATTTGCCCCTACTTCAGATGCACCACATTTCTTTGTGAAAAGTGGGGGTTTCAAACATAAGGTAGTTGCAGAGTAATAAATCATATGCGTTTTTTAAAATACATCCCCTTTCCCGAATCTGCGTTTGTTGGTTATAAGGTAAAGCTGACATAGTTTGCATGTAACTTTTTTTCTTTTTTAAAGGAAACAATATTTCCTTCACTTAATTCCAGGTAGACTTCACCTAGGCAATGTTTTCACTGCAGCAGCTCCCACTCTGTGAAGTAGTATGAAGTGTCACTGACATTCTTTAAACTGCTGTTTGCCTTTGAACAGTTTTTTTCAGATTTCCTCAGGAATTCTCTATAATGAATGTAACATTTTACTGACTCTACATCACCACTAGGGATGCTTAGACCAGGTGACTGAGTAAACCCACCAGCAAAAAATCCCCATAGCGATTAGGTTTCCAAAATAGCCTATTGTCTAGTCCATGGTGAGCTGCATAGATAAATAAAATGACCTTAGATTTCCCGCTATGTGCCACTATTACCCCAGAATTCCTTCCCTAGGGAAAATCAATATCTTTAATTAAAAAAAAAAAAAGCAGTCTAAGTTGAAATTTGTAAAAGCAGCTTTTATTTAGCAGCCTAAGACAAAATTTGCCTCGCAGTGCTGGTCCTGTTAGCCTGATTCCCAGCTCTGAGAGCCGCACACTGATGTGAATCGCAGCCCTCAGAAGAGCAAACCACGAGTGCTAGAAAGGATTAGAGGTCTGAGCCATCAAGCTAGCTTCAAGGTTTTTCTTTCCCCATTATTTTTATGTTTGATAGCACGCTTAAATTAAATACTTGGAAGATTACGTTTCGCTAAATATGTTGCGAGCAAACAGATTCTGCAGTCAAGCCGTTCTTTCACCCGAGAACATTTATCTGTAAAAGGTAGCACGTTTCCTTGGACGGCAGCCATTCCTGGCAGCAGATCTCAGCACTCAGTAGGAAACCCATGTCTTTGAGTTCTGAACTAGCCCATACTGGAATTAAAACACAACACTAACAGTCAGAATCAGTTGTTCTTGGTGGGTAAGTGTTTTATAACTGCATGGGGATATAAGAGCAGTGCTTCGAGTCTAAACCCTTTTTTAGAAAATGCTGTGATTAACTGCATGACTTCACTTATTGTTAAGGTAACAGATGGAAGTGCCACAGTGAAATATTTCCTTTTTATTTACAAACAATAGAAAGTCTTTCTGCTGATAGGAATTAAAACATTACAGAAGCATTGGTTCCACAAGCTTAAATTCTTTCATGCTACCACATGCATTTTTCATGGAAAGTCAACATCTTTAACATTTTTGCACTGTCTGAATTTATCATCCATAACTTTTTTGTGATTCCTGTTCAAATGAGTTTGCTTCTTTAGAAAGAATTATGTACCTACAGTATAATGAGCTAATTAACTAAAGAACAAAAGGTGCCTTCTGTTATATGTGAGACATAACTAGCTCCCAGACAGAGGCAACACATTCTTTATTTTTAAAGGCAATCCGTATTGCTGATTTTGATGTCAGACGCCCTGTATCATTTTGTACAGTGCCACAAAGGGACTGATAAAACATTAAAATGAAAATTGGCTTTAAAAAAACCCATGCGCCACATCTTACCACCAGTATTATGAATTTTGAGAGGTTTGTAAGAAAGAGATGTGCACTTTGATCAATTGCAAGGTTTCTAAGAAAAAAAAATCACTTTTATGCTCTTTGACTGGCAATAGCACTGAGCAATGGACAAAACTGACAGAAAGAGACAGAAGCTGCGTAAACAAAATAAGGCAGGGATTTTATTAAATATTAATTCACAGCAAAAATCTTTGTTTATTATGGTATATTAAAAATATATTTTCTTTATTCTAAATCATTTCTCCACAGATACAGTACAACTTGTCAATGCCTGTAAAGATCTCTTAGCTTGCTAGAAACGCCTCAAGCACAAAGAGCAGTAAAATATTTTTAACACCGTAGACTTAGATCTCACCACATTTAACAAAATATATTAAAATAATGATTTATAACGTGGTTACAAGTGAACGGTAAAGAATACATTTACTTTTAACCAGTAATAATTGCCATCGTGCCATCGAAAGACCTCAAAAGAATTAAAAACACTGTGCAATGAAACTTGACAGATTCTGCGAGCTGTTGTAAGAGAGCACTACCTGTGTCCAGCACTCACAAATAGGTCCGTGGAAGGAGAAGGATGCTGAAAGTACACTTCTGCATACATGCAAAAGAAAAACTCTCTTATTCCAGGGTTTCTATAGGAATTACAATAATAATTGCACTGTCAGTATACAAGTTGTGTGGATTAGAGTTGAAGACCCAACAGCCACCACTCCACCCGTGGCTTTGTGGGTCCCTTGTATACCCTCGGTGTGACGCAGAGGGTTTGGGGCTCGTCTTCTGCGCTCTGGGTCAGCTCAGCCCAAAGGACTGCAAACAGCTGCACTGCAAAATCACAGTATTATTAGATTCTAATTGCATATTTCTTTCTCTTCTAGGTGTCTCCAGAAATCAGTAAAATAAGTAAGCATTCTACTTTAGTGAGACTCATCTTTAGACACATATTTCTATTAAATCTAATTTCTACACCTGCATCATCAAACATCTAAACAGATCCTAAGTTTTCAACAGGAGATCATCCTCGTGGAACAGACTTTCTGCTATCCTTAATAAAAGCTCACAGCTTTCTGGTGCCTCCTGCCTATGTTGTGCCAGCAAAGGGGTTGGACACCTGTTACACATAATTTCATATTAATTTCTCTTTTTAAAGGTGTCTTGCAAAAGCGATCTGAGCAGCATGCACAGAGGCATTTGATTATCGGCTGTATAATGGGCATACAATATCAGGGTTAAAAAGACTGCACATGCTGCTGTAAAAAGGCAGATATCCACCATTGTAATTTCTATTTGAATGGAACCTAAAATGGTGATTAATACATACCATTAGAACTAAGGAAGAGATTCCTATCATCATTAATAATGGCTTGCCTTCTCTGTGGACACTCAGTCACTTGGGGCAATACGAGTGCACACACAGAGAACCAGAAACTCCCTTCCCACCGGCATCTAAGTTTCACAAAAGTTCTTATCCAAAGGTCAGCTGCCAATCGGTATGTACATATATACACACATGGGTCCTTGGTGGGAATAAATTCCAAGTTAGTTGGCTACAAGAGCATATAGATACTACTACTTGAGGTAAAGAAGAATAAACTTTTTTTATTTGTTCTTTTGCCCTTCCTAGAACATGGGATGCCCATACATCCTGAGCTGCTATATGGCCCATCAATAAAAAAATGGCATATAAAAGATGAAGATAAATTTTCATTACAATATCTAAAAATCATTAAAATGCCTCTGTATAGCGGTCACCAACCTCTGTTATACCCTCACCTTCAGGCCTTCGAATAGCTCTTAACATCAAGTAAAGCAGTAAAGAAGGAGGCTTTCAGGAGTAACCTCAGAGCTATGAATCTGTCTTACTTGAAAATCACCAGCAACCTCTTCATCTTTATGAAATCAGCTATAGAAGATCTTGTTTAGCTGAGATTATGGTTATGCAAACTTGAGCTGTTGCTCCTTGTCCAGGCAGAAAGGTAAGAAGCACAATACAATAAAAGCTTCATGGCATTCACTCACTAAACTGGAACTTCTCTGGTTTTGAAAGGAGAAGCTGTACAACCCTTCAGAAGAGTGAAAAGGCTGAGATGGACAGCTATGAATATCCCGAAGACTGAAGAAAAAAGCAAAGTGCATCTGCATGGGATCTGAGGCCATTCTTTAAGGTGATTTCCCTTAAAAATGTATGGTTTTCTGTATTAGAAAATTACAAATTTATTGGTAATTTTACAAATAATTTCTAATTACACATCAGAAACTGTTTCCCTTTCTCAAAGAAGTTACGAAGTGGTGAAGGCTCTTTCTAGCAATGTTATATCTTACACAGATTTTCCAGGCAGAAGTCTGAAAAATGCAAAAAGGGGGGGATACAACAGAATAAGACTGTTCTGCTGCCTTCCTCCTCTAGCAGGCCTCTTACAAAGTCAGAGAGCACTGGTTTGGGAGCACTTGTAGAGTGTGACATCTCCTCTTGGCAAAGTAAAGGAAAAGCATTCTGTAAAGTTGTAGAAAAACTAATAGTTTGCCAATACCTTGGCTCTTAGGCCTTCATCACGCTCTCAATGATTTCTACAGGAAACTGCTTACAATAAAACTGAGAAAAAACAAAACAGTTTCACTTGGTAAGCTTGCCATTCCTGTTGTGAAGAACATGTTTTCAGCAGAAACTTTTCCTGCCGCACGATCAATGTAAAAATGTAAAACAAACAAAAATCAGTAATCTCTTACTTCTCAACAGAGTAATAAATAACCCAATAAATAATTATTTTCCAACTGTCCTAACAAGCATGTCATAAAACAAGGTTGATGCTTCTCTCGCTTGAGTAGAATAGGAACAGTTATACCATAGTCATTGAACAGAAATATTCTATGAGAAGAGAATCAGAATCATAAACTTTAATAATCCTGATAAAAAAATCTGTCGTTATTTGCATTGCCCCACACTTCTATTTAGGGCATATGAAAGCGTACATTTTTACAAGCAAAATGATCTGAAAAATTAACGTAATGGTTCATTCCTGAGGAAGATAAATAGCTGATAGGTTGTTAAATTTATTACAGATTTTAGTATACAGATTTTTTGTTAAATTAAGGGATAAGGCAAAATTCCTCAAATTGCACTATAACTTAATAAGATTAAATTTTTTACCCATAATAATATTAAAAATCATCTAATTACATATTGGCAGCAGCATCATATACTTCAGCAATTGATCACAGATTACTAATTTTAATAATCAGCAATGATTCTAACCCATTTAATGAACTGCTTAGTAGTAGATCTAAGAGAAGTTTAATCCATGTTGCAACTACTTGAAAAATAAACCCAACAGTACTATAATTTGATATGACAGTCAGGACTGCAAGTGTAAGATCATTAACACTTCATAGGTTATACCCTGAAGTAAATCTTACAAGAAGTTCACATAAATAAGGACAGATTTACACAATTATGTAGTTATGAGTATCACTGCATTCCTAACCATAAGTGAATTCTTCTCAATTTGCTATTCATTTGACTTTGATATGCATAAAAACCGCAATCCAACAGAAAACAAGTCAACTCATTTTTCCTTTTTTGTTATTTGGTTTCAGGACATTTATATATCAGGTAGAGGTATATGAACCCAGACAGTTTCATCTAAGAGAATTTTTGCTTGTGAAAGAATTCAGAAAAGTTTCATTTGTTCCACTTAGGTTTGCATTTTTGCCTATTGTTTGACTGGCATGCTACAAAAGACTTATAAGGAGTTAAAGAAAAGTTAAATTTGGCAGTACAAGACTCCTCTCTGGAAAAAAAAAAAAAAAAAAAAAGCACTGAGAATAATGATAACAAAAAATTTAGATAGCCCCTGTGGTGGCAACATCAATATTTTGGAACCCTTTTAATATAAAAAAATGCAAAGACAAGGGAGCTCTCTACTTTGTAAGGGAGCTCTTCATTGGTATTTGAAACTGAACAACTCAAAAATGATACTGCAGCACACCACACTCTGATCAAACACATTAACTTGTAAAATTTCTCACCTCTGTGGAGCCACTGATGACATTGTTTGGGTTTTATCTGATAGGGAGTGAAGGGGAATTGGGAATATATTATTTCAGGAGATTATAAATAACTTTACATTAAAGACCCATAGCCTTGAAAGATGGAGGGTTTTTTCTTTTTAGGAACCTAGCAGGTTTTAATTTTCTTAGATAAAATTTTTTAGATTGCAATAAACACAATATATCTGTCAGTCAATTTGTGTTGTTTGGTCCTAAAATACTCTCAGAAGACTAACATAACTGTTGGTATGGAAGACTTATGTTCCTCTGACACCTAATGCCAATGACCTGGGGAACTCCACCCTAGAATGAGAAATGCAGCTAAAAATCACATTAAAAAAAAAAAAAAAAAGAAAAAAATAAGTAACCATTTGGTAACATCAGCTCTGCTGGTTAGTTCCAATCAAGTTAAATCTTGGATAAGCAGACTAGCTTTTGTGCCTCATTTTAAAATGTGACCAGTGGGTATACCTATATAAAAACCTATACATTTATATAGGTAAGAAATTGGGGTTTGTTTATGAAAGCAAGAAAAAATGATCAACACTTTGCAACACCTCTGAAAGAAAGAATTTCACGGTAATTTATACAAAACACAGCTAACCCTTTTTCAAAGAATTGCCTTTTGAAGAACTGTTCTATCAAATATGGAGATTAAGTCAGTCAGTCATTGGGCAAAGGCCCAATGCAGCAAAAATGTCAGAGTAGTTTTTACTGCTGAGTGGCTATTGAGACCCTCCCAGTGTAACTTTTGTCCTTCAGTAACCTCAGAGAGCTTCAGCACTACAAATGTTTGCAAGTATGCCAGAGAGGTACTTTTAACAGCATATACTACTGCTCTGTTTCACAGATGAAACAAGTAAACCTACCCTCTCCACCTCTTTCTCGCTAATTAACCATCCTCATTGATGAGCATACTCATTCACGCTGGAAAATACCTGATGACTTGCTGTTAATATTAAGTCCTAGTTAGACATGTCTCTTCTAAAATGTAGAAATGTTACATTTTGGGGAAGTTTAGAAAAAGCTCAAAATTCTGAAAAGTGTTGAGGTGGTGATGATAATCAAGGAATTTCATTACTTCATTAAAATTACTCAGCACTTCAAAATATCAGATTATTTAAGTTTGTTGGTTTTGCTAAACATTACTACTAGCAGTCAATTGACAAAAATGTTCCAGTACTTCTACCCTCATAATCAAGTTTTAAATTAAGTCTTCAAATCTTTGAATCAAGTCTATGAACATGTAGAGGAAAAGTTTCAACCCACAACACTTTAAATAATCAACGTTTGATTGAAACCACTGCATTATTTCTTTTTTTAAAATTTCACAGTGGTATTGACTTGGTCACACTCAGACTTTGAGAACTAGTAGATTTCGTCTCATTTTCTTCTAAATACACACATGCAAATAGTATTTTACATAACTTTTAATTTTTTGTGGTTATCACCATTCTGAACTATTTGACCTTAGCATTTTTTCACACAACTCTCTCTTATGAAATATTAGAGGAACTAATTGCTCAGAACTGTTACATGTGAAACTGTGAGATAGCACATCCTTTGCAAATCATGGTTGGTTAGCTTGTCTTTGCTTGAAAACTGCATTCTTCATGAAACTCTAAATTAATATCCTTAATTCTAAAGATAATTTGCCACAAACATTAATTTCACTGATGAAAAGTTCCCACTCTCTTTTCAGTATTCCTCTTCAAATCCACCTGAACATCTACAGTAAGTTATTTGGACAATATTGCAAGATTTTAAAAAATGCTATCTATCTACTGTCAAAGAAATTTTTACTAATCAGAATTGAAAGTTACTTATTTTTTATCCTTTGCTTTCAGACAGCTCACATTTAGTGCAATTTGGTACAGTACACGAAACTATTTAAATATTGCTTTCAACTTTTTGGAGCCTTTTGTTTTACCAGACTTCTGTGTTACTTCACTATGCAATTTTCTGAAGGCTAGTAATTATTAGGACATGTGGTAGGCGTTTATCACCAGTAACATCACACAACCCACCCTATGATCAAGATACAATAGGGCAAATGGTACAATTAAAGGCACATTCTTTGGTGCATAACAATAGAAGCCTTGTGACATGGCAAGATTAAGAAAAGACTCAAACATCTTTAAAACTACTCATTACCACCAGTTAAAATGTGCATGTCTGACCTTTATGGTAATCAGTAGTACTCCACTTGTGCACTATAGAGCTAAATAAGCTTTATTTTAGACACACAGAATTCTTTGCGGTGACCTGCAGTTAACTTAGCTGATCTCAGAGCTGACGCTTACAATGAAACAACCCCTCAGTGGTCATAATGATAGGCCATCATCTTTGTCAACCAGTTTATGATGACAGGCAGAAAACAGTACTGTAGGTTTTCCTGCCAAGTGGAGTAGTATTTAAATGTTGACTGCTACATACATCAGATTAACAAGGTTGCAAAGTTACTGAGAATCCCGTTCCCTGAGGTGCAGATTCACCCTGTGATGCTATTATACCATAAGGTATATCAAAGATAATTGCTTAGTTTATTATCCTGTTGTCTTTTATGTCAGCCCCTAATTGTGAATTCAGAAGCCTCTTGATCTCCCAGTTCCTTATGGACCTGTTATTAACCCCAGTCATTTTAATTAGGATTTATTACTATTTTTATTATTAAAGTGCAGAATTTTTAAAAATAGATGTTTCCAAATAACCCACAATTCCTTCATATGGCTTCAGTAAAAGAGAGATTGATGGGATATTCAGTCGGCATTGTAAATACAGGTCTCCCAAGCTCCTTTTCCATCCTCTGACAAAATCAAGGTTCAGAATTTTTTCCCAGAGTTACTTTAATATTCAGTTAAAGAGCATGTAAACATACAAAGATTTCTGTGGTAAAACCAGATTATTACAGTTCTGTATGATTTTATAGAACCATTCCAACAGGAAAGTGCAAGACGGCTATGTCACAGCTGCTATATTCCCTACGGTCCTGAAGTACGTTGGTCAAGCTTTCACAGTTCTTGCGCTGCACTTGTAGAGACAGTTTAAGCACATTCCCCTAAAACACCACATGAAACCTACAGAACCTAAAAACAGTTAAAAAACTATGGCCTGGCTAGTACATATAAGTAGTCATTCATAATTCCTCCTAATGTATACAATATTAATCTGTATGTACCTAGAAAATCTGACTACTTCCTATACTTCAAAGTCATTGCCTTTGCTACGAGACCTAGAAAGTGCTTCAGGATTCATTATGACATGTGGAATATATAAGCAATAAGGCATGACAGGGAGTGTGGTTATCATAAGATAATCACACCCCTGGGTCATTACAAAGCATGAGGTGCAGCCGAGCACCTCTCATTCCCCCTGGGGTGTGATTATATCATGATAAGCACACTTCATGCAGTTACCTTATTGCTTTTATAAAAAGTCTTTGTTGGGAAGAAAAACTGTATTTTTTGCTTAAAGATGATAAAGTTGGCAGTTTACAATGTTGAGCAGTACTTTCTGCTAAGCTCAATGGTTTATATGTGTTAATCTACTCCTTTAGAATGTGCATCTGCCAAAGCTGATCCAAACTTATTAATCAAAGAAGGTTTCCATAATTCAGCATGTGTTCGAATGATCTGGCTGAAAAAGAACGTGTGCATGTCCCAGAGAATCCCATAGCCATTGACTGCTCACTGGACACCCATTTTTCTTGAAAATCACAACAAAACAAAACAAAACCCCCAAACCAAAAAAGAAGACAACAAACTAAGTTGCTTAACTGAAAGCTAAATGATGTTTTAAACACATACCTTTTAAGTAAAAGGTAGGCTTCAGTAGCTGAAAAAGGATTCAACCTGCAAAACAAGGAAAAGTTTCTAACTTGCTTTTGCCCCTGGTAGATGTTCTCCCACAAATTAAGGGTGACAATTTAATTTAGGGTCCTAGATAAACTACAAAATCCCACTGCTGTCATTCAGATTGTAGCCTAAGGGTTCTAATCTGATCTTTTGGATTTACAAACACCTGCCTTGGATTATGCCATATGTCTTCTTAGTGGCTCCAGGGGTGTATGCTCTGTCCAGTATTCGGCTCATTTTGTGCTTTAAGAATGCATAACTGCACATGGGATATGAAGGTTTGCATCCATTTATAATTTATCAAGTGTGATGGCCATGTTCTGATTTCAGAGGCATTCAATGGTCTGGAAAGGGGCATATGTATGGGCTGAATTTGGCCCTGGGCCATTTATGAATATAGGTAACACTTTTCACCTAACATGAGCAAGTCACAAATTCAACTGTTTAATTTAAATAGGTCCTTGTCACCGTAACTTCCAGATTTAAGAGGCAGGGTTAGGAACACTGTCAGTATCCTGGATGAAAAGGAAAAATTCCACTATCCTTCTATCTTCCAATATTTGGTTTGACACAGTACTTTCGCTACACAAAGATGCATAAAATTTTGCTTCTTCCAACAACAATTTGAACTCTACCTTTTTGTTTTTATATTTTAATCGTATAGAGGTACAAAATTTTTATATATTTAATGGATTATTTTTCTATCAAATGTTGCCAGTCTCTCTCTCAACTGGAAATTTGTTTCTTAATATAGAATATGATGTTAAAATTATTAAATATAATATGTATAAAATAATTTATATAAATATATGTATGTAACATGTATTATAATAAAATTATTCCCCCAAATGGAAATTATATCAAAAGATATATTTCTGATGCATTTCTTTAGAAGTCTATAGATTTATGACAAACAAAGAATCTGGCCTTTCAAATAACAATGATACTAATTACAAGTTAATTTAATAATTATAACAGAAAGCAATTGAGAAATAGCAAGTAAGAATGTGACAAACGAATAGTAAGCTAGTAATTTTTTGGCCATTTTACCATTTTTTCAGATGACATGTTTTTATATAATAAATTTTTTATTTGAAGTGATTCGCAAATAACTTTGGAAACAGATTTCTTATCTAGAATAGATGGGTTGAAAGTGAGAGTTGTGGTTACTCACTTCCTTACAATTAAATGGAAACAGCAGATATTAAAACAGTAAAGGAGAAGCAAACTTTAGCTCCTTTGTTCTTAAAGCCTTTATATAAAAATTGCAGCTAGTAAAATTACTATCTGATGGTTTCTAAAAGCATTCCTAGTATTTTATAACTCTAGAGATACTAGAGATACAGATATGGACATCTGTCAAAATATCTGTGTTCAGAAAATAAAATTTTGCTCCCAAACTCTTATTCCACATTTTAGATGAATCCTTCATTAATTAAACGAGAGCCTGAGTACGCAAGGAGTACAAATCTGAACCAGACTAATTTGGAGCGATACTGTTTAGGTTTTTTTCCATTTATTTGAAGCTATAGAAAAGGTAATACAATGCTTGTGTGTGCAGAGTCAACCTTAATTCTGCCACTGTCTAATTTAAGAGTGTTTTACTTATGGCTTATCATTCTTTTAATATAGAGCTATTGTGTATGGTATAAAATATCTTGGTTCCACACCACAGTTAATTATTCATAACTATCATGAAGCGCTTGTTGATGAATTACAGGACAGAAAGAATGGAATGGAGGAGAAAAATCAGGAAGTGGGAATTTGGGAAGAAATATGGTTTGTGTTAATGAAGTACTACATAAAATAAATGCAGTACAAGTGAAATTTATTTATTAATGCAGTTCTACATATTTGATTTGTTCAAGTCTTGATCTGCAGTGAGGACCTTCCACAGAGGGATGAAAATACTAGTATTACACAGCATAAGTGGAGGTACATGCAAGTAACTCTCAATGGATAGGTGACTACCAGCTTGGAAAAAATGGTCATTAGGATGCATTTGCCCGACAGACTTCCAGTACTTTCTGCATAAAAGCATCAGTGGGTATTAGCATATTTAAAATTTGTTCATCCCCTGGACTGGTAACCATGGCTACACTTGCCCGGATTTTCTCTCCTCCTCTGCAGTTGAAACCCAGAACAGCAGGGGTAAGTAGGCTTAGGAGTGGCTAGTAATGGCTAGTCAAGGCAGCCTTACCCCAACAAGTCCAGGGAAGGCTTGTCAGGTAGAAAGAATTTAGCAGGAACACAGGAAACATCTTACTCGATATTAGTTTGCTGAAAAATTCCCTTCATTTACTGCAGCAATTGTTACCTGACACTAGTCAATGCTACATGCCTCCTCAGAAAGCAGCGCAAGAAACTCCACTTTAGTCAGAAAGCAGATCATCTGTCCCCAGGAAAATGGCCTCTCCTTTCCTAATAGTTAAAGATCGGTATGAAGTCTGAATGTGAAGGGTTTATATAATTTCCAAGACTGGATTTTTTCTGATGAGCGGGGTTTGAGTTTTTTCTTCTTTCAGGATTAACTGGTATAAGTCTGGATGCATTTGTTATTCAGATAAATTTCCACCCCTACTGGAATTCTGTTAAACTTATGACCTCCCTAACATGAAGGGGAAAATCAGTTCCTCAGCTCAATCTATGTGCGAAGACATGTTTCTATTTACTAGATTTGAATTCACTGCCCTTTTGAGCATCCTTCTGCTTTGCAAGACAAGAACAGACCATCCCCATCTACCTTTGTTGTTTTATTTGATTCTAAATTGTTCTTTCTTATTCTCTTCTCTAACTTAAGTAACACTAAATTCTCATTGCACAGTTTTAAGATGCCCCTCTTGTTTCTCAGTGCCTTTTCCCACTCTCTAAAAGGTCAACAATGACCCTACACAGTATTTTGGATGGTCATACCGTCGTTTTATACCATGGCACTAGAAAGTTTTCTACTCCTTCTCCATCTAGTTAATATATGAATATTTGCTTCCCTTTTTAACAACAATCATACACTGAGCAGATAGATAACTTCCCTGAGCTGTCCATAAAGTTTTCAAGGTTTCTGAAATGATAATGTTTATTGAGTTTAGTCTGCCATGCTGTTTCCTATCACCTACTTTAAATAGGTCCTCTTGAAATTCCTCACAAGCTTTACTAATTTTCTGCAAAGTTTGCTTCCTTGCTTTACACTACCCCTGAGGCAATCACATCCTGATTCTATAGCAATCTTCTGTTCATTTATAATATATTTTAAATTGTAATTTATTAATAACTATATTACATAATACAGGACCACAGATTAATCCATGAATCGATTGCTAGCCTTTCTTATGGAAAAAAATAATTTCTTCCTATTCCTTTTCCTTGTCTTGTAGACATTTTTACTAAAACAATTCTTGTCTGTCATCCAACAACTACTTAGAGACCTTAATAGCCTACCTCAAGGAAGGCTTGTAAAAGCCTTTTAAAATACAGAATTTAGAATATAAACATTTGTTCTCCTTCTGAAATATCTTCCAGTAATTCTCACAGGTTAGTGAAATAATAGTTTTGCTTTGTACAGCTTGCCCTACTAGTACCTGTTTACTATCTTCCAGTGACTTTGTTACTCTTTTCTAAATTATGTCAGCCAATTAGGTTCATGAAACTTTTACTGGCCTTTAATTCTCTTTCTAAACACAAATATAACATTTGATGCATTTCAAATTTTAGTCCCATAATTGTTTCCTAATGAAAGTAGGAGACAATATATTTGCTAACCATTTGACCAGTTCATATTTAAACTCTTTCCACATTTAAAGGATTACTCCAAATACGGGGCATGCCATTCTCACGTATTCTGGGCCAACCTCAGGTCTGCAAGATATTTAGAGGTGTTGCACGTTCTGTAAGGAGAGACACCTGGTTCCACATAAGGAATAAAAGTAGTTCAAATAAAACAGGTAGATTGAGTAAATACTTACATAGTAAACAAATACAGGATTCATGAACTAAGAAACAAATAATAAATGTATACATAAATTTCTTTTACTAGTTTGAATCAAGACTGTATGGTTCGAGCCCGCTGTTGCCCACTATTGCTCCCAGGTACAGCATCCAGAGTCACTCTGCCTCAACAGCAACGCGTCTGAGAGCAAAATTATTTTTTTTCTTCTCTCAGACACAGTGTTGCTGACATACAAAATATATTCAGATTGGAGCAGAATTGTAATTAGGATAAATATTTGATGTCCAAAGTGCTATCACACTAATATAGATGGGGAAGACAGAGATTTGTGCGTAGGTGGTGTATTGTTGTTGCAGTCTTCTTACGCTTCTGCTATATTTTTAAAGATCAAACAAATAAGAAAGATGGACTGAAGCAGGCAATATCAAAACAGCTTTACTTGAGCTGAGGTGTTAAGAGAGCCTTTCAGAAAATGGAAGCAGTAAAGCAAATAGTTACACCTCGGGAACAATACAATATTGCAATCTACCGGTAATGATGGAATTAGGCTCAGCAGAAACAAATTCCTACTTTTTTACTGAGATCTGGTCTATTCGGAACATCTAGGCTGATTATAGTGGATGATGTGGAAGACATAAAGAGGCCATGAAAGATCCTATAAGGCTAGGGCTAATTTGACGTATCTTGCTTCAGTTTCAAAAACTGAGCCCTATTTCTCTAACTCAGTACTGGTTCAGTCTGGCATTCCTTATGCAGTCAAAATTTCCCCTTAAACTAATAACAGCTTCACCTACATGTGAAGCAAAGGTTTAGTAAACAAGTGAATATTATTTTGTTTCCTGAATATAGATATATTAGCAAAAACACATATCTGTGCTTTAGCCTGTCCATGATAATAAAATCTTAATAATAATTATATATAACAAAATTACAGAAGTGTTCTTAGTGATAATTTTAAAGGCAAAAACCTGCAAAATGAAAGGGTATAGATTTCTCTTTTTACAGGGATTTACAGTACTCATCAACTTGTATAGTTCACATTAGCATCCAGTGACATTGCTTTGTCTGTATATATTTCTAGCTGTCAACAGAATGTCCTGAGGCAATCGCATCCTGATTCTATAGCTATCTTCTATTCTTTTATAATACACAAGGGTCTAATTTTCCATCAGCAAAGCATGAAATCATGTAAGAATGCCACATAACCAGCATGTGCAAACAAGTAGCACTTTTTCTACGCATAAAAATGCTTCATAAAATAACAAATAAATTAAATCTTCTTGTTCAAGTAAAGTGCTTGAAAACCAAGACCCTTTTTAGAAATTAGAGTACTCTGTGCAGAAGTGGCCATGCCACACTGTTCCTCTAAACATCTGCACCACCTTGCAGTGTTATTTTGTGTGGTAAAATCATTCACTCAGGCTGATGGTGGAGCTCTCTATTTCCTGGATAAATAATACAGTTGCAAACATCAGGCATATTAATTAAATTAATATAAATATTAAACAGCTAGCAAGTTAACAAAAGAAGTGTCCTTCAATTTGATGATGCCATCTTATTGTTCCAACAGTAGCAGCCTTGCCCTATAGCTGTGCAGGTTCCTATAAAGTGCTTTTAACAGAATTCGCTGGAGCAAAATGGGTACAGTGACTCTGTCACGTGCTGCTTCCAAGGGATTGCTATGGAGTAGCCAGAGAAAACACTAAGGCTCAGCAGTTAAATGTTTTTAAAATGCACCAGAATACATGTGCATATACACTATGCAGATTCCAACTCCCTATCTGGAACTCACGTCTAGTTCTGCGGCACTGTCTGCCATCACCAGCGACCTTACGCAGCTTGTGTTTGCAGTATACTTGAACCACATTCAAGACATATGTCTTCCTTGCTAGAAGAACCATAGAGACAAAGCTCAGTTTAGCCTCAGTGTATTGACTGCAATTGCCAAAATCATATTCTTCCTCTTTGCCTCTCATATTTCTACAACTTCAGGGGATTTTTAACACCCTTCTCTACATAATGTGCAGTTTATTTAGCACATGGCTTTCAGATGTCTGGCTGCAAAGTAACCCGTTGTAATTTAAGGCAAACATGTCTTGAATAAAGTAGCTAGTGCTTTTAATCTCAACTGCATCTAGTACAATGGAAGCTTTCAGAAAAAATGGATTTTCCAGGATGAAGAGGACCACATAGCCTCTACTCATGAAAAGAACTGACCTAAAATTTACATGTATAACTTTCAACAAATATGCCTTTGTCAGCTCCTCACCATTATAGCAATACCTCCGAGACATGAGCCTGCACGCGACAGACAACATGCACTTGTTTTTCCAATACATTCTTGTTTATGGAAACATTTCCTAAACATTGAGAAGTAAAAGAGAGGCATGATTTTATTTGCCTCTTAAATACGAGGAGATAGGAGCAAGGATAGTTGTTGCCAAAGCATAACAGACGTGACTGAAGCGCTCGGCGATGACTCACTGCAAGAAAACAGCAATAAGCTTGCAGGGGAAAGTCCTGACCCCCCTCCACAGCTGGGGCAGCCCTGCCCACACTGGAACTAATGAGCATGTGAGGCTGCTGGCCAACACAGGTGCAAGGATCAGCTCTGAAATAAATCCTACAGTGCAGCAGTATTGAGAGTTGGCATCACCACAACCAAGACTAAGCACTCATTAATCAGGGCCAGGTTTTCAGCAAGTTTTCACTGTTACTGGTCCACAGAGGCCAAGGGAAAAAGACCATCTGCAACATCTGAAAATCTGTCCCTCCAACGTTCCCCTCCTTAAAAATGGAATTAAAGGAAATAATTATGTAGCAGACAAATACCCTGCAGGAAAGCAAAGTCACCCCATAGAACTGAATTCACCTCAGATTTGCATAAATTCACTTCAGCGCTAGAATTTTTCTAGGCTACATACATTACCTTGTCATCTACAATGAGCAAGCAGTCTGTGCAAGCAGATGCTGGGTAAATAGTCAAGCAAGTAGCCTGTGCCACACACATGTGCTCTTACCATGAACCAAAACACTCAGTTCAGCTGTGCCTACCAGAACTGAGGCAGAGGGATACCTCTGTTTTCACAGTCCTTCTGTCTGTATTGTAAAACGGACATAAAAGTATCTCCCTTTCTCCCTGTGCTACTACAGGAGCTGAAACATGGAAGGCTGAAAGGTTCAGCCACTGTATCTGTGGTCCACTTACCAGAGATCTAGATAAAAACCTGGAAGTGTGGTAATGCACACTGTCTCCTCCAAGCAGAGTCATGCTTTAACTTACACGCTAGGTGCATATATCTTGTCAGCAACAGCAGCAAATGTAATCTTCCTTCAGTCAGGTCAACGACAAGAAAATCAGAAAACTTGTGGTAGTAGTAAGTTGGAGAAAACAAGACAAAGGCAACATATTTACTTATGCAATCCTGTTTCTACTATTTTTCTGTGGTTTATCAGCCCTTGAATAATTTTCCATCACTCTTTAGACTGTGATGTGGGGCATGCATATTCAGAATATGTTCCTTTTCAGGAGCAAGGATTTCATCTGCCTCTGCCATACCTTCCGCAACTAATAAGTAAATGGTGTCTGCATATTCTAAACTTTCATATAAAATCTTTTCCATGAAAAGAAAAATATTGTTTCTCACTTTCATAGTCATGAAGAAAACCTGCAATTGCTAACAGACTGTAAATGGGTGCAATGCCTAAGGCTGGAAACAGATGGAAAACTGGGCTCAGGAAGGCGACAACTCTACTTCTCTTATTAAGCTGCCTTGATGTTGATATTAAAACCTAATGATGTCCTTTAAAACTTAACGTTATGTATTTTGGTGAACATTTAAATAGATAGGCAAGGAAGAGAGTGGGAATTAAGCCCTCATAAGTCATAATGGGAAGCAGAAGAGATACAGGCTGGAAAAAGGGAAAAAAACTAATATTGAAGAAACACTACTGTTTATGAAACACATGAAGAGCAAATAAGAAATGAATTATACATAAAAACAAAAGTTAAAAGAATGACAGGATTAGGAAATACAACGAGGGGAAATGTTAGCCATAAATTTACATTTCAAAATAAGAAATTTAAAATGGCTTAGATAAGCACATTATTTTGAAACATCTAATTTTAATTGTAGCTTCTTTTACAAATATTATCATATCTAAACTATCTTTTTTAAAATAGTGTGTGTGGAAATCAGCTACTTCTGACAAATATTTTCAGTAAATGGGCATCTGAAAGAGTAGGGTGAATTAGCTCACCCAAAAATTTCTAACACGCTGAAAAAATAACTTCAGCTATAGAAGGACTTGTGCAGCTTGGTAAGAGTGGATTTGTGCAGTAACACCACTGATGCTGAGGAATCAACATCAAATTGTATGTGGTTTGGGTTTTTTTACTCTGGCTGGTTGCAATGGGGCCCCAGAGCTTCGATGCCCACTGGCAGGTGGAGAACACCAGTTCCAGTGTTGCTTGTCTCAAATGAACAGAGACTGTGATCCCTGAGATACTCCACAAAGTGAATGAAAGCTCAGTAAGAGAGGATTATTAGGAAACTTGCTCTTGAACTCAACTCAAACACCAAAGTAGGTGCACCTTTGATTTGGCTGTGTAATACCGCACGTGCTGTGTGCTTCCCTGCTGTGTTGCTACCAGCCAGCTCTTCCCGTCTGCTCTTTCCCAGCTGTGAAACTACTGGAAGAACCCTAACCACTTGGCTCAGGTCTTCCGGGGCCGAAACTGGAGGGTGCAACTGGATGCAGATGTTCACTGCCTTGCTGCGACTTGGCTGGACATAGCCGTGCATCCCCAAAACACCAAAGGAACATGGTTATTCTGTGCGTGCCCTCTTCTTTCACTTAGCATACCAGGTTTTTACCCCTGCTTCAGTATCTTCCTTCCCTGTTTTCCTGCACCGACTGTCAGAGTTAGCTGCCTCTCAGAAAACTTCCTCAGCAGCCTCCTGTGTAAAGGCATAAGATCTGCTCACTCAAAGACAGCACATGGGCTACAGTTAGAGCATTAGGACTAGAAAGGGGGAGAGAGTACAGTTAGATTCCCCAAAACGCTGAAAGATTATAGTCTCAGTTCTTCATCTCAGTACAGCATGCTCCCATCCCTACCTCTCCAGAAGTCCCACCACGCACAGCTTGTGGTTTTGCAGGAAGAGAATTAACCTCTTCTCCTGTACATTTACTCAGACTTTGTTTACTCAAACCATTCACACACAAAATTCTCAAGGGCAAAACATGCAGGCAGATGCAATTTTGAGAATAACTTAATTTCAGAATTAGAGCTGGCCAGAAAACAGATTTCACGTGCCAGGAAAATGATAGCATTTGAGACATTTAAAAAAAAACCAAACAAAACCAACAAAAAACCCAGAACTGAGGCAAAAAGGTGACCTTTCAACTTTCTCTCTAAGTCTCATTAAAAAGAATATGTTGAAATAATTTGAAACATCCTATTTAAATTTGTATCTATTTTTACAGAAAACCAAATTCAATTTCAAAACAAAATTGCTTGAAGATAAAGAATTCATTAGTTGAAAAAGAGGAAAAACAAGAGCTCCACCATTTCAAAATGTTTTCTTTTCCCTCCCTGTCACCCTCCCTTCTCATAACAAAATTATCTAAAAATTGTTATGACATTATGAAAGTCTTTGTCTGTCTATATGTCTATCTGTTTATCTATCTATCTATGTATCCATCTATGGTTTTATTTGGCTCACAACCTTTCTTATCATTTACTCTCCTAATAAACCTAAGTGCAAACTGAAATCCAAACTGACTGTACATCACACCACTAGTTTTAGGAAAAACTAAAAAGGTTTAGCTCAACTCCAGGGATTATCAAGTCCCTTGAATATAGAAGTAGTTGAGGACGATTCACAATCTCAAACTCTTCAGGATTTTATATCACAAAGGAGCACAACATATTTATAAACCAACAGTGATGGGTTTCACTTGCTCTGAGTAATAATGCAATTAAGAGTGCTAATAATGCCCAGGGAGAGTCTTTTCCCTAAAACCATCTCATCTTCAGGCTTCCTTAATGATTCTGTTGTATATTTGATTATTATTATCATTCCTGAGACACAGTTTGACAGTGTATCGATATCACTGCATTTTCAAGAAACATACCAAGAAATAGCACCATGCTACCTCCAAACATATTTATTAAATGCAGTGCTAAGCTGACAAGACACCAACAATACAAGCAGATGTTCATTTCTCACCAGGTCTGTGCCATTCAAACCATTCATCCAGAAACAGAGCTGCACCAGTTTTACACTAGAACGTTTTAAAGAGACATTATGCACTTTTCCTCAGAATGGCCTAAAACCTCTTTGCACAATTTTTTATTATATGCAAATGAGCAGCATCTGATTAGGTCCTGAGGCAGCTTCACCTAGGTGTTCACAGGAATAGCAATGGGAGCTGGGGAAGAATATTTCATAACTGAAATATATTTTCCCTTGGGGGACACCACCATTTGATTTTGACATTTATTTGTCCTGTGCTGTAAAGGACAAAACTACAATTACACTTTTTTTTTCTACTGTGCAGTGGGCACAGTGTCAGAAAAAATTAAATCAAAGGTAGTGTGTTCTCACAAAAAAATAACAAGCCTTAAAACCAAATTTAAAGAACATATTCAGAGTTAAGTCACACTACATTAGAACAGCCTATTTGATTGAAAATGCATATCATAAATATGTTACAAAATAGCAGTTAGCATAAAAAGTAATATATAGTCCTGCACTTGCTTTTTGCTTAGTTTATTATTAATACTCTTAGCACTACACATTTTACTTTTATTAATATTTTTCATTGACAGCTTTACAAACAAGATGTATCAAAAATAACTCAGTTGCTTGAGCTAATTTCTATTTTATTTGTTACAATCTTTTTCATATTTGGAGAAAGTTGATGTAAATTAGTTGAATACAAGATTAAATGAATGGTACTCTTGCACCTTGCATTTCAACCACATACAAATCTATTTTTAGTATGTACATTATCATGCAACAAATCTAGTTTTTCATTCTTGAATTCTACTGGTGCAACTCACACATCATGTAATGGAATTTATTCACGTTTTACACAAAACATGCCTGGAAATTACCGATACTGCAAACAATTTATAAGCTACTATCATATCTTTTACTTCAAGGGTTCCCAAACCTAACACACATAATATTCATAAAGGGACATGACGTTTCCAAAAAAATTATAGAGTAAAATTGTTAGACAGTTAATCATAAATTGGCATTTCATCCTCAAATTGGTAATAACTACTTATTTACAAACCTCATCCAAATCTTAGTCCAAACCGGAAGGGTCAAATGCGTCATCCTGTTCTTTCCTCCCATTGAATTTAAATCCAGTTGAACATGAACAGTTCCTAGGGCAAACAAGTCTTTAGTACATAAAAATAACAGATAGTGTCTTAGAATCTTATTGAATGGCATTAGTTGGAATATATAACAAAAAAAAAAAAGCAGGGAAAAAATGAGGTACCACTTGATAAAAATGTGAAAGGTAGCACAGTAAGCAAGTTTCACCAATTTTTATGGAAATTTAAACCTGTATTTGGAGTAGAGCTAGGCTGAATTAGGACACTGTGGTTTCTGCAGAAAGCAGACATGGTCACTTTGACTTGACTATGCATCGAACCTGATATGAAAATAGGGTGAGATAAAACCAAATACATGAAAAATGGGCAGCATTTTATAATTTCATTTGTTGTGGAATCTTACATCCGCTGCCAATTTAAACAGCGGTGGTGGATCAGTAGATGGGAGCGATGACCTAGCTGATAGAACATTTGCTTCCTTCCTGCACTGGGCTCAGTTCAATGAAGAATTGCAGCACATCATTTTAAACACATGAATAGCCCCGTTAAAGAAATAATACTATTTGTATGCTTGAATTACACACTTGCATTGTAAGTGCATAGGTCAACCAGGTCACCAAAAAGAAAAGGACACATTAGTATGCAAGAATCTACCTAAGATGTGGAATATGTATTTTATATGAATGGCATGTACAAGAGACACCACACTCAAGTCATTCAAAGTACATGCTCCTTGTTTCTAGAAAGGGTGCTGTAGTGATAACACTCATAGAAGTTCTCCATGCCTGCCTGTGCCTTTAGTCCAAAAAAGAGGTGACCTCTCAAGAAGTGAAAGGCTGAGTGATTTTTATATCCACCTATTGCTTAGCCTCTGACACTGACTCGGCTGACATTGTTAAGAGGAACACTAACAGAATCTATGGAAATGTGGTTTTTGCAAAAGTTTAATCAGTGATGTTCCTTATGATTGTGTTGGATGGCTGTTGAATTGGTTTGGTAATAAATAACCAGTTTTTGAAAACAACTTTTTTGATGAACATTAGCCTTAATTTTGTTCTCAGCAGTGCAATAGTGTGGAAAGTTTGCTTACCAGGGATAGCTCTCAGTATGGCATTACTTATTATGTGATAGCTTGAAGTACAATCATCTTCAGTTCTGGAACTGGGGAGGGGGAGCATTGCTTGTTGCATACATTTATTTCTTTAAAATTTTTATACTGAAAGAAAGTAGAGCATTATTATAATTTTTCCCATAATAGTTCATGCTTTCTACTGAAGGTTTCAAAATTCCACTGTCTTTTCAAAAAACTGAAAGCTATATATTTTTATGATTTTATATAGCAAATTTAAAAAAAAAACCACATATTTGCTCTTTAAAATGCACTGGTTTATAATAATATATTATAACATTTAGGATTTTAATACCAGTGCTTTAGTGTAATAAAACTTTTAGTGATTCCCTGGCATGTCTTGTTCAGACTTAAGTTCCTCATTTACATATCTGATGTCCCCCAAGAGACAGACAAGCTTCAAGTTAATTATCCATGTAGCTGTAAGAACTCCTGTTTCTTTGGTAAGAACTCTAAAAGAAAACTAACAGTTATTAAATATTACTTTGAGTTTCAAAAAGTAATCGAATTGCATTTAAAGAGGCACTAAAGAGATACTTAAATTTAATATTCTTTGCAGACTAAATAATATATAAACCATGTACAACTCTTACACAATGCACAAATAAAACAATCATTAAAAACTAACAAGAAGCCCAGCCTTCAGTAATTTCAAGCGCTACAAATACTCAGAAGCAAAAAGGCTCTTGAGCAGAGCCTGCGCTACTCCCTAACATGTAGTCATTTTACACGAAGGCAAAATTACACCTGTTGAAAACTGTGACACATTCCCGACGGTTTCTAGTAGAGCAGGATTACATTACTAATAGCTCATAAAAACGTGGAGAGAATCATGCTCTTTACAGAAAATAACATGTGGCAGAATACATACTTCTGAAATGAAATGCAATCATTGTAAAGACACCAACATGTCTCTTGTATCTCACCAAACTATAATTACGGGGAGGAGCAACAGAGAAATACTGTATAGTCTATGTTGTCACTTGTGACCAAAAGCATCTTTAAAAAGCAATTTGATGTGTCATGGAAAAGAGGAACAGAATAACTGGCAAGCATAAAATGGACTTTAATTTTAACTGTTCTACACAGCTTCCACTCGCATAGCATCCAAATGCCTTCAGTAGGGTGTTAGACAATGTACCTAATATATGTCATCTGTGTCTCATTCTCTGTCATCCTCAGCTGCAGCTGGCAACTTACAAGTAGAGATATCAGGTGAAATAATTAATCTGAGTATTTTACAATAAATGAACATGTGCATCTATTTCCCAGAGTCTCATGATGACTTGCATGGGAAGCGAATTCATTGACTGTCTCCAAATTATTACATGCATCCTATAATTAAGTTACAATGACTGAATAGAATGTGGATGCTCTTCTCTCCACAGAAGACAACAATCTCATTCCACAAAGACCTTGGAGGTCATTCAAGAAACAATTAGATGTCCTGCTATCTATACTAAAAAGAAAGAAGGCCAAGTGCAGAAGCTTCTGTTTCCTGAAGCTTCAGTGCTTCACACATTCAAATGAAGGCAAACAATATTAAGTCACAGAGCAACACACAGAACACATATGCCTTGTAAAAAGTTGGTATTATTTCTATCCGGCAAAGTGGGGCAGGAAGAGTCACGTCTGTCATTTTACAGAAAGACATTTGTTCAGAAATTTGTGTTATTTTAGTTTCTCAGCATCACTGTGTAAGAAGTGAAAAGCACTAAATAAAACTGTTGTCATTATTCTGCTGTGTAAAGACAGAGGAGAAAACATACTAATGTCAGCTGTGTACACATTCAGCTCTGGGGGAAAAAGCATTAGCATGAGAACAGAAAAAGGTAAGACCTAACTTTGACATGTCAGCCAACAGTCTTCTATCATATGTAGAAAGCACATCTGATATTTTCTGGCACTTTACATTTGATCAGATGTTTGATTTATCGTGATAAAGACAGTTAAAACTCAGTAATGCTCACAGACTTCGGGAATGCGAAATCTTGCAATCCTTGGGCAGACAATGCTACCACTGACTTCAAAGAAGACAATAGAAGAAAACTTCAAATAGACAATGTCTATTGTCACTCTGAGATGATCCCTTCTGGCTGAAATACGGAACAATGTTGACAGACAACTGCAAAGGGAGTCGTTTCCAGGCCTCCTCAGTCAAAAGGAGGTTCACTGAGTTGCAGACCTTTAAGGGTGTTTGCAGGGCTGTATGGAACTGGTTCCTCCGGGCACCTCATCTAAATTGGGGAAATCTTAGCCTGTGAAGCTTTCCTTCTATCACTTAGTTCTGTAGTATTGAAGTACAATGCAAAAACTTACAGAAAGCACCTTCTAAGATACAAACGGTTCACAACTCATTACCCTGTAATATTTCACCCTTTCTTTCCTTCCTTTCCAGTTTTTCCCCTTGGCCTTCCTATTTCTAACAGAACCAAGAAACAATTATGGGATGAGTGGGGCAAGTACCAGTAATGAGGTAGGCTTTGCAGTTTGATCTGAACAGTTGCCTAGGTGAAGTTCAAAGAACAATGCAGGCCACTAGAAGATTTGTCACTAGAAGATTTGCCACTAGAAGATTTGTCTCAGAAATAATGGCTTGTTTAAAGTACAGCTTTAGACCAAAAATACACAAAATACTAAGAGGCAGGCATAGTCCTGGACTATCAAGGTGAGATACTTTGAAAAAGCCATTAACTTCAACCACAAAAATAAACTAAATTAATAAAGAAAACATGCTTCCAGGGTGTCTTTTATTTTCGAAATCTAAGCATTTCTTCTCTCTTCACATTAAAGTCCACCTATGTGCTTAAGAAGAAGAGTCAAACTTAGCAGGACCTGAGCACTGAATTAAGTAGAGAAATATAGAGAAATTCAACAATACAGAGGTACGTTAACAGATGCTTTCAAACAAAAATAGAAGAGGAACTGTGGTGAATATCTCTGAAAAGAAGATACGAAATTAAGAGCCTTTTTTTGTTTTTTTGGTTTTTTTTATCCGGGAGCCAGAAGAGGACCAAGAGTGATTACCGCTAGCACTGCCATTATCTAGAATACAGATCTCCGGGTAACTAGCAAGGGATAGTCTACTTTAAATAGTAGATGTGAAATAATTTTTCAAAGATGTTGAAACTCTGCCTACTTGCTATGAAGATTGAAGATGGATTTTCCCTAATCTGAACAGTGTGTCATTGCCTTTGGATTCTTGCCATTGTTTTCAGCCCATGCAGTAGTTATTTTACATGAAGAAGCTGAAGCTAAACAGAGCTTTCTATGCCATTGATCGTATTTATGACAGTCTTGATCCTGTAGTGAAATGAGTTCAGACACAGACATAGCACATTCTTGGATCTGCAACTAACTAGCTGGTATGAAAGCTCCTGATTAATAAGCACTAGGTTCCATATCTGTTCCTTTGCGTCATTCCCAACGCCATAACCCATCCCATCTTCCACAGCAAAATAAGATCAGCATCTCAGTTCATACCACAACACTAAATGTTGTGTTTGCCACCCGTTGAGTCTGCCTGGTATAGAGTACTCAACTTCTCTCTCCCGTGCTTAAGGAGAACTGGAACGTCTTACGTTGTTTTTAAATTTACGCAAATCTTGTTGGCACAAAATTTCACACACTTGGTTATAGTATGTGAGATTACTTGGGCACCATACTCAAAAGGCAAAGAATATATCCCGTCTCCTCCCTGTGGCACAGAGAGAGGCGATCAATCAAAAAGGTGCTTGGAGTCAGACAAAATGGCCGTATGGTGCTTCAGTGTTCAAATTATGTGTGTTCTTTAAAAAAATTGAATGCTGGATAATGATTTGCCACACCGCTATACTACAGGTAAGTTCAAAAGCAGTCATTGTCAGTATGCTGATTGATGTAAAGCTTTCAGTCTCTGGGGGGAAGAGTATAGCACTTCCTACTGCTTGATCCATAAAGCAGCATTTACTGCAGCCCACCTTCCTGGTCTGTGCTGCATAATACATTGCCAGATTATGGGAGTTAGGGAATTAAAAGGAAAATAAAAGAATGGATGAAAAAGCCGTGACCCCCTCCTCCACAGGTGAAATATTTAAGTCCCTGCCTCAGGGTATTGGAAGTAGACACTAATTGCCATCCAGATACCCACTACTCACTTTCACCTAAATATTTCCCACTCCTGGCTGTTCAACCAACCTAAAATTTAATTGAAAAAGTTTTCATTTAACGTTTGCATCCTGTGATGACTAGCTGGGACTGGAGGCATGCACTATCAGAGCTACAGTATAAAAAGGGAGAATAGAACGGTGTGAAGGAGCCCAAGTAAAAGGCAAGAAATGAGAAGGGTAAAAATAAAAAGCTTTTAAGGATACACACTTCAAGTTTCTTTTACTAAGAACCAACAACTAGCACTTCAAGTGATACTTCATGTGCCAGGTACTGTGCCAGCTGTTTGATGCTGTATTTGCTACTTAGTGATCACTATCTGGATTTTTGTAGGCATTTTCTCATGGCTGTTGAACAGAAACCTGCAACACTATCCACAGACAGGAAGGGGAAAGTATTATTGATCTGTGTCTGCTTTGATGTGCTGCTTTCTGGGAGTGAAAACCAATCTGTTACAATCAGATGCTGCACAGCCTGAATTATATTGAGGTTCCCATCAATATATAGAATATGTGGGAGCAAATAAACAGTAGCCACAAAAGAAAGACTTGACCAGATTATTAACCAACTGTGGGTGTTGAAAAAGGAAATTCATGTGGGATCCAGACAGGTCTCATTCTTAAAGACCTTTTGGGGACAAAAATACAAGAAAGGAAGCGTTTGATGTTGGAGACCACACAGAGAAGGCAAAGAAGAGGATTTGTGCTTTATGAAGCATTAAAGTGAGTTCTGTAATGATACTCTATTTGGAACAGAAATGCCCCATTTTAAAAAAAAAGGGACGAAAGCAGCTGAGATTCAAAACTTGCAAACCTCATTGGCAGCCTTACAGATATTTTCTGTTACAGTTGTACCTAAAAGGGGGAGACGGAGTACAGAACACCAAAACCCAAAATCCTTGCTCAAAAGTGTTTACAATCTGAGAGAAGGAACATGAGCACAAGCAGTCATGAGAAAGAAAGACTCAAAGGTGATGATTAAAGACAAGGGGAACAAGATGTGAAAGACAAAAGAGTAAATGGATTGATAGTGTTGAGCAGATAACATTCTCCCTATCTCCTTAGAGTTTGCCACCATCTGCCTATCAGCCTCCGGGCAGGGCAGGCAGGCAAAGGGGAATATTGCTTACAAACAGGGACAGATGCCAAAATGAGATTGGCCAAAGGCAGGAACAAATGACAGAATGAAATTTGTTCAGAAACAAAGTCCTTGCAATGATTAAAAGTTTAACAACAAAATTGAAACACAGATGTGTGTTTTACAGATTTAAAATAAGTTTGGATTTGATTATGCGATGCTTTGCACCTTGTTTTCTTCCTTAAACTTAGAAATCATCTGCAAATCAAAACAGTACTGATTTTTGCAGCGTTGTAAACACACAAAGTTCAAGTGTTAGGCTCGTGCAGAAACAACTTCCAGCTGCCTCTCCACATAGAGATTTCTGGTAGGTATCTCACTCTAAATGCAGAGATGGTAGCGTCTTGCCAAGCCAAAAGTATTTCATAACAGTGGTCAAATGTGGCATGAAGGCTGAATTCATCAGTAGAACAGCTAAAATGGCCAAATAAATGTTAAGTACAATAGCTGAATAGAAGCAGAATTACATAGGCCTAAGGGAAATGTGAAAATACTGGAGGATGGAGTCAAAAGGAGCTTAGAGAATATTACAGCATGACAAGTACTAGAGTGACAAAGTAATATAAGGAAGATCCTTTCATTTTGCTTACCTTATCTGATGCATCTTTTCAGCATGCAAAGGTAGAAAACAGAGATAACTGAAACAAAACACTAAAGGCAACGTCAGTACCCTAAACACTGACAATGCGTTAGAATATCTGGGACATATATGTAGGGCACAGATATGACACAGGACCCACAGAAGACTCACAACCTTGTGAAGTCAAGCAGAATACCTTACAGCATGTCAAATGGCACTTGACACCTACAATGAGGCACCTGAAATATTCTGAGAGAGTCAAAAAAGTATTTTCTCTCCAAGGAAGTTCTTAAAGAAGAAAAAGGCAGGTTTCAAAGAGAATTGAGTGCTACTGGACTGATGCCTTTGGACATGGGTTATTTTTCTTGCAAATATCAATGGTCATGACCTAATGAGTTAGATGCAGAACAGTATACTGCATAATAAAGGCAGAGGACTCTGAGGCAGGGTCTTAACTTTAATTATTTGGAGAGGTTTATGAGATTTTTCTGTTCTTGGGGTTTCAATTTCTTTTTGGAAGAGTAAATAAAATTAACTCAATTTCCAGCTGTGGACAGATTGTGGGCAGATAGATAATTACCCTGCCTTACCCGTGGGTAGCCAACTTCCCCCACTGTTCAGCAGCATTTGAATTGTTTGCTTTATCTCTTACTGGTTTTGACTTTGTTGAGAAGACTGGAGGTGACATTTATCTCTTAACACAAACATATATTAGTAAGCCATTTTTAGAGATGCAGGTTAAGTGAGGCACCATAAGGCACACACATTGCCAGACATATTACAGCAATTTTAGTAACAACAAAGACCAGAAGGGAATTGTTACATTTGGAGGGAATGTGATTGAAAGTTAAAGGATAAATTCAGGTATGTGTCACTATTCTCTCAATGCTAAAAGAAAGCAGGAAAATAATGACCTGTAATTCCAACAGGGAGCAAAGAATCAGACCTTCTACAGACAATCACCCCATACTCCTCTTTTGATTTCCACACGAAGCCATACACTGAATAAATTCCTGGCACAGTTCTGTCACATTTCCTATCACTGTAGCCAGTTATTAAATATCTAGGTTTGACAAGAGAAGTGACAAATGAGTATTACGTGAAAAGTAAGTATTTTGGTATTTTGGTGGTTTCTTGACACAGCTGCTGTGTAACGAATAAGAGCTGGATTCATCCAGATGGCAATGACTTAAGGGTAGGACTACACTAAGTGTTACAAAAAGCAGGCACCTGACCCCAATCAGGAGCTTCAGAATGTGTTACCCTGGCACCAACGTGCTCTACAATCAACAGATAGAGTGAAGGTACTTTGAAGAGACATCAGAAAAGCCCAAGGTTGGCTAAAGTTGGCCAGGAACAGGGCTGTGTCTGAGCTTCAGCCCCTCGCAAAACCTCAGGTATGGCTCTGCTTTCAGGCTCCGGCCCCAGAGCTGTTGCCTGAGGCCTGATGCATAACTAAGCATGGGCTTTTTGCAAAATACCCTAGTGACCAGAGCACTCAGAGAAGGGATACCTGCCTTCCAGCTTCTCCTCAGCTTAAAGAGATTTGATCCCCAAAACGCTGTACCCAACAAGAGTGCCCTACCATCAAACTAGAGCTAACTGCAAGAGTAGAAGAGGCTAGTGAGAAGATGCTGTCTAACCTTTCTTTCCAGGCTGGGCCACTGTGCAGTCAAAAGGGCAACAATCTTGAAGTCAAAAGACAATGCAGAATTGAGAGTCTAACTTTCAGGTGTGTGGATAGATGGAGTTAAGTGGAGTCCACCTGCGGATAGATAGGTAGAGTCCACTCCCTAGCCATTTTTAGCATTTCTTAAAATTTATTTATGGAACATACAGTGGATAAAGGTACAAACATCTTGGAAACCTCCTTTTACCCAATTAATGACCAGTCTTGTAGCTTTCAATGTTCTGCAAGATGGAAGATGACAGAAAGAATTGTATATGGTTAGCAAATTAGCCAAACTGACTTTTTTTATATATTTTGAGTCATAAGTGATGATAGAAACCAACACCTGACATGATAATGATCATAGTTTTGGACAAGTTCTTCTGAAAAATTGATTTGATTTCATAATAAGTTCATCGTATTCTGTAACTAAAAGTTTTTAAATTGTATAAAATTGCCGTATGCTATCAGTACATTATTTTGTTATTATTATTATTTTCAATTGATAAACAATGGGAAGGCAACAAAAATGCCTTCACTCTCAATTCTAGACAAGAATGTGGAGGCAGCCGAGAAGAATGAACAGAATAGGAAAACACCATGATGTCTGAGAGCTGGTTTTGACAGAAAGATTTCTAGCATGAATAGTGGCATTGTAAGTAAAATGTGGAAGACTTTGCACAGATTCATAGTCGGTACAGCAGTAATAATCCTTGACACGCATTATTTTTGTGCCACTGCTGCCCCTATGCAATGTGTTAAGACAACGAACTTCCAAACCCAATCAGAAGATGTCACAAACATTACCGCTCCACTCTGTAACACACGGTAGTGAGTCAGGGCAGGCCTCTGGGAGACTTTAAATGAGTGGTGGAGTACAGCATCAAGAGAAGCCCTTGGAGGTTTAAACTCTCCCACTTCTGTCACTGTAACTTGGTCTGACTCAGAGCCAGCAAACGCTGCAGCTGCTGCTCTTTCTCACACTATCTGTAAACAAATGTGCCCTGTGCATTTAGCAGGTCCTTGTTTTTAAAAAAAAAAAAAAAACAAACCCAAGGAAAAAACCCCACCAAAAAACCATAAACCAAACCCCACGTTTTTTCAGATTAGAAAAAATTGTCCATTTCTTGTATTCTTTTTTAACCACAGATTTTACTTCACCAAGCTTCTTTTTTCACTCTTACAATATTGTACACCACCTCAGTTCAAAAGAAAGTGAAATTGATATATACATGTGGCATATATGGACCACAAAATTTCTCTGCATGTGTTCTCTGCTACTCAGTTTACATGGGCAATAAGGATAATAGAATTTCCACAGCTTTTTTACCTTTCATACCCATTCCAGATTCTTTAAGGGTCTCCGAGGGACCGGTTTTAAGCATGCTATTTAATGGCCCATAGAAAATACAAATCCACTAATCTGATTTTAAAAATGCCCACTCACTTTGGTACATAAAGTTATTTGAAAAGTATTTTTTACCAGAATATATATGATACCGTTGCAAATGATCACAGGGAATTTGAAAACACAAATTCAAAATACCTGTTGTATACAACCCCTGTATAAATGGAGCCAGATACTGCTCCCTGCTCCCTATATAAAGTTGCCATTAACATCAACAAAAGGTAAATACTTTCAAATTACTCCATATCCCTTCTATCCTTAGAGAGCCAGAGTCCACAAGCACCTGATGCAGTCCCAGAGAGATCCAGTCTCCAGTAGCACACAACTATAGCAGCAAGTACAGGCACTGCAATATGTTGAATGGTTGAGGATGCCAAGGGGTGCGATTTCAGCCTGCAGTGAATCTGAATTTGCAGACAGAGTTTATCTCTAACATACGCTCAGGTTCAAATATATATTTATTGTAAAAATGGTTCCAGAGTACATATATGCTGAAAACATTTAGGATGCATTATTTTTGCTTTAGCTGTCTTCTGAAGACTTTGATAGTGCTCTTTAACAGACAGGAGCTTGGAGACCATCAGTCACCATTTTGATTCTAGTTGCAAGAGGTGGAGTGCCAAAATTGCAGGTTAGGAAATGCTGGACTGAGTAAAGTCCTGAATATATTTTACCACTGGGCATTAGTGGGCATTTATTACACAATATTACTCATCTCTAACACAGTATTTCCTGTATTTATAGTAAGAAACACTACAAACATGGCAGTAAACAAAATGACATACAAGCCTCACTTTACATGGACCTCAATGTTTGCATACACGAGGACGCCCTAACAAATTAAATCTTTTATGCTTCATTAAACCTAAACAACAAGAAGAACAACAAACTTCAAACAAGTGTTCTTCTGTGGGCTCAATTCTGCAATAGTTGAAGGCCTAATAGGTTTATCAATTGCTGTTTTATCTGAGGCTGAAAAGATAATGACCAAATGCCTTGCTCTTCTGCCAGTCTCACCATAACTCAAAGGAACAGTAAACCAGTTACATATATTCAAAAAACTCCTGCCCTCACAGGTCCAGGCCTTTAATGATAGTTACAGATCAGGGCCAAATTGTGGACTTAAGTGCAGGCGTTTATAGTTTAGGGAATGCCATTCTTTGCTTCTCAGTGTGGGATTTAGCCAGAAAGGGTTTTATTCAAAACAAATGTGATAAAAGGGGGAATGACAGGAGTGAGACGTGGCTCCTCCTCCTTCCACAAAAGATGCTTCCCTGCTAGCAGAATCCTCCTCTCCTTTTCCCTCCCTCAGTTTGACAATTGCAGAGTGCCAAGACGTGGAAATCATCCTTCCACTGGTGACATCTGTCTCCCCAAAGAGCTCCGGAGGCAGTTATTGTGATAGCTTTGGAGTCTGTCATATGATTAGGTGAATATCGAACAGTCTGGGACTTCATTCTCTTAATGCTAGTTCCTGTGACTCACATTTGATTGGCTGGAATTAACGTAATGTAGCATTTTATTGTAATTTTTTTGTGCTAAGAAAGGGAAGAAAAAGGCCTAAATAAATTTAAGCATAGGGCTTGCAGTTTAGGAATGCCTTCTCTTTCATTTATTGTGTGGTATATCCATAACTATCAGTCAGCATTGTCCATTTATGCATCTACTGGAAATACTGAGTTTTCATCGTGAAAAGGCCGATGCTTATGAACATGTAAAAAAGCTGTATGTGCCACTTCTTTGCAGAGACTTCAGAACACTCTCATTAATGAACCATAAAGGAAAAAGTTTTTTTAAAATAACAACTCTCGTAAGAAATGACATTTAAAAGGAGTACTGATTAATATCAGAAACAAGTCAAAACAGTTAAAGAAGTTTGAAGTATTATCCTTTTCAGCATGGCTATCAATAGGAAGCTGACAATAGTATTATTGCTATTTACATATTGGTAACACGCTGGTACGAATTTGCATAACGTATTGTGGTTCTATGCTCTAGGGAGTTGCATTGTAACATATTGGTGCTTAATGAACTCTGAAAAAATTGATTTTCCACAGAGTAAATTAAGGAATGCATTATAGCTGTTAAAGCAATCTTAAGGGAAATCTGAGGCTTCCACTGCAGCACCATGCTTAGTAAGTAATAAATTACATGTTATACTTATTTGCCTTAATTCATGCTAATTTTGTCCAATTAATGTATCACAGTAATTCAGAAGCCTGTCACAGGAGAGCTAATTATTTATTGGATTTTTGTGTTCAGCTCCCTAGGAGTCTACTAGCAAACAAACTTGCGACTGTCTTTCTGTTAGGTCCACAATGACATTTTTATGTCTTACTGTGGAAAGAAAAAGAATGTTATTATTTTCTGGTTTCAGTTATAAAATTGGATCATTATTCATGTAAGTTAGTTTTTTGTTTACAAACTGGTGTCACGTCATGACAGACTGCCATACTGATAGGATGAGATCCAAGGTTTTTCCTCTTCCTGTAAATGCCTGAATATGACATAATTCTTATTAAAGACCACGGCAGTACTTTTCACAACCTGAAAGCTTCTGCTGAGTGTGTGTAAAGTTCAAAAAAAAAAACCTTCTCATTCTTTTCTCTGAAACCTATGTTTTTCAAAATCCATTGGCTTGAAAAATCAAGCACAACATGCCCATAGCAATTGATACTCTTTCACAAAAATAGATTTTTAACTGTGGCAGAATGTTAATTCACAGCAAAAAAAAATGAATTATTTATGAGATTAATTTGTGCAATTCATACCTATAAATAATATGGCAGTTGCTAAATAATTTGCACAGAGTGATAAGATGCAGACATCACAGTTAAACAATAAGAGAGTCACCAGCTGTGAAATACCCACTATCTGCTAGCATTCTGTCATGCACAAGCATTTACAGAAAATTATTTGTTGGGGGTGGAAAGTATTAGATCTGATACTTGGCTTCTTCTCATGGGTAGCGGGAGAATACTTGTCAGTTGATTACTGTCTTCTACCCTACGTGAAAAGAAGTGATATTTCTTTAAATGTATAATGCAAAGTGACGTTACCAGCAGGCTACATAAAATCATGTGATGTAACCTGCCATAATATGATGCACATGACCGACTGTGTCACAAATTTAAAGAGACTTATTTTAGAAGAACTGATGAGAAAAAAAATATTACCCCTACTCCTTTTCAGTCAGTCACCATTGATCTGTGTTTGCCTATAGCCAAATGAATACCTGGTAGTTCAGTAAACGTCTCTGAGCAATACACCGTCATACACTTACTGTAGCTATTATTATCACTTAAAAAATATCTGTCAAATACTTCATAATTTTCTACCATTGTTTTTCAATCTCTTCATTCCTAGCAAGCACACAAAAGCTTGACAAAGAATTAATTATCCAGTCCTTGTTTCCTGGAAAATGGCTGTTTAATCGTTTATGGCATTTAGAATTTGAAATAGTTTTCTTCATTTTCTTCCTTGACTTTTCCACTCCGGAAAATATAAAGCCTACACTTAATGTTAAGCATGTCTTAAATCCCATCAAAGTCAACAGGGATAATGAATGAGTTTTCCCCTTAACTAGGAGCTTTATTTTCAAACTGCACTACCTAGACATTCTGGACAAGGGGACAGAATATAGGCACCCCTTCCAAGGGTAGGAGCACGTGTGGCCAATCATACCATGCAAACATGATGGCTGTTTTATGAATGGTTCAAAAAAAAAGGGTGAACTATGCAAAAGAGTAACAATCAACAAAGAAAACCCAAGAATCAGGAAGAAAAGACATCATGACAATGTCAGAAAATTCTTCCTGGCAGCAAATACATCGGTTTTGAAAGCCCACTTGCCTGAAAATATTCATAACTTTTTCCAACTCTCAATTCTTTTTTCCTATGAGTAGTCTGCATCATTCCCTGTATGGAGAAGTTTAAATAGCCTTTTCTCGTGAGCCAAAACCTGCACAACCTGACACTGAAAATCATCTAAAACACTAATCATATGGAACAGGTGACAGAAGGGTTGCATTGTAAAGATGTCACACTACGGATATACAGAATAGTAAAAGCCTAAAAAGTTAAAACAAGATTTGGAATCCCTAGTTGGAATGAACGTTTTAAAGTGCCCATGTTTACTCTCTTGTTAAGCTAATATGTTTGCTTCTGCTAGATGTAGCAGAAACTTATAAGCTAACTTCTGCGTTACTTTAACCTAATATAGAAACTTCAAAAAACCACAATACGAAAACACCCTTGGAGAGGGAAGGAAGGCTGGCGATAAGGAACTAGATATTCATTAGAGACTCCATTTGTAACAGAGCTTTGACTATGTTTGCTCCCTCCTTCTCCAAGCCACTCTCCTGTAGAGCCCAGCTGCACAAGGAAGGTAGAGAGGAAGGGTATTGTACTTTCCCTCCGCTTCTTTCTGGTTGTGCCATCTAACAAATGCCTCACTTGAAAATCCTCTTCTTTCCATGGAGGCAGCTGCTATTCTGCTAGTTATTTCATTGGGTTCTGTTATGGTCATTCAGAATATGAGAAAAGAAATCAAGTTTCAAACACCTTGTACCACAGAAATGTATGGAAATCTTGAGTCACACAGCAGCAAGTGGCAAAACTGCTATGAACTTCAGCAACCCGAGAGTTCATCCGCAGTCTCTTGTTACACTAAACACCTGTAGACGATAATTTCTGGATCTGTAACTTTCCCAACACCAATGTATTTTGTCATTCCTCCTGACAGCTGACATGTTCTGACATGTCATTTCTTTCCAACACAAAGACAACTCCTTTCTCCACACCTGGAATGCCTTTGTCTCACTTCTTTCCCCTCCCATGCCCTCCTGCCACCTCCCTGGCAAATATCCATCAGCAAAGGGTTTCACATCTCCCTTTTTAGACTGACGAGATTTTAGTGGTCTTTCGTCACCCAATGGATGAAGAAAGGCTTTTTATGAAAGCAGAAGTATGTACTTAAGATCACATTCACAATTCAGATTATTTGTGTAATCAGTGCCTATACAGTGTTTCCTGCCATACAAAATCTGTCCTGTTATGCCAATAGGCTGCCTTTGCCAGTCCATAAAAGATATTTAAAAAAAAAAAAAAAAAGTGACGTTGGAGCACAGTGTAATTTTGGGCAAGATCCCCACTGGAAGCAGTGTCTTCCTTCTTCTTTCAAAGGAAACAGAAAAGTTTTACAGAATATAGAGATTACCAAACCAATCCTGGTCTCGGTGGTTTCACAAAGCGGTGCTGTTCAAAATAGCTGCATCCTTCTTAGCCACAGCTGGATGCAGAGCCAGCACAAATGTCTTTCTGGCAGTTCATATTATCATGGACGAAATCAGTGCAGGTATCACTAGAGAGAGAGAGAAAGATGTGGATACACTCATAAAACTGCAAGCTTATACAAATAGCATTCATCTACTCACTGAGTTCAGAAACAGATTATTTAAAGAAATGGAGGGCAATGATAGCAAGACTTTTAAATTATAACTAAGCAGCACCTTGGCCTCAATTACAACACTAAATTAAAGCAGAAATCATACAAAGAAAAAGGTGACCCAACTCAGCATCAATTATGGAATGACAAAACCACACAGTTGGAAGGGAGCTCTGGAAGTCATCTAGTTCGACCTTCTGCTCAAAGCAGGTCCCTTGGATCAGGCTGCCCTAATGGTGAATGATCAGCTTACTGGGGCACAATGGAAATCGGAGATAGCTAGACAAGGAAGGAGGTTAGTAGTTTGTTAGAGTGAACTGTAGCAATAGGGAAGAAAAGGGAAAGGAAACTCAAAAGTGGCTGTAAAAATGAGGCTGACTATGGCTACAAGTAGAAGTTACAGGTGACTACACACCCTGCATCTTGCTCCCATGTTGCCTGACAACATAGGTGACTGAATGAGTTGTCCTACTGGACACCCACTGCAGATCTTTGCTTTCCTGCCCACCAGTGGTTGATCCAGACTAAGAATACCCACAGCCCCGCTTCCAGGACTCGCTCATGACCAGATTCCTCATCCCAAGCAGCATGAGCTGCTCCTAAGTTTCTGTCCTGTGTTTGTGACTTGCATTCCTCTTTTATGTCTCCCGAACGCTATCAAAATGAATTATAACTATTTTTCTGTAATTCGAAAGGTGACTCTCTGATTTTATCCAGAGCTTGAAAACAAGTTTATTTGTTCCTTTTGATATTATCAAGCCAGTTAGAAGAAATAGCAAGAGTTCTGCTTGCTTATCAGTATCTCATACTACTGTGGATTCCCTTCTTTTCTAGCTAGGGATTCTGGTATACATTTACATGCTTTTGCAAGAGAGAGGAGAGAACGCAGCCATTACTTCTATACTGCTTGCTGCTGCACCTGCAGTTGCCGACTTCCTACAGAACTCTGTTTCTTACAAATGATGGTTGCATGCATAAATACAGGACCTGCAGTAATCAACTTCAGTTGAATAAAATCACTTACGAATCGCCCCATTACACAAGTGATGCCACCTGATATGCAGTTGACCCAGTGGTCTATCGGAGGGTTGCACCTCTCCTGCTGCTCATACAAACCTCCTTTTTTTCAGCACACTACTACAGTTCACTGTTCTATTTTGTAAGTGTTTTATATTGTTCTGCTGGAATTAACAGAGGGACCACTTTGAGATCTTCAGGTGAAATGTATTATAGAAATGCAAATAAACTACTACCTTATTATTTGATGCAGAGGCTGCTGTATAGCTCTACCTAGCCATTACATTTACTTTCCATGCCTATCAGTATGCACTCAGAGATTGATAGATGATGGTTTTATAATTCTTAAATACTTTTTTGATACCCTAAACCTATACAGCCTTCAGACATTTTGTTCAGGAGATTTGGAATACTTTGCTACTTGAAATAAAAAGAGCTTCAATTGGCAGGGTTTTAAATCCAAACATTTAAGGCATTGATTTTACTTAGTTTTTCTAAAGTAACTCCTTTAGGAAATTGAGTGCTACATTGCTAATTTTAACTTTATTCATTTTAAAGTGCTCCAGGATACTAGCACAAAGGGCACTGTAAAAATTGCATTGTGCTGTATTAGGTTTGAATAGGATGAGTTATAGAACTGTTTGAGACTTTGAATTTCCAGAATTTAGTTATTACAATACTTATAATACTAAAGGTTTCTTATGTATGCATTTTATGTTTGGGGTTTTTTTCTTAATAATCATAATTTCTAAGAAATATCTACTATATACAGTCTGTCACTAAAGCTTTGTAATATTTTCTGTTGCGATACAGCTGTACAAAAAGATTTTATAGAACAGTTACTCACACCTACATAAATATCATTTAAAATGCAAATATTCATTGCCTGAATTACAGTGGAAACTCATTTTTCATGCAATAAATCTTTAAAATATTTCCAGTGTTGATTAACCTGCAATGGGATTTTTCTTTTGCAATACGATAAATATACTCACCTTGTATAAGTCTGGGTACAGCATGCAAAAATCTGTCTGAACATTAAATAGTGAGAGTAAGTGGTTGTGTATTTAGAGTAACCAAAGCAAAAAGAAATAATTTTTATGTATTTTGAGTTTTAGAACATTTTTACTATAAGAGATTTGGAGGTTTATGGCCTACTACAGCACAATTAAATATACGACAAAAATACAACAAAGATTGTACTCATTTTCCTTTGATGATTATAAAAATTTATTCAGGACTATATAATTGATTTCAGTAAAAACTGGTTCATACTACTTTAACACAATAATATAGTTTCATAGGTGTATTTTTCCCATAAGTATTCCTTCAAAAAAATAGATGGCATAGTGTGAAAATGTGAAAGATACTGCAAAAAGATTCTGATTTTTCCTATCTGTTTTCCAGTGATTTGTCTCAATCTCAGGTATAATGTAGCATTCACTGCAAGTGATAAATATCTAACACAAGCAGGCATAGAAAAACTTTACTTTCAAAGCAAAATTTGAAAAATACTATGAGTTAAGAGGGAAAAATAATCAAAAGTATCCAAAAAGGTAAACATTGGCTTTGGAAGAATAAATGGAACATTCCCTAATTGCTTTTTCAAGACCAGTGGAAAATATTCCTCACACTCACAGTGGGTTTTTTCCCCTGCCTCTCAACACGGATAATTTGTGAAGGGATAAATTAGTGTAGAAAAAACAAGGTGGATGAACTTAAGCAACATTTTAATAGATATACCACCAAACTTCAGCAGGTCACTGGGGAGACAGATCGATGGAATGTATGTTATCACTAACATCAAAAAGAATACATCTATCACAGAAAAAAAAGCCCAAACTATTTAAAAATTTAAAGCATTATCTATAGCATTTTTATTCAAAGGCTTTTTTGAACAATTGTGTTTGCTTGCACACTTCTTTTTGACAATAGAAAGTTCCCACAAACCCTACCTTCATGGTCAAAGTACTACACTGGCTTTTTAGATTCCATGTGTAACTAGATTTGATACATACTTCAGTTCTGTTGAGACTATGTATGCATTAGTGATTATAAGTCATCTTGGTTTTAAAGAAAGAGGGTAATAGTGCAGTCACCCCAAAGCAAAAAAAAATGATAGAAAAGTCAGGCAACGATACACATTTTTACTTTTATGTTCTCTATATTAAAATACATGTTTATCACAATAAAACATGCACTACATAGCATTTATCTTATGTTATCTGCCTGAGCCATATCCAAAAGAAATTGAAACCCATGGTTATCTTCTCATCTGTCTCTGTATTTCTTGGAGCATGTCTTTTGTATATTTTCAGCGTGTCCTTTATTCTTGTACTATAGATCCACCTTCTTCCTTCCTCGCTGAGACGAACGAAATTTGTGCTTTTATCATCACCCGCTTGTTCAGTGCCAAAGTACAGTAGACTTTTTGAACAGAAAGTGCAGTGTTTGTGTTCAAGAGACCCATTGCCCAGGGCCTCTAAAGACCTCCAGCCTGCAACGTGTTTATGGCAAAACACGACCTGATGTGCCAGGAAGAATGTAGACGAGAGCAGTCAGTAGCAGGGAGGCAACAAACCAGAAGCATCACGCAAAGTTTTGAGCGTGTACGCAACATTCACGTCCTGCTGTTCTTCCGAGGTGGTAAGACAGGGAGACCAGACTTTCTGAGAGAAAGACTAACTGCAAATTTGTTACAATTCCGTGACAACCAGGAGGGGTAATTAAGATCTGTGATGTGTTCCACAGCTTTAACTGTAAAAATAGTCTGATTAATCTAAATTAACTTAATCTAATAAACTACTTTTCCAGTAGTGAAATCTGCAGTGGGTTAGAAAAGAAGAAAACTGTTTCACACTTCTTATAAGCTGTACAATGGCCGCTCTTTGTATTTAGAAAACAGAAATTTACATACAAGTGGGAAATGTTTCTCATCCCTGGGGAGAACGATTTTCATCGAAATATTCTGTTTTTCCAATGAAAAGTCAAAACTTTGTCTAGCAAGGAGAAAATAGTTATTTAAACAACGTCTTGCTTTTTCCATCAAGAGTTTCGAGTAAGTATATTCCGTTTTATTTATATGAGTTGCTTTTCTTGGACAAAATATTTGTACAAAACAAATAATGTTTACAATAAAATCATTTATTTTGGCTGAATTTAGCATGTTTTAATGTATGAATTAGGCTTGAAGTTTCATTCATCACGGTTATTTAGGACTGGATTACAACACATACCATTTTTCCACTTGGGATACAAGGTAGAATACTGTAAAAAATTCACTGAAATATATTTGCAGTCAGAATTAGTCAGAAAATTTCTCCCATGGAAAATTCCAAATAGGAAGCAAAATGTAAGAAATGGAAATATTTTTATTTGGAAATCCTGCCATACTGTCTGCCAAGAGTTGTGCTCCAAGTCTCCTTCATTCCGGGGGGAGGGTTGCATGATCAAAATATTATACATACAGTAGTAGCCTTTCTTAGCTAATCTAACCAAAGAAAATCCCCAGAAGATGTAAGGTAGCTGGGCAATCCAGCTACCCATTTATTAGTACAGAGACAGGGAAGATGACCTACTGCTCTTCTAATCTCCACACTAAAAGCTCCTGACTGGCAGCATTCCAGCTTTCTGGCACATGGTTCTTACACTGGTTTTTAATACAAAAACCAGACCTCTTCCATGAATAAAGAAATGGGTTTAGGTCACAAACCCAGCTGACCATTGAAAACAAAAACAAATAGTGAAATATAACTTTTTGCACTCCTCTGACCCAAGACCCTCTTCATAGCTAGTGAGAGCAGCAGTCACCTCTGAGCCACAATTCATCTAAAATAGGTCAGATAAATTTCACCCCAAAGCACCTGTTTCTCTCCATGGACTCCCAAAAATGTTGGAGTAACCAATTCAGATATGGATCTCCAATACTAGGTGAGATCAGTCCCAACTCTGGTCTTCAGTCACACGCTGTTCTAGTGGAAGGAGAGAAAAGAAAGGAAAGAAAGCCTTCCCTTGGGTTAGGAAGTTACTTCTTCTCTCTTCTGACCTCTTTTTGTCTATGCCTTGATGCTATTTCACAGAGTGATTGTTGGATCTCTTTCAGGAGACTTTCACACCATTTTCTGAAGAGTGATGAAACAGAAATTTTCAGCCCCATTTCTTCTCTGTACTTTCATGTAGCTCCCACAAAATTTCAGCAATCAAAGCTACACTTATGTTTTGTAAAAGAAAACAACACAACGGTCTTGTTCTGAAAAGGGGTTTTGGTTCAATTTCCATGTTCAGCTCAGTGAACTAAATAATAAAATTATATATGTACCTTTTGATATATTCCTGCAATTCTAATTAATTTAACTGAAATCATATGTGAGTTTCAAGAAATGTCAGCCTGTGGTCTGTATTCACATCTGAAGTACAACACTTTAAATTTACATTGACTCCTTTGAAGTCAATGGATTCAGCCCAGTGTAAATGATAACTAAGTCTACTCTGTGACCCTAAAATTCTCCTAGTAGAAGGACCCCAACTGTAATCATACTTTACAGCACATTACAGTGTAGACATACAAATTTGCCGCAGAAACCCACTTTTGAGCTTTGCATTCTTTTCTTTAAACTGCTCTTCTAGTGAAAGAATTTAGGGATATTTTGCCATCAATATATCTAAAGAACAGATGAATGAATGAAACTTCACGAGCATCAGTCAGCAAGTATATTTTAATCCTTCCAACACCACTAATCAGCTATTCTTACATCTATACAATTAAAATCATAGAAAACGGCTGCAAAGATCTGGAGAGATCGTTCAGTTCACCCTTTACCCCAAAGGAGGTGTCAGCACTTAGGAGATTAACTAGGATACACAATATAGCTTTCTTTTGGCCTACCACAACATGAAGGTATTCAGAAAGTCTCTTTTCAATATTTTCAGGAGTCCAGTCCAGGAGCCTAGATATCTAAAGGCAAATGAAATATTAGTTACTTAATTGTTTGTACAATCAAGTTCCAGTTGGCAATTATCTATATCTGCACATAAGGCCTGACCTAACATCCACTGAAATCAATGTGGATTATTTTACTGTTAACTTTCATGGACTTTGAAGTAAGCCCCTATCCAGGCCCCCATGTGGAATAATTATTTGCACAACTGTAAACATACAATGTTTCATACAAATTTGACTACATAAAGCTCACTTATTTGAAAGTTTCATCCATAAATGAACACAAATCAACATAAATGTTAGAACAAAATTTCTCCAGCTAAATTAAAGCCTCATTCTTAAGACCAGAATGTATTAATTAATTAATTAGCATCACCACTAGTGAATATAACAGCATTTCCCCCTCTTCTCACGTACCTTTGCTGGATATAACTTCATACACCTGAATAACTAGCAGTTTCTTCATGCAGCTCTAATAACAGCTCTTAACAAGGCTATGAGGACAACTCACATGAAAAATTTAGATATCTACAGAGAACCTTTAAAAAACACTAAAGCTTTGTTTTACTTGTTGTTTCTTGAACAACCACCTTTTACCATTCTGAGTATTTGCTGTACAATGGAGATGTTAATAGTTACCCTCAGAGTGTACCTTATCTTTTACTGCAAACCTCTTAGGCAGTGCATTCACATTTCATGTCCTTTCACAGCGCAGTTCACTTGGAGACAAAAGCAAGAGGAATTTGTTTCAGTTGAGCTATTCCTATTTAATGGACACTTTCCAGCTCACTTGCAGAAGCTGCCAAATGGGAAATCAAGGATTGAGAATAGCATTCTTTTTTCAAGATTTGAAAGACCAGTAAAGTCATGGGGATTTTAAAATTTATTTGTCATTGATTAAAGTGTCATTAAGTATTTGCTAATTGGTGGGCTTTCAATTATGGGACAGTCCTACACTTCTAATCCTCTAATTGTATAGTCTTCCAAGATGTCATCATCAGATCTGAAACCTGTCCTGTTGGAAACTGCTTCCAAGTTTTACACTTTTCCAACCACTGCTATTGAATTTGTTTTGCTACAAGGACAATAAAAGACTAATTATGTTAGTTAAGTATTAGTCTCAGGCTGGGCATTCTAGACATAGTGGTGAACTTTCATTTGTTTACTTGCTGCTCAAATCTAATGTTATTATAGATGCATATTACATAGGAAATATTTTGGCCAAATATTTTTAAATATACTAGTAAAAATAACAATAGCAAATTTTTTTCTAAGTTTTCGTAATTTCATATGTATGTTGCTTATACATAATAAAGAATGACGTCTCATCCAATCAGAATTTAACCAACTTAAAAGTGTACATGGAATTTTTACTATTTATGTTACACAGAATATAACGGCTAAATTAGATATTACCTAAAGACCTTAAAGATGATTACCACTTTGCAATACGAAATATTGTTTCAAGCAGAGATGGACCCAGTCATTGATTCAAAGCCTCATTATGAGGGAACCTATTTCATCAAGAACTTGTGATGAACCTTTTGGCTATCACTTTCCACTGCAGAAATGCTGGAAAGCACATCATAATTCTGCTATGCATCTTTCTACCCTATTTGCAGCCCCTGCACAAAATCTCACCACAGAGGGACTGCTGTTGTTCATGGAGCCCAAAGATTCAACCGTTTTTCTTGTCTCTAAATGGAGAAGTGAAGTAAAGGTTCTCTCCAACATAGGTCTTAGCACTAGGTAAGCACAGACTAGAAAAAACACTGAGTAGAAAAAACACTGTATCAACTCCCAGTGTGGTGCTACAGCTGTTTTCACATTATATTCTCCAAAGCTCCAATAGAGTGACCTGTCTCCAGGCCCTCTTGGTGGCAAGGGCCAGTTCCCTGGCTAAAAACTGTACCAAGGTCATAACTTACAAAAGCATTTTAGTATTTCCTGGGTTAAAACATACTACAGAAATGTACAAAATTTTCAAAATTATTAAGCAACAACAGGAGCAGAGAGCTAGAAGATTACTTAAAGGTGAAGGACACAACCCTGTTGTGCCTCTGTAGTGTTTTGTCAGGAAGGAGAGTAATAACTGTTCATTCTGTCCATTGTATGGTTACCAAACCTTTCTTTCAAGAGTGAACTGCTATGAACTAATTGTGGATACATTTTACTGTGAATATGTAGATTTAAAAAAAAATTGTACATAATATAATGGTGACAGTATCTGAAAAAATAATGTATTCTTTAAAAAATATTGTAAGTAATTAATACAGTATGTTTCCATAATTTCTTTTAAGGTTTGGGACCAGATCATACAAGAGGGATTTCAGCAGTGGAAAATATTATCATTTGTATCTTCTAAACCGGGCTGTTGTTTTTTTCCTCTGGCAGAGGTCTGCACTAAGCACTACCATCAACATTCCCACCAAGAAAAATACTACCAAAACTGGTTTGGATCATCTAAGACCTACACAAGGGACAAGGCTGCCTATGGGGGTCTTTACCTTAATACTGGCATTGGGACTAAGCCTTGATTTAAGTTCCCAGGCAACAGATCTATTAAAGCTATATTACTAAGGTTCACACTGCCCCTGAAAGCTTTATTAAATGATTATTTCACAGCATGGAGGGAAATCTATTGAAAATTAATATGCAGCATCAGCCAGTCATGGCTCATAGCTGAGATGATACGCTCTTTGTGTCAAAAAAAGTAGAATTTGCCAAATAAGAAAGTGTAAGTGAAATTCCTCTCATTAACTTTACTTGTCTAATCTGACTTCTAGGGCTATAGTCAATGAAGACAAATGGCCATTTGGAGAGTTGATTTCATCTTTCTTCTTTCTGAGGATACCAATCTCGGTAGGCTGCATTGCCCTCTGGCAGTGCCCCTCTGCTTCTGCAGACCACAGAAGGAGCCCAGCTGCCTCACCAGAGTGGCTGAAGTCAAACAACATGATCCCCAGCTTACATGAAAGGAGTCAGGGTTGGTGTATCCATGCGACCCATGGGATTCTGACAGACTCAAAGAAGCATCTTGAATATGTACAGGATTTAGCGTATTAGGTTATCCTTTTTGTAGAAAACAAAATTTGAGACAACTAATACCAAGTAAAATCATACCTACACATATTTCTTCAAAAGAATTGTTCAGAAATAGTTAATTAGCTAAACTTCTACAGTGTTGCCACAGTCAGAATACACATATTTTCTTCTATAAAAACACAATTACATGTTTTATGAAGGTGATTTTTAATGAACAGTTAAGACCTCTAAATAATTTAAATATACAATTTAATCTTAACAAAATTTGTCATTTTACATTATTACATTGCTAAGAAATGTGATAATTCGGATCATTCAGTCCTATAGTTATGAACAATTAAGTAAATGGGCAAGTTCTCTTGCTGACTGCAATTACTTTGGAAGGTGAGGGATAGGAAGAGCCCAGGCAAGCAGCTCCTATCCCTGTGAGCACCAGGTGGCAGTCCGGCGTTGACTGACAGGTCTTAATTTTCTCCTGCACTCCCCAAACCAAAAGCTTTCCTTGTTACAGTACTTGTCTGACTACCTCTGTTCTGAAAGTCTTTTACACTTTTCTATCTGCTAAATAACATACGTTCACCCTGGGGATTTAAGGGCAAAAATATTTCTTGCGGAGAGTAAGATTTGTGTTTTTCATAAACTCATCCATACCACCTCACTGACGCTGAAATGCCAGGGAATTGCCCTTACATAAAGCATATTTTCACGAAATTAAGCTCCGAATTTTGCTGGTAGGCCAGACCACACTACCACCCCCCAAAAGTTTAATAACCTACAAAACCATGTACAGGAAATGAGGCATATAAATCTTTTATCTACTAGGTCACGATGTTTTTCACAGCTTATTATTTTAATAAGTATTCACCAACAAACAGCTCAAGCAATGTTCAAATTACTTGCAAAAAAGCAGGAAGTCTGTGTTCATCAGCTTGACTAGAGAACTGAAGATGTTTACTAGTCTTCTATCATATGTACATTCATTTGGTTGCAGTGGATGTATCAAGAATTTTAGCCTACCTTCCTTGTATACTTTTTCTAAATTCTTCTCCACATAATTCCAACATTTGTGAAATCTCATATTATAAATCTTATGAGATTCTACCCACAGTGGGAATACAAAATACATTTATAGAAATTACATATAATTTGTCTTACAAGGAAAAAAAATTGTTTCTTCCAGAGCACTCTCGTGTGGTTATACTCACTTCAGTGGTGTTTAAAAATTAGAGACCAAGGACAATTTTTTTCACAATTAGTATGTTTGATTCTTTCTTTAAAATACACCTGTGGAATTTTCAATGTGCACAGGCTATTCTCATCTTTTTATGCTGTTGTGACAGCATGGAAGAGCTTTATAGCCTTAGATAACTCTACAAGGGAAAGCCTGTGATGCAGACTGTGCAAGACAACTCCTGCTATAATATACAAATTCTGGTGGAGGACCCAAAGGTAGGGCAGAGTGGCCTCTCATGAAGGGGCAGGAACAAAATCCGGAAGGGATTTCAGCTGTAATCATTCTCAAAGGGAACTGGGGATAGTCTTTAAAGGTCATACCTGCTCTTAAAACCTGATCTTAAATATTATCAAAAGTAATAAAATTAATACTAACTGGTTTTCACTTGTAACCGGGGTGGGATGAAGATCATACATATGGCCCATGACCACTGCTTAGCTGATAGGCAATACCTTGCTATGCCATGGTAACTCCAATGTTTTCAGTTTCTATGTCCATACTCTTAAAAATCAGTAGAGCACAATGGTGGTGTAAAGATTTTTTCTCGCACTCTGGTTTGAAAGTTGCACCTTATTAAAGATACAGCGCAAAATTTCACCTTAGTTATCAGTAAATTGTTTAAAGCAGAAGTCTTCAACCAGTCCTTCATACACAGCTTCCTTCATAAATTTTATAGTAATCACTCCATTAGACAGTATTTTTAAACCCAAAATATAGATATATAAACTACTGGCACTTTCATGTGTTTGGGACAGTCATACTCCTAGTGTGCTGCAAAAACATGACAAAGCCATAGTTCTAGTACCACTAGCTGTGTCCTATGAGGACATAGACTTTGTAGGTTTTGCCTTCCCTGTTTTGAGATAAATTTAAAAAAAGCTCTCTACCAGAGCTGTGAAATGGCTCTTTATACACATTTAAGTGTCATGTTTCACCTATCTATTTTCAGGGATTTACAGCTTTCACTAGAGTAATTACAGTTTATCATCTTAGCAGTATAAACATCTGAGAAGCAGGTATCATAAAAAAAATCCGCTATTTGGTATCAAGGTATTCAAACATTATTTTATAAAGTTCAAATAAATTAAAAAAAGAAAATACCTGCACAAAGAAAAGAAATTAAAGCCAGATATTCTAGAAAAAGATCCTAGTGATGACCAAAAGACTAGAAATTTGACAAACTGTACACTAGCTAACATCAATGAGCCGCAGGTAAAACAGAGTAGTCCTGCACTTCTCAAAAGTCTTTTTCCCTGCCCCTACCCTGAAGTGTTACCATGTCTGACTCATAATAGCATGGTTTTATTCCACAGAGCCAGTCCTTTTGAGCATTCTGAGTGGGATGTGCTGACTCCAGTTAGGAGGAAAAAAAAGTTTTAATGCTTTTTATTGCAGCTAGACCTGCAAAACCAGCACAGCCGAGAAAGATGGATTCTGTTCCTTCTTGTTCATCTTCAATAGAATTCTTTAAAATGCCAATGAAAAAAATGCCTAGTTGTCATAGGTCATTAAATGTGTAAGTTCCCAGGCATGAACTGTGCTAAAGAAGCAGGATTCTGTGCCTGCATATAGGCTTGCAGGACAGGTGCCTCATAAATGACTTGGAAGCAGTATATACCTTCTCTGATAGAAGGGGACGCACATCATGCACTGAAAAACAGCTCACGTTCCCAAAGTCACTTAAGCGTAATCACTGGCCTTTTCCAGCCAGAATCCTGGTGGCTCTGAAGCAAATGAGGCAACCCTATAGTCGAGTCTCCTGCGCACAACTCTAGACCCGGCTTTGTTGTCCAGGCTGCCCCACGCCATCTCCATACCGTCCCACGTCCATATCATCCACAATGCTGAACACAGACTCCCCTTAGTATCAAAAAGAGAGAACTGGTGGCAGAATGCTTTTTCCAAAGCCATGTTGACATGTGAACTGGCTTTTGCCATTGATCCGCCACAGCCTTGACTTCCCAGTCTTTGATATGTAACGAAGCCTGTTTTCTTCTTGGGTCATCTTTAGTGCAACTCTGAGCTTCAGTTAGAGGGCTGTATATTTGTTATGGACTATTTTCTATTATACTTGCCTTCAAATATTTACCCATGGTACAAATTGAGACAATGACTGTTAATGTGGCTATGGAGCAAGCAGTGCATGGAACGGGCACCTATTGAGATTTTTTCACCAATCAAAAATAAATATTTTTCAAATCACACATGCAACACGTGATTTGCTGTGTCTTTTATAATGTGAACTGCTTGCTTGTCATTTTAAAAACTAGCTTTAATTGATTTTCGGATTTCAAGCATCACTACAAGGACCTATTTTCATTTTATTGCACTGGCTTCTACTTCATTGTTTCATTTTACGTTAGTCTGTTGAGATCTCTCTATATGAGGTATTTTCTTCTTAGCCATATTTTATTGAAATGTCAACTAGTACTAGGGATCTTTCCATGGTTTTTTGAAACTTAGAAACAGCTGGGCTCTTACATGATACTTTAATAATGTTGCCAATCCTCTGATAAGTTGTTCACATCAGATATTTAGCCCCAATACCTAATGCTTGAGAATCTACATTGATTCTCTTCACGTTCCGCCTCTGCATTCCAAGATTTATGAATATTAAGTTGTGCTTGCCCCAAAGCAAAAGTATACTCACTAAGATATTTGCTGAGATCAGGAGTCTCTCTGCCCCATTTTTAAAACAAAGGCATTAATAAGGAAGCACTATAAAATGTACGACACTGAAAAAATAAGGAAAATTCAGTATTTTTAATAAACTGAGAAAAAAATCCTCTAGTTCAAAGCACCCTATCTGAGCTACCCTAAATAATGCAATAGAGTAACCATTTATGAGACTTGTACAGAATTATGTCTGCTGAGAAGTGTGAATAAACCCTGATTTCTAAAACTGTTACCATTATTTTTAAAAACAGTGGTCACCTAGGGTAAAAAGATATCCTTCTCTACAATTTAACCCTTACAAATATGTGGGAAGATACTATATACAGCATCTATGGAGGTCAGTTAGACCCAGTGGCAATGGTTGCATCATTACCAAGCACACACATAATTACTTTGTGTACCAAGCACGAAAGTCATAGACCTATGCAGAGGGCACATGTGTACATCTTTCAGTGCTGAAACATCTTTCACAAGGACTCACTGAGCTTTCTAATTTTAAATGCATACATAAACATGTGAACTTTTAAAATTCCTGAAATGTCATCTTTCTTTTTTTTAATAATTACATTTCTTAAATTCTATTCCAAATGCTCTCAGCTTCCTTTGTGATTCGGTTCATTTTTATGCATGCATGAAAATAAGGAACTTATTTAAAACAAGCTGAAACTGGTACAAATGAGAAGGAAAAAAATCACAGAAGAAATGTGAATGAGGTGGTTTACTGGTTTACCAACAGGTGGAATAAACGTGGTATAGCAAAAACATCCCATTGAGATAAGTGCTGAAGCAAACCAATACTAATCATTTATGTAGGCATATATTAAGATACTCAAGGCTCAGCTTCTAAACTGTGACTACATAATATTACTTCTGCCCCTCTGCTTGTAATTACATTCCTTTCAGTTTTATATATTAAACAGTTCCCCAGCTGCTCTTTAGAAAATAATAAATTGCTTAATTTTAAGAGCAACCACATATGGTTAGGATAATTCAAGAGATACAACCCAGTAATGCAATGCATCTTTTTTTTTACACAAATCTTTATATTAAACTAAAAATAGAGCTCTAATGTGTTTATTACTGTAAATATTCTTATTGAAATCAACAGTATATGAGGTGTTCCCAGCAGGTTCTGTATAAGCCATTATTGAAATATCTCATTGCGATTATTTTTCAGCAATTTCCTCCCACTGTTATTCTATATATTACAATATATTGAGCACAAAATAAGATGTTGGCATCTCTCAGTATAGCTTCTATTGTATTATGAATTAGGATGGATATAAATTGGATTGTAAATTAGGAAACGCGAAAAGTCGAGGCACCCCTTGGATATCGAAAGCTCACTCTGGGCGGCAGAGACCTCATCTCCCCACCAGCATCAGGGCTGACACTCGAGACACTTCAGGATAACATTCTTATTGGCCACACTGGCAGAAATAAGAAATTCCCTGGCTTCAAGAAGAAGTGCTAGAGAAATTTATTCTTCTCTTTACCGGCAATTGCTATGTAGGACATTATATGGATTCCCGGATAGCATTAATGGTTCTGGTTTTTGCATGCCTCGGGCCACAGGGCTGTGATTACTTTTAATCAGTTTCAAGACTCCCCACCCTAAGCTGTGCTTTGGTTATCTTCAGACTGGATCAGTACATTGTAGCCTACCTACCCTAACGTTTGAAAGTTTCTCTGAGGCTTTCAGGCTGTGCAGAATGCAGCCAAAATGAAAGTTTAGGTCCCTTTCCTTCCCCTTCCTCTCCCTACAGGAACTTTGCTGGCTGTTCCCTGTTTCCCATCAGTAGTCCCAAGTATTACGCAGCAACCAGAAATCCTGCCCTTTCTTTTGTAAGGCAATACCATAAAACAAAAAAAGGAAAATAAAACCAGAATAGAATAGAATAGATAAAATAAAAGAAACCAAAACATTTTCCTGGAAGCTTGCAATGTTGTTTGTTATTTATAGTACTCTTAAATTCCTCCTGAATAGCCATGCAAATACATGTAAATTCACTTTACACATATTCCTGATAAAAAACAAGTCTCAAAATCATCAGCCTGTATGATCAGAAATAAACTTTACCAGTCTTCAACTCACAAAACTCAGCTTAACGAGTGCAATGAGGAGGCAATCCTTGGTATTTGCCCATAAACATAGTGAAACAGATCCTGCCACTCACACTCAGACTTGTTCCTCGCTCGTTAGCTGCCTTCATTTCAGCGAAACTTATAGCTTAAGTGTAATTGACCTCTGCCAATATAACAAGCACACTTTCTGTTTCAAAAGATCTATAAGATAACAGTCATTGCACCGGGATGCCAAAACCTAACGCAAGTGCTTAAAGAGAGTGAATATTGTTGACAACAGTAAAAAATTTTCACTATCATACGCTAACAATCAGTAGCATAACAAACACCAGATTTTCTGTCATTGTGGTAAAATCATGTCAGTGTAGCGGTTGGGGAGCAACTGGGAAGATATAGTGACAGTACCCTGTGCATATGCAATTCTTATTATTCTGGAAAAGAAAGAAGAGAAAGTTGGAGGAAATGGATTTATAAAAATCCCTGGTGAATAACATATTAATTATCAAAAAGGGCTCAGCCAAACACTCAGAAAATTTATATAGCACATCAGACAAAATACGCTACCGATTCAGAAAACCGAGGCAGATGAGATTAGGCTTGTGCAGGTTGTCTCGCTGACATGCAGCGTTCTAGACAAGCAAGTGAACATGCTACTAGACAAGCAAGTGAACATATTACACAAGGACTTACGCAACTACAAAACAATCAAAGACTGCTTCAATATCATAATGTAAAATTGTAATGGGAAGGCAGACGGAATGATAAAAAGAAGCAGATCTCTTTGAAATGTGAGTCAAGAGAAAAAAAGTGACAGGCTCATAACATTTCAGATGAGGATTTAAGATTATGGCATCTTCTGCAAGAACAACATAGGAAGTGAACACCAAAACATGCAGCTGTTAAAACAACAAGATTAGCATAATTTTTACAAGCTATCTAACTCCACTATTAGAGACCTCAGCTAATTCCAGAAAGGAAGATATCCAAGGACAGAGGGATGGAAGGTCTAATTAAATGGGGAGCAATGCCACTAAATAAAGTCTGGAGTGGTTTTCTGCCTTCAGTACAGAAACTGCAGCCTCCTATAAAATAACAGGGCTGGGCTCCACTGTTTTCCCAGCAGCAATTCCAAAAGCAAGAAGCTGCAAAAGCTCTTTCTCTTTTGGTAGTTTTGTGATGAGCAGCCATAAACTCAAGTTCAACTGAAAGGAGAGTTTTGAAATTGCAAAACCAAGAGCTGCAGTACCACCAGCTTTGAAAAGCTGCCACTTGCAGCACTGGCTGTGGGAAGCCTAATGCAAGATTAAGACTCCAGCTGCAGGAAACCATGTGTTTTTATTTAACGTTGACTACAAAACTTCTCTTTACTCATTGTTGAAATACAGGTTGCAGGAAGAGCAGTTTTGTCCTTCAACTGGAAAAGTACCCAAGTTCCAGTTAACTCCTGCCGGCGAGACTGGCTCACCGGTCATGCTGTGATGAAAAGAATAAGGGCAGAAGCTCTGTACAAATAGACAAGAGCCTGTCATGAACAGCTATGAAAAAGACAGGCCAAAACACTTCACAGTGTGATAAAGGGGGAAAAAAAATAAATAAATAAAGACAAATAAGATGATGAGACACAGCCAAGTTACACCAGAAAAAGCAAAACCAAAATCACTGTTAAACCATCCGTGGGCAAAACGTGCTTCTCATACGATGGGGAAAGGTGTACATGGCTGCCTCACAAGTCTTGTAATTCCTCTGGTTTCAAAATACCACCAATATTCCTGTTAAAATCACCAGTAAAATCAAAGGAGAATTGGGACAATTTCCCAGTTTTTGACAGATTCTTAGTTTGGCTACTTCTTACAGTACTTCTATAATATAAATCTCCATCCTGAGACATAACAAAACACCAGGTAGCAGGTTAAAAATGCTTCTAGAAGTATCAGCCAATTTGGTCCTAGCAAGTAAGATATTCTAATATATAAACACAACACTATAGAACATAAACAGCAAAACGAAGTCGCAGGTTCAGTATTAGGACCTACTGATTTCACGGTACGTAAGAAACTCTTGGTAGTAGACAGAAAACAAAGTGAATAATCACTTTATGATCAAGCTTATGGAGACAGACCAGCAGACAGACGTAGGAATATAAGCTGCTTCCGCACACAGTCTTTTGTGTCCACAAGCACGATTCAAATACTTCAGGATGAGCATTGGCTACTTTTCAAGAAGAAATATTATCTCTTTGATAAGCTCTTTGAATATCTCTTTCTTGCCTTGCTAGTGAACACTGGCTCAAGCCCAAGGTAGCTACAAGAAAACAAAGCAACATAAAAAGTAAATATTTACAAGCACATGTAACAAGGAAGCAAAAGTGGGAGAAGAAGATAAGAGGCAGTAGGTTTTCTCTCAGTGCCAGCTGGTAGGATGCATGCTGTAAGCCCCATGAGGAGGCAGGTCGCCTGGCCCACAGGAGCTCCAGCATCCACAACTGTGATTTGAGGCAGGGAGCAAAATTCCAAACAATTTTGAACAAGAGGATCAAATTCAGCCATTCATATAGTACCAATAACTGAAAAACAGAGGAAAAAAACCCAACAATCTGATGCTTATTCAAAAATTAAATATCTTTTGTTCCAGGGAGAACAGCAATTTACTCTTGCTGTGTATTTCCTTTGTATGAAGGGTGGTGATTTGCTGGTGCGTGCAGGGAGGGGGAGGAAAGAAAAGGTGTTCAAGTTTTCAAAATATACGTTTATCAACAAATGCTTGGCTTTGGTCCAATAGTCTTTTTGTTTACTCACTGTGACCTTAATACAGTCCTAAGCAAAGCAGTTCCTACAGAAGAATGTTGCATTTATAATGCGTAAAACTTGTGTATTTATGTGTTGGTGTGGCAGGTCAAGGTGGAAGGCTTTTTGGAGGCTTGTGGGATCTTCATTTTTCCTTATTTTGAGCTTAAAACCCCCAAATGTTCATAATTCTTCACTTCTGTGGAATCCTTAGAAATGTTTTTCTGCAGTTTAGCTAGTATTATGAATGATTCCCTTGCACAGCTCCACAAGCTACCCCCGTACGAGGAACAGAAGAACAAGTTAAGAAAATGATAAGAGAAGTACCTAGGGAAGACAGCACTGCACTGTACATTACAAAGATCAGAGGGAGCCCAGAAGCAGAACTAGAAAAAACTCTGTTCACAACATGCATCGCAGTGCAGAAATTCCCAGAAAACTCAAATACCATCATTGTCATTTTTTAAATCAAGAAAGCTGGGGAAAAAAATTGCAGAAGGGACGTGATAAAAGTACAAGCTAATGAGTCGCTTCTGTGGGAATATTTTATTGAGACATTTGACCTTAACAGATACAGGAGATATTTAAGTCCAGTCAAAAGACTGTCAGTCCTTGAATCCAAATCACATCCATATCTGGTGAAGAAAGCTACTAAAAATGCATATTTTATTTGCTTCTGTGGAAGGAATTCACTGAAACAACCAACCAAACAAAAAAGCTTTCAGCCTAAGCAAACAAACCAAAATCATGTTAGGAAGAGTTTGGAGCAGCATAGTCTTCCCGAAATATTTATGGTGACTGGGTAGTAAGCATTAGGTGAGAGAAGTAAAGGATGTGTCCATAACACTGAAAGTGACAGGAAACAACCCTTAAATTTGTACACACACAGCAACACTAATCCCTCAGTTTCATTTGCTGTCACCTCTTGCTGACTGGCAACCTCAGTTAATAGAAGAAGTGATAGAACGTGTTTTCCTGGTATGTTTACCAGGTCTATGACTGCAGGAGGGAACACCAAGAACAGAAACCAAGTGACTCATTTCTTAGAAATAGAAACGAAAGTGAGAGAAATGGCATTAGTGCTTTTAATAACTAACTGGAAGAAAACATGGAACAAATAAGGAATCTACCTGGCAACAGACAGAAATTAGAAATCTTCAGGATCATTTAGTGGACTAAATGACTCGGAAGACCATTCAGAAAAGGTGAAACAGACATCCGTGCTGAACCTGATCCTACTCTACATAAATTACCGATCAATAAACTGAGATCCAGTACACAGAAGCTTATTTAAATCATTTTAGTAATACTTATGCCACTCCTCTGAGAAGTATGCTGTGAGTTGGTGCAAAATCTGCTCATCAGCATAACAGGGAGAAGAAGGAGGCCTCAGCTAGTGCAAGCATTGCTAATGAAATAAAGATGAGCCTTTGTGCTGATGACTGGCGTATCATTGTAAGTCATACAGTATCTTGTATTGTCTTTTAAATGTCATCTATTGGAATAAACAGTTCATATAAGAATCTTTGTTTTCTTGACTTCTTTTCAAAGTTGTTTTTGCTACTGTTTTTTAAGGAAGCATTTAGCCTCTGTTGTTACAATGAAAAGCTTGAAAATAAAAACTGTGTTTTCAGGCATCCAACTACTGGTCTGTCATCCAAACTCTAGATAGTTGTAGATCATACAGCAGTAGATCAGTGATCTCTGTGGTTAAAGATATTCTAATATATAGCAATTCATAAACATTAGTACATAGGGATTTGTATTTCCATGTAAAACAATTCTAGACGTCACTCTAATCTGTGATATTCTGACATTTTGTTTATTTGAAGAAGGAAAAATAACCCAAACCCGAACATGAATTATGGTAAGGCTAAGTTGGGAATTACAAGGTCTACGGAAGGGATGATGAAGTCTGTGTCTGTGTCATTTGGGAAGGGCACATCAACATAAATTTTGCTCTTTCCTGGATGGCTAGACTTGTGACGTTACTACCATCCAGAGAAGTCCAAATACTACATGCTTACATGTGATATTCCCCTGATGCAGTCTCCTCCACTAATCTTCTAAGTGTTGTATGTGATTCCTTCTGTGTGCAAAAGCTACAGGGCAAACTGCGATCAATGTGTAATTTGACTTGATGCCCTTTGAGTATCCCAGTACTCTGAAACAGGCAAAATCACTTAGAGTAGCTGATTCAATTTGTCAGGCAGCCCTGTGTGTAACATGTATCGGCCCTAATTCAGCTGCAGCAGAATAGGGTGTCTTGTCAGTCCATCAGCACGTGGGGCTATTCATAGGAGCAGGGCAGAGTAGGATGTGAGCCATAAGCACTCTAAGCAAGAATATTAAGTTAGGAACTCATGTGCACATACAAATATTAACATTTACAGACACACAGCAAAACATTTTACAGAGATAAATTCAGTGATTGTAGATATTAAAAGGAAAGATCACAGGACAGGCACTTTCCCACGTACCTCACCAAAGCTCTCTGAAGGCACAAAGAAATTCTCCCGATGGCTGTATTTGAAGGCAGTTTCCAGTTTTCCAGGCTATCACCTCTCCGGAGGTTTTGAGGGTTTTCTTTGGGTTTTGGTTTCATTTTGGTTTGGGTTTGTTTTTTTTGTTTTTGCTCTCAAACTGCCTGACACCATCTGTCCCAGCACTCTGAGGCACAGTTCTGAGAAGGGAAAGGAAGAGGCAGATGCAGGTTCCTCCATTTAATAGTGGTTTCAGCTGCGAAGTTTTTTTATACAAATCAGCAAAGGCAGAAATTCCTATGCCATAGGAGACTGCTACTTTGCCATCAGACCTTTATATGCAGTGTTTGAAATCAGCTTAACAATAGAAAATTATAATAAAACAAACAACACGTCTGTTGTTTAACATATTAATGTCAGGAAATAATCATTTACACTAATTGTATGTACATGTGAGCAATCAGTTCCATTGTTTATGGTTTAAAAGTCCATTAAAGATGACTACGTGTTGATACAATCCCCTGAATTCCAGGATTTACCTGAAGGCTATGCTAATATTCATACGGGTAGGCAGACAGTGGGCCTATGCAGATGCAGATGCACATTTGTAATTCCCTTTCATAAATAATAGTTTCATAAAATATACAAATGTAGTGTTTGAGTTACATCCCAGGATCTTATCTTATCTTCCATTTGAAATATGCTAGAACACCTTTGGCCTCTATTGAAAATACAAAAAGATCTAACCTGAGAAAAAAAGTGAGATATCCTACATTTATTTAAACCACATACTACACTGAAGAATCTTTTATCAAAGATGCAGGAGTAGTTACCTTTCCTGATACACTCTTTCTTGAAATGTCAGGATCCTAGAGAATTACCATTAAGCCTCCAGACAGCATGTGCTTTCCCTGATTGTCTCTTCTGTTGTTTATCTGAGCTCAGAATTGGGCCCAAATAATTCAACCACAAGGCTTCAACAAGCATATTAACCCAAGCAGCGCTGCATACAGTGTTTTGTATATAATCAGTAAAAAATCAAGCATCTGAAATACAGCCAGTGCAGAAGACTTCACAAACAAATTGCGCCCTTTCCATTTTAATTTTAACAAAAGGCTTCCAAAAGTCTTTACACTTCTGTGCAAATTGCCTGCCCTTTGTGCGCCAGCATCCTCGCTGGGGTGCTGATAGCCTACTCAGGGCACCTACAGTCAACAGGATCTTGCTTTTCGCTCCCCTGATTAAGTAAGTAATGTTCGCTTCCCGGGAATCCCCCACGGAGCAGCAGCGTACCTACGTGCCCGGCCGTAACACCAGTAATGACTGGATTCTGAGAGAATTTGAAAACCTTCCTCGACACACTTATTTCTGTTTTTCAACCTATATTCAAAGCGGTACTTTGGCATTGTTACGTGATTTTTGACAGGGTTACAGTAAATTCATCATGCTAAACTGAAATGTTTCTGGCAGATGTCTACTCTGCAACAATCAAGCTATGTGTACAGTAAAATGTGACAACTGCAGTGCTACTTCTAGTTGTAAAACTTACGCATATAATACTTTATTAATGCTAACTGGGAGCACAATTATGCAGTATATTATTTATTGTTTCATTAGAAAATTTTTATATGGAATTAAAATTTTAAAAATTTAATCTTGAGTCTAAAGTTGTAACTGGTAAAAAGAAAATAAACAAGCATGTGTGCTAAAAACCCACAGTTTCTTTTTCAACCCTTCAGACTTTTTTTCTTAGCCACTATCAAATTATTTTTTCAGTCATTTCTAGTTTTCGCCATAAAGGCTACCCTGGAACAACAGATTTAGAAAGCTATTTGGTGGGAAAAAAACCCTGAATCACTGAAGGGGAATACCATAACTTTTCCAAAAGCAAACATTACAAAACAGGAGACCAAGAAGTAGGATTTATTTTGAAAGCAATTTAAACTATTCATATTTACGAAAGTCAAGCTTAAATCATGCAAAACAACTTGTTCCATAAGTAGCAGAATTAATTTTCATTTGCGTGATTTCAGTATCCCAGCTTGACTCCCTTGCATTTAATAAAACGTGAACTTCAGCTGTAGGTTTTTCCACAATTAAATATTTTCAGTAAGTCTCCCTTCTGTGGTTTCTCTGACAGCTTGTAAGAGCTGAGCAAATTCTGCAAGTGCACCCTCAGTGGAGTAAGAATAGGCCCACTCTCCTTTGTTAGGTTGCTTTTTTCTTTTTTTAATTGCTCTCATTTTTCACTTGGTTTAAATGGGACCTACAGGCTTAAAAGTTATTAGTAGGGAATAAGGAAATGGACAAACACACATGCAAGCATATACATCACAGTGGATTATAAAGCCCTTTTCTCTCTGGAAACCAGGCTAAGAAAAGGGGAAAATTCATTTCTGTCACTGGAGAAATCCCCACGTCTTACAATACAGTCTAACAAACTACTTACGATTTCCACAGGGGTCAATTTTCATTTTATCATTTGACTCCCTCAAGAACACCACAGAACCAAGGAAGTAACCTGAGGGAAATAAATAAATAAATAAATCTAATGGTATAGTTTGTGAGTTAAATTTCTCCTGAAGTAGGGGAATGCAAAACTATTGCTGCATCAACGTAACGCAGCATTGTATTAACCTCTAACTAAAGAGCAGGGAAGCGAAATGTGCAGTAAAGTCTCTACACACGCCTGACCTTTCCACCTGCTCTATAATTTCCTGCATTGCAACACGTGGAGGGATAGCGTACAAAAAAAGAAGCCAGTACCCACTTCTTTTCCCTGGCTCAGAGGAATTGGACCTTCTGGCTCTGTATTTTTGCTCTTTCAACATCTCAGAGCAGATTTGTAATGGTTATGATGAGCTTACAGACAGCTCACAACACACAAATCCCAGTGGTCCTTTGTTTAATACACCGGAATGCATTTTGTCTTGTAAATTTTCCATAAACTTCTATATCCAGGTGAACTTTCATGCTTTATTTCAGTGTGAGTGGACTATTTATCTTAACACTGCTGCTCATCTTCCTTTCACAGCCCATTTTATTAACTTTTTCATATTAAGTAAATTCACTTTTTATCTATGATGTTTGTTTTACAGGTAATTCATCTAATTTAAAGTATTTTCTTAGGGACTTCAATTTAGCTTTGCCCTTGAAATTAACATTTAATGTGTTTTACATTTTTGCAATAGAAATTAATCTTTATTTGAATTATTAGTCCAGAACTATAACCTACATTCACCATATTTGAATGTTGGTATGGGAAACATCTGTGACGGCCACATTATCCCAGACAGCTACCGCGAGAGAGGACAGACATCTTTGTGTTGTGGAGATCCTGCACTAGCAAAAAAGCGCCCTATTTCAAGTCCATTTCAATAGATTAAACACATGTACTGGTACTTCTCATGCTCCCACCAGTAAGGGTAAGGAAGGAAATAAAAAAAAAACACCAGATAAAACCTCAACCCACAGAGAAGTTATAGAACCTGTTACAGGGAGACAGTCAAGGAGCAGTCCACCTTGTAGACCCCGGAGACCTGTCCCTGCTTTATCTGATGCACGTATCTTACTTGTACACGAGCACAGGTAAGAAAACGTCTCTTCCTCATAGAGAATCTCACTGAATACAGGTGATAAACAGCCCAGAATACTGCTCCTTTTCTTATACACCTAGAACAGATAGAGATATTATGCCAAAGAAAGTTTTATGGAAAAACATTTCTTTCTATTCTTTTTAATGTTTGACAAAAGTAAGAATTCTACAAACCCCATTCAAACGATTAAAATAATCGTTTACTGCCGCTAGACAACAAATTCGTGAGGTGCACCACCTCATCTAACCTCTCTAACATGAAAGGAAATAAAATTCCATCCAGTTCAATATTTATTGATTATATATATATATTTTTTCTATATATATGTATGTATGTATACATATGCACACACAGCCTTTTAAAGGTAAGCGTATCTTTCAGAAAAGCATTCAGTTGTGAGCTAAGACTATCAGGAGGTGGGTAATCAAATCCTGGGTTTGGTAGCTTGTTCTACTCATTACTATCTTCACAGTTACATTCAGGTAAGAAATTGGCCATCAGTTTTTGTTTGGCTTTAGATTTTAGCTCTTTCTGCATCTCTGGCAGAATAAGAAAAGCTTCAGAACACAGTAATTTGTGCCTGTGAAGATAGCGGTACAGTGTGGTGAAGTCACATCTTGGTCTTCTGCTGGATAAACCGCTGGATAAGCTCTGAAATTCTCTCTTTTTAAAGCAATTTTATGTCTCTAAATCATTTCTGTGACTCTGTTTTGGACTCTTTCTGCTTTTCAAAACATGAAGGTCAGAAAGCAGTGTTCCGAAACTGGTTTCCTAAGTACACACTCCTCCCTGCTTCCACTCACTGCATTACCCATTTAAAAATCGAAAGGTCACCATGAAAGGCCACAGCATTTCAACTGAAAACCATTGTTCAGTACTACTTTCTTCATCATGACCCTCCAGTCTTTTCAAAGTGTTTAAAATTAATCCTTTTTTCTGCGAAGTAAATTCTAAATATTTCCTTTCCCTTTCATAGCATGGAAAAACATTTTCTCAGAGGAAGAGGTCTATCCTACCAGGTCCTGATTGCTCTAAATAAGCACCTTGTAACAAGATACGTATTTAATTTACTGTTCCATCAACTATCGATTCATCTACAAATTCTGCTAGAAATGCTTCCACATCATTGATGAAAATGTTGAATAGTGGCAGGCACAGTACCAATTTCCACAGAACCTCTGTAAAATCACCCTTTTTACAACGATTTCATTTGACAACTACTGTTTGAGACCTATCAGTTACTCAGTTTCAGTCTACATCATCTGCACATATTAAAGTATAATCTTGCAAATCAGGATGTCATATAAGTCCTAAATCAAATGTGTTAAGAAGTATATTATGACTATACAATTAGTTTTTTCAGCCAAACTTTTATTCTCATTAGTGAATAACAATCAAGAAGTATTTCCCATAAAACTATATTGATGTGCATTAGCATTTCTTCCATAATTTAATTTGTCATTATTTCCAGATCAAGCTTCCAATGATTTTCCACAAGAATAAAATGAGCTTTCCCCAAATTCTAATTACCATTTTTGAACATGAAGAATAGTAAGGTAGCATCAACCTTTTGAAATGCAGTTTATGTTAAAATCCACTCTCGCCTAAGGTCTTAAAACCACATTGTAAGGCTACCACAAACTTGCAGGTAAGTTTAATAAGCAAAACACCACTCTTCAGTAGCAGGGTTTTTTTTCATAGATAAATATGTATTAGGCATCAAAGAAGCAATGAGAACCAATAGAACTGCACAGGAAGTTTTAGGGAAAACATGGATGATGCTGGATTAGTACACAGAGTGCTGAACAGAAATGGCAAGAAGCTGAAAGCTGAGACAGAGCAAAAATACAGAAGTAACAAATGGAGATAAGGTTTAATGACATGGTAGATTCATTTTCTGTTTGTTTGCTAAGACAACACTTGCAGGCCTCCACCCTGGAAATTTAAAAAGTCTTCTACAAGTCCCATGCAAATCTTCCAAGTGTTTATGTAGATTCTTTGGACTGTTTCCTTTACAGAAGTTAAGGTGCAATTGAAATACTGTCAACTTTCTTGCCACAGAAATCCATGCATGTTACAGACATGAATATATTTCTTTCCTCGATATACCATCCAACAACTATGTTTCTCATTAGCAGAGAAAGTCCCTTCACAAGTTGTTCCCTCAGTCTTGTGATACTTTGAAATGAGAAGCATAGCTCATACTGTCTATAATGCCCGAAATTAATGCCGTATTGAAGAAGACAGGTTGAAGAAACTGGACTGGATTTCTTTGGACTAGGTAAGAGAAAACTAGACAGAAGTACACAAACTGAATGAAAGGTTAATATATGAAAGGTTATGACAAGAGAATGGTGATTGTTCTACACATCCACTGGGAATAGAACATGGATACATCAGTCTTACTTGCAGAAATAAGATTAAATGGGATGTTAGAAAAAAGCTTTCTATCTGTAAGACTACAGTAGCGCTAGTGCCGACTATCCTTAAGAGTATCCAAAATTCCCTCCATCTGAGGTTTTCAAGAACATGTTTTTAGACACTGTTTCAGCTTGGACTGCTGAACTGGAAGTTCTCTAGAAGTTCCTTCCAACCATGTACTTCTGTGTTTCCACAATATTTGTGTGTGCATTTTGGAATTAATATCTTTCACAATTAGCCTTATTTATACAAATGATTCTGCAAAGCAATTTCCAGCAAAAGTTGGAAGTTAGTATTACTCAGAAACACAGTATATTTTTGTCCTTTCCAAACAATGTGTGAGATAAAAGTTCAGTACGATATAGCCTTTTTTCCTTTACCTGTAGATACACTACAAAAATATTACAGTTCTGCTTTCAGATGCTATAAAAATTAATACCAGCTTTAAAAGGATGTGAAACATGTAAAAACATCATTTTAACACCAAAAAATACATTTTCACCACAGGTTTTTGTAACAAGACTTGCATATGCAATACATGGAAGAATTTAAAAATCATTTTGATGCATTATGAATCACCTGTAAAAAAAATAAGTGAAAACATTCTCAATTTTGGTAAATATTTATAGAGCCAAACAATATGAAGTATATGTAACAATCAAATTTCTAGTGAAAATGTGTGCAAGTAGGTTTATTTTGAAAGGAAAATTCCTACTCCCAGTGTCATACCCAATTAAATTCTCCAGGTAATGACCCCATTTGCATAGAGAGCTGAACCCACAAGTGGGAATTTTAATGGGCACACCACCTGAGTACATTAATTGAGAGTGACACTACTTGAACTAGTTTTGTGCTTACCCCACTGAAAATTCTACTCATATTATTTTTAATGTCAAGCTACAAGTCAAATTTCAAGATGATGGATTTGTTCTTTTTTAAGCATTGAATTTGAATAAAAGAAAGCTTTAATTCTGTTATGCATTGCATAGCTTTAACTAATCTGTAGTTCTGATTCTCACCACTGCTTCATTTTTTCAGTGATTGGAATTTAATTTTATTCATTAATTTGTGAATAATTAGATAGAAAATAATGCCTTCAGCAGCTAAATTGCTTTTGGATTGCTGTTTAATGTACTTTTACCAGAATATGTGTTACAGTTAAGCTGGCATAATAGTTTACTAAAATGTAATTGTGTAAATATGCCTAATTACTCTTTCTGAAGAAACAAGACTGAATATAAAATTTCAGTCATGGACACCTTAATTTTCTTAAACTTAACCCCATGAAAGCTTGGTAGTTGCACAGCAGATTACTGATGCAGAGACAGCAGTTGTCAACAGCAGTGGAATCCTTGCACTGCGTTTCCCTTTATCCTTCACACGCTACTTGTAATGACCTTGAAGTTATTGTGGATTCTAAACCACTGCTGTTAGTCTACATTAAATATGTAATCAAGGTGTCTCCTCCTCACATGAAGAAACAGACAAATGGAGTCGCATTTCCTAGGAAGGAAAGCAAACCCATGCTGTTTAAGACATTTCTTTTTCCCAGCTTGGTCTTACTAGTGTTCAGTAACCGAGAGTAGCACAGAATCTAAAAACTAGCATATGTACGCCACTGTAAAATGTATTCATTTTAAACTAATGTACTGGTCTTATTCTCATGAGTAGAAGAACTATTTTGAAGATTGCCAGTTTGCAAGACTCTGCAGAGTCCATCTCGACAGAACTTTCGGATCTTTATTTCAATGAGCAAGACAGAATCAATGTATTTTAAACTGCAAGTATTCAAATATAAAACACTGTTGAGCTACAGTTACTTAGAAATATTCCGAAGTTCCAAAGATACCACTTTCACAAGTCTGTTTGACCACGAGTTGCATATAGCAGTGAACACAGAAAAGATGAAGAAATAACTTACAATGTAACAGAGACCTTGGTATTGTCCTAGACATCTATAATAAAAGCCCTTTCTCTTCTCTTTGAACAACAAAGATTTAAAAAAACCTCACTAAAACCAAACAAACCACCTTGTGATAAAGCTAAAGAAGCAAAGGCAGGTACTGTGGAAAAAGACTGTAATGTGAAACACATACAAGTTAAGAGTACAGTGTATTCACAGTGTGGTCACTTTGTGCAACCTGGAGATGAGACAAATTGCAGAAGCTTACACCACTGATTGAAGAGGAATTGTACAGTGCTTGGGCACCAATTACATACCCTACTGAGATGATATAAAGAGCCTCAATTATTGTGGAGTATTTTGCCCATTAAAATAGCATATGCATATCAGAATAAAAATTAGTAAGATACTATTAAAGTTATAAAAGGTATTATACAATCTTTCATCTACTATCCCATTTTTATGAGTATTGAATGGTAATGTACTAACAATTGCTACAATATACATACGTAATGGAGGCAAACAGGATTGTATGTAGTGTTTTATTAAATTAAGTGAGGTGAACTCATATACTAAAAACCATATAGAGATTAAGATCACCTCATCAAACTCAATATCTGCCTGTTTCGCGTAATGGTAATTCGGAGAAATTTCTCTCTTTCCAACTATAGTAGAAATAGCCCATCATATCAAAGACTTCTGAAGAAGAGAAAGGCCATTCTTTTATGTCACTAGCACCAAATCACTGGTAAACAGCATAAGCAAGTGCTTATGAGGAGGCTGAATTTTGTACAAGCAATCAATTTCACATTCGAGTATCCCGAGCACAGTGAACAAGGGCATTATGGAAATGGGTGCAGAGTATTATTTTTATTGAACTTCTTTCAATATCCTGATGCTAAAATTCAGTTAAGGTCCCTCTGCTGTCTTTGGAAGTTACAAGAACTGGCAGAAGGGTTAAAAGGTAGGAAAAAAAATAAGAGTAATGCCTGGAGGATTCTAGAGCTACTACAGTCACCATCAACATTACCTGAAGCCTTCCAACACATGGTGTATGCGCTCACATGTAGACAGAGAGAGGTACAGAGAGAAGATACCAGGGAAGTATTTCTCTAACCTTAAATTTAATTTGGGGGCCAAGACTAAGACTTCAGATATATGATTCATTCTCTGATTCACTCTATGATGTATCTGTTGCCTTTCAGAAAGTTACAAGACAGCTGATATAAGGAGGTTTACTGTGAAAATACATCAACACAATTGGCATTGCTCTCCAAGAACATACATCAAATATTGCAGTCATTAAGACAGTTTTTCTAAAAAAATGTGTGAAGAGCTCAGAAAAGCTTCTCATTTAGCAGATTATAAAAAAAATTATTCGCCAAACTCAACAAACAGTTCTTAACATGAGTACTATGGCTAAAATAGAGTCATTATTCAATCCAAAAGCTCCCAAATGTTCCTGATCCTTCTTCACTGAAGGCATTTTTTTCTAGAAATATTATGTATTATGGATACTGGCTAAATCGCCTATAATAAGTCTCAAATGGTGCTATTTGTCTATGCATTTATTAGTTCTCCTACACGAACAATTATTTTGGCACGCGGTCTCAATGGCAAGACTTCATGGCACACACTCAAGCACAACTTCTGCCAGTTTTAACATCTTACCTCTCTAATGCCCAGAAGGGAGACGTCAGAATTTTTTTAGATCCTCTAAGGGCCCACGTATACACAGACATGGTAGAACATTCAATAAATTTAAAATAGACATAGAAAAATTAGTGCAAAAGACTGCAGACATGTAGTTTCTGCAGTTTTAAAGTAGCATAAGCATGCTCACACTCAGCTTAAGCCAACATGAAAAAAAAATCTTTGCTTAAATCACAGTTGAAACAGTCTACTCTATCTGTGTTTAAACTAACTGATTTTAAAAACATACCTTACTTTAAAACAGTGGTACTGTGTGTAAGCCTTCGTTTCATAGGCCACATAGGCCATTCACCTTAATATGTCTACTGCAATACCATGAACCAACTACATTCTTGTTCAGCTTGGTTTTAGTAAACTGAAGAGTATTGCTGCAGATGTATTAAAATAATTTTCATTTTGATCAAATTTAATCATTACTGGAATTTCACCTTATTAACACAATTTCACTAAGGAATGAATTTGCCCTCTTAATGACAAACTTTTTTACTGTTGGAGATTCATGCTAGCACAGCTTCTAGCACCTGTTTAGCTCCTGGTTTAGCTCCACCTGTAAAACAACTCATGTACACCGGCTCAGTCTCTGTGCAAATCACCCGAAGGCCAAAGCCTTCAGGAAGTGTTCTAACAGAAAAAAATCACAAATAAGACATGAAATTATCATTCAGAAGAGTAACAGGGCAAGACTAGAAGAAGAAGATATCCCAAAGTTTCAAAATAAAGATCTTTATTTCAAAATAGTGTTTGAGAATAGCACATCCAGTTGATACAAAATACAAAGAGCAAGTTACCATTTTTTCAAATGGGCCAGTTTGCAGAACTATAAACTGAAACACTGTACAAGTTCACAAGAACTATTGTAAAATAGACAGTTAAGTTCTGATGTTTTAATTTTATTTAAACTATATTTTCACATTTGACTCCTTCTAATTCTGCTTGTTTTAATTACACAAGGTGCTTACAAGATTGCCTATAGAGTGAGAATTACAAAACAGAATTTAAGAATATAAATATAGAAAGGAATTCCTTAAACTACATACTAATATTCTCTGCTACAAGATACATTTTACAAAAGTGCTAATATCTCTATGACAAACAGTAGCAGATTACATTTAAATGTCAAACAAATCACACAGTTTTTTATTTTTTTCAACTGTCTGTACTACTTTGATACTTCTAATCACTATGAGGGTTAGTTAATAAACACTATTTTCACTTCCTAGTATTTCACAAACGAAGTGGGAAAAGAAATAATATATCTGCATATGTGTGTGTGTGTGTGTGTGCATGTGTCTGAGAGAGTCTGTACACATACGCATATATGCATGAACAAAGTTCCTGTAATTATCATTTGTATTTTAACAGCACTGGAAGTAAATACTTAATAGTAAATACTTTTCCCAGGTTTTCATAATTGCAGTAAATCAAAAAAACCCTCTGGGTTCCTGTAAGTAGAAACAAGGGTTTGTGCAGAGCAAACTGTATAAACATAAAAAATAAGATAAACTTTTACACAGAAAAAGGACTCCCTAAATTGGTATCTTCTTTTTTAAAAAACTGTATCATCCTGTGGTAAAAGTAATTTTTACTAACATCCAGAATTCACTAAAAGCTTGATATGCAAATGTGCAGTTTTCCAAGCACAAAACTGGAACTGCTCCAGCAGGGCATGGACACAGGGGCAGGACAGGAGCCTGGAAGTCCTCTTCCCCATCCCCAAAAGCACAATCAGACAAGAAACAGCCACAATTCACCTCCCCATGACCAGAAGGACACGAGGAAGGATAGTTCATGGTGCTGCCTAGCCCCACCACCACGGTGTCAACCACATACCTACAATGGGCAAAGCACTGTCTAGACTTTTTCCAAGGTGCCTCAAGTCCCAGTGCTCACTGTGATGCCCCCAATTTCCCCAGAGGCATTATGCCTTACAAAGGCAAAATGCCTCCAGGCACTGCCACTCAACCAAGGCACCTCTTCCCCCTTCCCAATGTGGTTCAGACTTTTAGGAGTCATAATTGAGCCCCATGGGCCTGATTCTGAGCTCAGGGAATTTATCAATTTAACTATATGATTCCTTGTTAGCCTGCCTATTACCATAATATCTTTGTGCTCTCCAGCTGGAGCTAAACCAATGGAAAATTCTGACATTAATGGAAATGCACTTAGTTTATGCAATACAGATCTTAATCTGGTCCAATATATGGAAAAAAAACCAAAGATGTTAACAATCAATTCTTGTAGTAACTATCAAAAAACAGGTAAGAAACCCTCTGAGTAAATCTGCATTACATCAGAATACACTACAATATTGCAGATGTTAAGGCAAAACGTAACACCTCCCAGCTCCCTAATATAGTTGAGGATTCGGCTATGTTTCCTTCAGTGATAACTTGCAGTAGTAGGCACTACTAGTCAGTGTTCACAGGGAGAAGCTTTGGTTAATACCAGACCACTTGTTGACTTAGCTTCACACTCCTGTGATCTTTAGCTTGTCACATTTGCATAAACTGAATTCACTACAGCGAAAAGAGACATTTATGGTCAATTCACTCAACAGAAAAAAATTGGCTATCGATGACTCCTGTAACAAGGCCTTAATTTACGAGATCCAACAATCTACAAATGGGAAATCTGGAGGGTAGATAGGAAAGTTTAAGTATGTGAGATCAAGGTGTGTAGGTGGTTTAGACAGAAAAGTTAATGAGCTACAGACATGGAGGGGAGAAACTAGCAGATGATAAAGAAAATGGGTACCATTATTCCCTAAATCTGGGAATGCCATAAACGTCTTTATGTGTTGGACCAAATTTATTTCACAATTACAATGACAGAGAGACATATTTCTCAGAAAACATTAATGGTATAATAGGGAAAAAGTTGCCCACCAGATCCTAACTGTATTTTTCAAACATTTTAAATCCCAATCCTTTTATTTGTAAAGGATATCATACATTTTTAAAATGTTTTTTTTTTTTACACAGTTATTTAAAGATAACACTTAAAACGGATCTGAGACTAAACATTTTTGCATTTGCTTTTTGCATTCAATGACAGAATTCCTTGATCAAGTCAGTTTTAATTTGGTCTTTATATCCCATTTAAGTTCTCCCATCCTCTGTGGATCTTTCTCACACAGTGAAGAAATAAATACTAAGTTATGTGACACTGGCTCTAAAGCCACAAACACTGACAGGGCCACTTAATGTACATATTTAGATTCTTGACTTAACTTCTAATAATTGCTGTTTTATAGCCAAATTTTGAAGATTTGTTAGTCTATTAGTCTGTTAGTCTAAGGATATATTTCATGTCTACACAGATTTCCAAAGTCTCTTTCTAAAAAGAAGCATTTCAAGTAATATTAGTACTGAAATAAAAATACAAGTTCTCTATTCTGTCTTGATTGATAACAATGAAATCTTGGTACTCTAGTCCATGGCAAAACTTAAACTGAATTTAGTTTGCCAAACTTTCCCATAGTATCGATATTGACAACGGAAAATACCAGGAATCTCTCTCAAACCAATGAGATATTCAAAACAAAAGAAATATTGCCAAGGTGACCACTGTAGTAAAACCAAGCACAGATTCCTGATGCTGACTTTTGAATTAAGTTTAAAATAATAGAGCAAAGTTGCTTTCAACACAAAGAGATTGAAATAAAGACATTTTGCTTTTCAGAATGCCTGTAAAGGCATGTTACGCATGGAGGCATTCGAGCGTTTAAACATTAAAGTAGGTAAAGGCAAATACTTAAGGCTTTGCCCTGTAGTCTCTTCTCTGACCAAAACCTGTCATTCAATTCAAATGGCAATTTTGCCCTCATACAGCCTGTGGTATCAGGCCTGTGATTCGGTTTCAATAAAGTCTTCCATTTGCAAAGCCAAAAGGAAGCTGGAATGTAGCTTGAGTTTCACATACAAAACTATACAATTTGTCTTAGAATACAGATTTGAGGATTGCTTTTTAAAAAAATATTTATATATAGGGAATTAACAGTGCAATACCAGTTGGTTGTGTGAAAATCTTACCTTGTCTTTCTTCAAATGTATTTAAAGAAAAGCTCTCCAGTTTTATAGCAAATAAAATAAAAAGGGATAAATATTTCATGATGGGAAGCAGATCCCACAGCATTCCATGCAGATCTCCAAGCAATCTGAAGATTCGCAACATGCGTCCATTATGCCACAGTCCATATCGCATGGGCAGTTACAGTCATCCCCCATCTCGTCCCCACAGCAACAGCAGCAGGCCTCCGATGTGCAGATGCCACAGGATGCTTGTCCCAGAACAATGTTACAGAGGGTGAGAAATTCACAGAACAAGCAAGCCAGGATACAGTGAACGCAGCAATCTTCATACGTACCAGGTCAGCAGCATGTCATGTACGAACAAACAGAAGCAGCAAACAAACAAACAAACAAAGAGACAAAAGAAGAAATCATTAATATGTTATTCTAAATACATCACACTGTCAAATAAGTAGCTGAAAGACAATGATTCAGAATAGACATAATCTAATACCATACAGAACATGCTTCCCATCTTCAAGGTCACTTTTGCAGCCTAACTTGTCTCTAGTTCAGTATCGGTTTTGGTGCAAGTTTCCTTTCCCTGCTTCACTTCATGCAAATCCCAAGTACTAAATATCCGCTTAGAACCATTTCTCCAATCATTTATTATGTAAAATATCCATATCTATTCTCTTCAATCATAACTTCTTCCAGCAGGCTGGATTTAAAAAATCAGCTTATGAAGGAAACTACCTAAAACTATTTCCAGCCTCTCCCAGTGCATCTTGCCCTTCTGAATCTGTTTTGTTGGCTTGCTAGTTATGAAGAAAAATAAGGGAGTTGCCACAACATTTTTGCTTTCTTTATAGTTGTATGCACACCTTAAAACCAGCATAACAGCGTGTTATATGTATTTCTGTACTTTCAGCGATATATAAAATATTCAGTCAAACCCCAGATTTTTTCTATTGCCTTTCTACACAAATCTCTTGGCAATCCTTTTAGTCTACCACTTTAATCTTCAATAGAGTTCATACCTATACCCGAACATCAATATTCATCTCTCATAAGTACTACTAAATTACATGAGATAATTGAGGTGTCCCACAAACTGTCTGCAAAAAATATGGCACTCAAAGAGTAAATATACAGAATAGCTTCAAACAATTAATACATCCATGAGACATGACAGGAAAACACAAAGATTGGAACTAAACATGCATCAGTGAAAAGGAGACTGCGAGTGAGGCATATACTCACCTGTTTTCACTCTGCTCCCATAGTAAGCACGTAACATGTATAAAGCATATTGAATTTGTAAAAGGCAGTGAACAGTCATCCAGAAAGAAAATGAAAACTTAAAAATACAAGAAATGTTCACGATAGAGAATTCTTGTTCTTTCCTAGCCTCAGGTTTCATTCTTCTTTTTACTGCTTGCAACCTTTCCACTCCTTTAGCCACAGACAGTTGGAAGATTGGGAAAATGTTCTGGGGAAAATATCCTGCACCATCTCATCCTCTCCCTGTCCCTACAGTCTATCACAGGTATCTGCTTATGAGAAGCTGATAGGAAAGACAGGATATTGAGCTATATGGGCAATTGGACGTTATATTCTTACACTTCACAAGCTGGAGACTGTTATCATAGGGGAAAGCTTGCAATTACTTGCAACAGTATTACAATTACCAAGCCCCCTAAACATATTTATAAATGTCAAAAATGATGCAGTAACCGTAGCAAGTATCTTGACTGATTCAAAGTACCTCTAACATAGCAGAAACTTTGACTGCAGGATAGTGTAGCGATGACTTTACACAAGCAAGCACGAATACTTACAGCACTGCAGCAACAGAGGCTCAGACCTGCAAAACGTGTCCCAAGAAGCAACATAACCATCTGAGCTCTTAGCCCGCTCTAAACATCACACTGCGGGGGACCGATTTCTCCTACTTTCTACACTACTTAGATCCAAACTTAGCTTGGGAATACCTGTACTGCAATGTGGTCACAGTCATAACATACATAATGAACACTTATGCCCAAAAGAAAAAATAGAAATATCAGGAAAAGCAAGAAGGACAAAATAAACAACCTCAAAAACTCCCTACTACTGTGCAGGAAAGCAAAACTGAGAGGAAACGGCAGGTCAGATTGAGCTGTTTTTAAAGAAAGTTGTTGCCTGGATTAAAAGGCTGCTTTTCCCAAAGAAATACTGTCGCTAAATAAATGACCTTCATAGAAAACCCAGAAGATACGTGAAATAAAGCTGGGGAGTATCAGTTCACTGAAGAGGACCAAAGCCAGACCGATAGCGATTAATTAGCTGGTTGTCATGGAGATGGTGTTAAATTTGTTCAGGTACAATCTCCTTTCAGATTTTCTTTTAATATGAAGGAAAAAGATAAAGAAGCCAAGAGTTCTATCTAAGAAACCTTCATATTTGGGCAACTGAGGGTTTTACTATTTCGCATCTTTAAAACACAGCTGAAAGAAGCTAATACCACAACAAATTTTGTTCTACAAATGTTTTTTTAAACAAAACACCATAATAAAACTTTACGTGTATCAGTAATTGAGAATAAGATGCTCAAACAAATCTTGCCTGCTTCATGCAGGGATATGTAAAACTGCAGGGAGACAAATAAACATTCACAGAAATTATAATATACGTATTTATTGATAGGCAAGAGACAGAGTTCACAGGTTAAACAAAAGGGACTGCACTGAGACAGCACTTTCTGGACCCACAAAAGAACTTTTCCCTCCTAACCTAAAAAAAACCCACTAAATCACTACTTACAAGAAGAGGGTGTGTTGATTTAAATAATGGTATTTCAAAGGAAAAAGCTATCAAAAATGGCCCAAGAGACAGAAAGAAATTTTGGCCATTAGTGCTATGATGGAAACTCTGTGGAGGGTCTTTCTTTCCATCTTTTCTTCACTGACTGAAACGCTAAAAGAATTTATTTACGTACTGTTTATTTTTATTTCCTTCTCCCTGGATGGCAAAACTAATTTTTCATTCAGAAAATCTTTATGTAACAATTTTGCTTAACCTACACAAACACATAACATAAAGTACAGAAACCCTTTACTGCTCTCTTCATTCTTGCAATGATTCATTTGTACAATGAACATAAACTTTGATTCACATTTCAAGGACAAACCTGAAATAATCATGCTTTTATATTCTTCATGTTATTGACTTTTAATAGCTATCCGGATAGCAATTATTTAACACATGACAAAGCATGCTGTTACCCAGTCTTACGTAACTTGCTGAATTCAGAATCATGACTCTAAAGGTCTGTAATATGTTTGCATAAAATGGGTGGAAGAATAATTTCTTCCATGTAGGACTCCTACTTCTTAGCTTCTTATCTACGGATGTAATTATAAGGAAAAGGAAAAGATACAGTCATAGGAGTTTTTTGTAATAATAACAAATCTACATGCTACACAAAACTCACACATCCTTCTCTAGTACCATATTCCTACAGCAACCTGTCAGTTCCATAGAAAAAAATTATACAGCTAAAAACCTCTTCCTTTGGTTGCTCTTGCTGGGTGTCATGATCAGCAGAATCCAGCCACAAAGAAGATGCTATATAAAGCTCACTCCAAAAGACATGATGTTAGGTTTTTCGTTACCATGTTGGAGACCATAAAATATATTTCATTGCTTGCACAAGACCCTCTTAATAATTCTTTCCTGCTTCCAAGACCAAAGAGACTATTTTAAATTACAGATTATTTTAGATTTCAAAACTATTTCAGCACATTAAGAATAAAGACTATACTTAACTTCCACTCTTTGACCTTACCACATCAAAATCCTAATAGTTTTTGCAGATGAGTGAGTAGTGGAACACATTAATCCAACTGGAACTAAATTTATATATTTGGGAAGAATTTGAAAAAAAAAAAAGTAAATTTGATGATCTTAATGTCTGACGACATGTTTTCTGGAAACTTTGGATATATTTTAGTCTTTTCTGATAGAGAAATTACAGTAATATCAGTTATGACACTGTATTACTGTAAAAAGATGCTAACTTAAAATAATCTATTTCTTTACGTTCTTTTTTTTGTTTTGTTTGAAAATTAGAGGTTTTCTCATTCTTCTTTTTCCACTAGATATACCAATGCAATTAAGAACTAGGGGCATGCCTTTATCAAGGACTGAACTCCATCTGCCTTGATGTTCATGATGCAGTGCTGTTGATAAACAGTTAACTCCCAAGTTTCTTGGGGTGTAAGTTTTCATTAAATACTTTCACAGAGAAAGAAGAAATTAGTCTATGTCTCATTACATAAGCCCACCATTAATGAAGATAAGCTTTTCCTTAGCACTTCCACACTACACCACACAAGTCTCAAATTTCCATTGCTTTTCAATTCTTCTATTACACTTTTCTCTAATTAATGGAGAAATGCTGCACTACAGATCGGCACTATACAAAAGTGAGGATGTGGAGTGTCAAAGACTGTACAGAGGTATACTTTATACACAAAACCCCACCCAAAACAGTACATCTCCTTAGTTCCTTTATCAAATGCATTTGATTTCATCAAAGCACAGTATCACATTTGTTGACCACGACTCACGCTCCCAAGAGCTATGCTGAATGGCATAAATTATGATAGGCTTGGTCTGTAGGTGGTGATAGTATATTTTATTAGACCAATTCACAGCTGGGGAAAAAAAGATGAGCTTTCACACACTCCAGCTGATCTTCAATTATCCTTTCATTTTGCCTGGGATGAAAGTTAGACGTGAAGTTAAAAGGGTCATCCCATGCAGCACTTTTAAATTCCGATGTAAGTAAAGCTGTTTCCTTAGTCCTTTGGCACATCCCCAAAAGTTACAGATTTGTTAGGGAACTTCATCAAAACTGTTAAAACAATGCCAACACAAACAGAAACCCAACCAACTCATCCAAGTTTCTTCTGCTTGTATCACACACACACGTCCAGCTACTTTGTGCTGATTTAACCAAAGAGTGTATACACTACATATAACATCTACTTTAACGGGCTTATAAATGTTACCACAGACAATATCCAGACAAGAAATAGCCTAAAATCCCTTAAAACTGTTTACACACTGTTAATCAAAGCCCAGAGGGCCCCACTCTATGCCTTATCCCAGTCGTAACAGCTATGCTCATTTAAGGAAAAGAAACAGTATCAACAATAAAACAACTTCAATTTTTTCCATGTCTTTAAACATTTGCATGTGTGCACCACTTTTTATTTCTAAACTCTTTGCATACAGCTATCACCCTGATATCCAATTCCTTTGAAACACTGAAATATATATTTCTTTTATTTCAACTTCCCTTTTATCACCTCCTCTTCATTTTTACGAAAAGGTGCGGCTCTAATTACGAAGCAGACTTTTAAGAGAACTATCGACCATCGAAACTGTAGAAGGGATGCAGAAGTTAAACCGAACGACGTACAGAGAAATGCACACGCAGGCTGACCTGTGCTGCTTTTGTAATGTTTGACACTAACCTGTCACAAAATGACCCAATAAGCTTTCATACCAAGCAGGCAGGTCACATACGATAAAAGGTTTTCATGTCTGCAATGGTAAATAAGCTCACTTACAGGATGGTGACCCTGGTCAGCTTCTTACTAACTATACATTATCCGAGCGCAGACAACTCGAAGCAAATCTCCAGGCGCTCTGCTGTCTCGCAGCAAGAACCAGAAAGGGCAAAACCGCAATCAAAGCGGCAGCCGAGGTCCTCAGCGGGGGTTTACTGCGGGCCCCCGCAGAGCCCTGAACAGAAGAGCCCCAGCAGGTGCTACAGGCGTCCCGCGGAACTGGCAGCGCCGACGGCGGAGACGGCCCACGGCCGCGGCACAGCCGGCCAACGAGAAACCACCCCAGCACCAGTTTCTTAAAAAGCGGGCGCTGCACAGAGGTGGGGAGCAAACTTCCCGAGCCGCGGCACACGTGCCATCACGCCACCGCGGTTCGCGTTGCGGCCTCGGCTACCCCTCCCCTTCCAGAAAACTCGCCGCAGCCAGCGAGACGCTCAAGGAAAAATAAGAAACGCAGAAGGAACAAACGGACGTGTCGCGTGGGCTATAGTTATCTCTAGGTAACGGAGCTACATTTATTTAGACAGTTACAAAGCACAGTATACGTCGTATTTCAGCATTTTAAAATAGAAAACTGTCATCTCTATTGATCAAGAAAATGAAAATGTTGCCTGAACTGGCAAATTACACTGCAAAACACATGGAAACTGTCATCAAAGCTCATATTCTAAACTCTCGATACAGATATAACCTCAGGAGTAAAATGATCCGGTTCAAACGTACAGATACACTAAGAAACCTGCCAATTTCCAGTATCTAAGCCTTCCTTAGAATACGAAGCTTTCATTGCCGTTGCTCATCACTGCAAATACTGAGACTAGTTAGGTGCTAGCTAGACCATGACCTTATAAAATGGATACTGTGGGAAGACCTTTTTAGGTTACAGGCCCTGTTTTCCACTGAGTCCCATTACACAACATGTAAATCACCTCCCAAGACTTCTATGCAAACAAAAATATAGACCATGCTTAAAACACACCACTCTTCAAAATACCTTCTTAAAAATCACAGGTTTGACCATACGATAATGTTATTTGCCCACTGCCTGATTGACAACTGTGTTCTGATACAACCTCGTCTAACAAAACCCCCTCTGTTTAGCACTTCACGCTCAGATACAAATCCACTTTGAATCAATTTTTAAAAGATAACAATGGAAATTTGGGGCCAGGTAGAGAGATTTGCAGGATACTAAGTAGCTGCCTAAATATGCTACTTAATGCTATGGGATGGATTTCAGAAATGTATGTATGTTGACAGGAGGCGGGGGGGGAGGGGCAGGGAGAGAGAGAGACATGGCCAGCAGGTATTTCTGCAGTGTTAGGCTATTCATGGTATAATGCACATTCATACTGAATTTCAGCAAATAATACCAATCCAATGACGCAACAGTATATAAAAGAAAACTTACTGCTGCTTTTGTGGCACTCAAGAGGAAAAAAAAATAAATTAAAAAATCCTATTCAAAATCATATGCCCAAAAGGAAAGTTGACTGAAAACTATTTTGCAGTTTATACAAGGTTATATAAATCAAAGTAAGATGCTCCCACTTCAAATAGAGGTCTGCTACCCTGCTAAGAGAACTACTCACTACTTCCCATGTATATGCACCTAGTGGTTCTTAAGACCCTGGCTTAACACAAAGGCTATTTGTCTTGAGTTAAGCCATCAATATCTTGGGATACTCTAATAAATTAAGGCAGTCAGCAATGCGAGTTAAACAGGGCCCACCACCCCCATGCTTGGATTCAACACCTAGAACAGATGAAGTTGCATTATACTAAAAAGAAGGGGAAAAAAGTCTTATTCAAATGCATCCTGAAATGTTGAATTTTAAACATTGAATTTTAAAAAAACCCCACACATTGGGTGAGATTGTTCACCACATCTCTAAACTCAGTAGCACAAAATACACAGTCCAGAAGGTTGAGGAAGGTTGCTTCAGGCCTTGCTCCTACGTTGCCTGTCCCTCCACAGAGCCTCACCTCATGCTGCAGTCTTTCTTTATCTACCTCACTCCTCCATCTAGCCTTATCACACTTCCTAACACCTATCTTGAAAAAAATGCTTGGCAAGAAGATGCCTTCTAGTGCCTCTCCATTTTAGAGAGCCTGGGAAGGAATAAAGTGAAGATCTCACCATACATACAGGAGGCAGGCTCATGATCACCACAGTTTAACAAGCTACCGTTTCCAGATGAATACAGCAACTGCATATGCTCTCAGCCTTTTGAGTATGTGAAGTACCACCCTAAACTCAAATTATCAGAAGTTACTGGAGTTGTGGGAACTACTCTGACAAATGTAGTAACTTGTGAGGTCACAGCAACTTGACCAGAAGCTCCATTTCAAAACTGAATTAAAAGCTGTATTTCCTCTCTCCATCATTAACTTTTTAGAAATGACTGCTTTGATTAAAAAAAAATGCAAAACATCAAGCTTCATAAGGTTTTGGTAGGAAAACTTGGTTTGCTTTTCAGGAAATAATTAGTGCCTAGTTCATTTTGCCCCCTCCGCCCCCTTAATTAAATTCCTCTTCCACCCCTCCCACTGCCCAGTTTCTTCTTCCCTTTCCTCCTTTGACTCTGCATATGTCAGTATTACTTACCTTCCACTACTCTGATACACATACACATATGTACGTATTCAGTTACCCATTTTTCTTCATTTCCTAACATCTAGATTTCTGCTGCCTCAGCTGCCTCATTTCTGTCTGCTTTAGACCTCCTCCCCTCTTTAAGTTGCTTTGGACAGGTACCACTGCTTCCAAACACAGCAGCTAGACTGCCACCTTTTTACTCATGTACAATTGCTTTTTCAGGTTTCCAAGGTGTTTCTCTGCACTACACTTAACAGGTGCAAGAGAATGACAATTCTCTTTGCTAATGGTCTACCAACCAGAGTTTTGGAAGAACTGTGACACCTCTTGACATCAATAATTTAAAATATTATTAAAATTTCTTTGAATAAAAAAAGTCCTTTATTCCCAATATGCACTGAAACCTATCCAGTCCCTTTGAAAAAATCTTTAGAACTGAAACAGTGTTTAAAAACTGCTTTTTAAGAGAGACACTCCTACTATTTCATAATTCCTTTGTTTTTTGTAGTGTAAGTTACGGAGCTGAGTAAGATTTCTTCAGGGACACTATGGATTAATAATAGATGCAGAAGAAGAGCAGAGCTGGTGAGTGCACTCACACCCTCCTAAGCCTCACTGGATGTGAAAGTGTTTCTAAACAGCATATTCTGGAATGCTGACACGACTCCATACACTACAGGATTATTTAAAAAGGCAGTTTTTAAAGCTTTTATACTACTGCTACCAAAATGTCCGTTACATTTTAAGCACTTCCAATGCAATTTCAATTCTGGAAGCTCACAAGGTGTGATCTACAGCGCAAGTGGAGTTTTCAGCTGGAACAATTAATAAAAGAGTTGTGAACTATGGTAGGGATGATTTTGGCGGGGTGGGCGACTGGGGGGCTTTATAGCTTGTGTTAGGGCTGTCTAGTACTTTGGAGACCAGCAGGAGCAGTACTGACCTTCATGGGACGATGTGCTATCCTGGCTAAAATAATACTGGACTTCATTTAGCTTTCTGGTATATATACTGACGTCCGCAGTATATGAAGCAGCATGCTGCATTTGCTAACCATTTAAATAAGCATGAGCCCAAATACGCTCCTGCGCAGGATGGGTGGCAATCCTGGATGTTTCTTAGTTCTACCCTGCTTCAAGCACTACCAGGTGTTCTGTTCTGTCAATAGGTAAGATGTTTTAGAGCAAAATAACTACCAGACCTGGACTTATTTTGCGTTACAAATAGGTGTGGTGCTCCAGAAATACTCACATCTTGCCTTTTAAGAAGAAACAAGAAGAATGCAGCTTTTGGGAGGGAATAAAAAAAAGTGAAAAATATTTTCTCTTTTCTATAGTCTAAACTCAGCTTGATGACCAGAATTTTCACTTTTCTTCCTTCTGAGGACATAATCTATTTCTTTTCTCTGGCCACTTTGCTTCACTTAAAACCAGTTATTCTCCTGGCAATAAAGCAGAGCACTCATGGTAGAAGACAAGGCAGATGAAGTAAAAATACATGGCATGTTTTTTCAGGTTTAAAAAAAAAAAAGCTATTAATTAGATTATAAAATCCAAGGTTGTACATACGGAATAGCAAAATTAAAGTGAACTGGAATATCTGAAAGCATGCATGTTTACCTGTATTTCTTTCTACTAAAATTACCTGGACACTATAGTAAATCGAAGTACCTGAGTTAATTCGGGTGATTGATTATTCAATACTCACAGCACAAAAATTAATGTGTCTCTTTCTGCATAAGGTTACATAAGAAACTGCATAAAAGTTACATTATTACACTGTATAGATGTGCATAGACACAAATGCACACCTTCAAGTAAACTCAAACCCACTAGCTCTTCAGCAGTAACCTTCTGAGGTTAACATGGTACAAGTTAAAGCAAAGCCAAGTAGTTAAGCAACGTTGCAAATAATTTCCAATAGTTTCCTATTTTTTCCACCTTCCTGTAAACCTTTTCAATAGTTTCTACAGAAATATTGTTGGATCAGAAGAGACAACTGCTCACAAAAATGCCTCTTTGCCCACTAAAGTATGATTCATAATACAAAGAAGCTGTAGAAGTTAGGTTCAAATTAGTTTGTGTATAGCATTTTGGAAGAGTGTCTATGCAATCCTCAGTCACAGGGCTTACTAGTGTACTCTTCTGGCTTTGTATAGTTAGACGAATTCATCAAGTATATATATTGCTGGTTTAAATGCAATTAAACTCGTTTGAACAAATAACATGGCTAATTACATCAAGTTTTTAATGTGTAGCCTTCTGGAAGTAGTCATAAGGGGTTAACATTTCTTAAATTAATAAACACAATTATTTTTAAGTTACAGATAAATCATTGTTTCCTTAAATAGTGATCTCTTCTTTGTGTTATTTTAGATACTTCAACTGACCATTGCCAGAGTCTCTGTGCATCTTATCAAAAACCTGAGGGATGACAGAACAAATTAAGTACATATTGAGACTTCCTGCAAGGTAACAACTTGAGAAGAATATTACTTATAGCCTATAGTTGCCCTATGCAGCCCCAATGGGTAAGTTACTGAAGAAACTATCAGAAGGCCTGTATATGTGTGCCTGCAGACGTGTAGACACAAATATAAAATATGTCTACCAGAGAGCTGTAAAGCAAAATAATATTCAAAACCAGAAAATTATTTTTTAAAACAAATGTTCCCTTATAGCCATTATCACAATACCCTAGATATACTTTAATCATTGCACAATAAAACTTGTGCTTCACTCAGATTGGTTAACCAAAAACTTGGAGCAGCAGACATTAGCAGTGCAGGTCAAGCTATTCAGAGCATATGTCCAAGTTCCCACATTCAAAATGCAAACATTATAACGTTAGATGTATAACGTTGAATATATTCAATTATTTTAGCTATTAGGTGACTCAGGAAACTACACATGACAGTAAGGATTACCCTGTATTTCTGTACTTTGAAAGTATGTAAAATAGACAGAGTGACAACACAGTGTAATTATCTATATTCTAACCAGATATGCCTTTAAAAATATCAACATTTCTGACTGTATATACAAAATCGAATATCGGCAGTTTCAGGCAACTAACGCAATCACATGTTGGATGTTAAAATCAGACGTTAGAATTTAGAGATAAATCTGAAGGTATCTTATTAATTTTCTCCTGAATCATTCAGTAATTTGACATAATCACTGCCAAGGTTATTAAAAACAAACAAACAAAAACCACTGGCTGTATTTATTCCAATATAATTTTAGAAGAAAAAAGGAATTGTTTGCTGTAAATAATTGTATAGGGGCATGAACAGGGCAGGCACCATCTCTTTAGAACTCTGATTTTTTTTTTTTTTTTCAGAGGTTGAATTTCTTTGAATTCAGAGGCCTGTACTTTGTGCCAGTCCTGTGAACAGATCTAGGTCTCTTGACTTACAGTTTTTTGATACTGCATGAAGGAACAATGTATAAGAAAAATATCAGGCTGGAGGGTGAACTGGATTTCACATAAAAGAAAGAGGTAAAGGGAATATAGGAAGTATGAAGTTGTGATTTTGGAAAGAAATGTTAGAGGACTGAAAGTGCAACAGAAAAATAACAGTAGGTTCTTGAAGATAAATACGAAAATAAAACACAGCAAGGAGGACCAGCCCATGGCACAGTCCGAGTGAAGCTGTTCTTGATATTACTACACAAATTCACTGAGTAGGTTTGACTGAAGTAGTTGAAGTCAAGAGAAGTCACTTCACTGACATCAGTAGGCTTCATTCAGGCCACTACATGCAGTCCTTCTGATCCCTCTTCCTTTCATCTAGGCTGAGAATCCTCCCCATCTCACTGAACCGTGCCGTCTCCCATTTCTCTAAGAATCTGTGTCTGTACCCACCCCGCAGAGTTTTTTTTAACCAGTCGCGTCTATGCCTGCCTCAAACCAATAAAATTTATAGAGCCTCTGCACCCTTCTTGTAATGGGCAGGAACAAAGCCCATTGAGTATATTAGTGCTAATGGGAAAGCAGTGGATTGAGGAGAGGCTCAGGAACTCTGGGACCATTTGAGTAATTGCAAGCAGTGAAAACATACACACACAGCTAAAACATAAGGGAAATTATTTACTTTTGCTTATTTAAGCTGTGCATAGGGAGTATGAAGCTTTTTCATGCAAATTATTTACAGCCCAAATATAGCATAAGGCACGTTAAACATTGAAGCACAGGTCCAAATTTTATTATCTAGTGCTCAGACCTCATGGCTAGTCAGAGTATCTGCTAACAGAACGTTTTCAAAAGCAAACTCTGCCCTCGTGGAGCCTGCCATTACTGGATTTAAGTATTTACTATGCTTTGAACTACTGCTTTAACTTTTTTTTTTTTTTTTCTGGTGCATATGTGACAATGTTGACAGGAGTTTCTATCAGTTCAGGATACTAACTAGAAAGACTAAAATATTATCAGGCTATGTTGGCCAAATGTTTGAAAGCAAGAAATCTCCCATTGCTTCAATTTCCTTCAAATACTTGATATCTTCCTTTGGGGAAGTAACTTGTGTTTTATCATAATGATTTCTATTTGCTTCTGGAGCATGAGTCATGCTCTTCAATTATTTTCAGTTGATTGTGTAATTATTAGTGAGAATGGGGTTTGGCTAGTCTTTATTCAGTTTGGGTTTTTTTAATAAGAATTTCTGCTTACCTTCGGGTGAAGTACCTGGCTTTTGAGAAAACGCTGAGCTTATTTTACTCTTCTTGCTGCTGTTGCTGTTGACAGACAAGGTGGACTGAATTTTTCTGTGCATTTTTTCTGAAACAGGAGCCGAAAGTTTTCTGTTGTCTGCAGGCGCGTGCTTGACCCCATTGTGAATTCCACTTCCATTACTCAGACCCACGTGGCCGTTTTGGATTTTGCCACTTTCTTCCTCACCCCTTTCCAGTGCTGAAGTATTCGGCTGCGGCAAACGTTGAGGTTGTGCTTAAAATGAAAGAAAGAAAAGGTTAATTTAAATTGTAAATTGATAACTGAACACTTTAGGCCAGACTGGGAATGCAACTTTCATTGCTCTTATTGATCTAAGAATAGACTGAAAAGTTAACATTCCCCCATCAAAACAAGAAAGCAAAAAATATCTCTAGGTTAAAAACAATCATTAGGTATTCAGAAAGCACCTCATGTCTGTACGAGGCCTAGATTCCCCATTTGGCACTGCACGGAAGGTTTGCAAGACTTTGTGAATTACACAGAGAGAAAGAGTAAGGCAAGCAATTTGAAGAAGGAAAAAATCGAGAATGGGAGAAGAAGTAGCAAAACTGAGAAAAACTTGGGTTAAGGGAGCCAAATGAGGAATGAGAGAAAAAGGTATGGGAAGGAAGATACAGACTGCAGTAACAGAAGTAAAGCCAACCTGCCAGTCTTCAAAAAATAACCTGAGTGACATGGTAGGGGGCCCCCGACACTCAGCCACCACAGACCAGTATATTAGAGAAGAATAGGAGCACCCAGGTAACTAACAACAATTTGAGCTTAAATTCCTAAAGATCGTGAATTGCTGGGAAGAACAAAACCAATCGAAATCTGGTTTTGCGGACGAGGTGATCCAGTAACCAGAAGGAACATGCATTCAAACACTGCACAGCTGTGGCAAGCCAGAGTGTCCCCCCCCCCTCCATAGTCCTTAATTCAGAATCACAATTTTTAAAATGGCTGTAATGGGCCAGTTCAGGCTTTAAGGGCAACAAACTGAAATGGTCAAAGGAAAAAAATACAAAACCTGTCAAGTCAGGAATCTGCAGTGGCCTGGTTAAGACTCCAAGGTACATGTTATAAACCCATTGTAATGAGAGGGCCTGAAACTTGACCATTCTTTGTTGAGCTACTGTATCACAAAGGAGTGGGTTTTTAATAACATGGAAAATACATTGTCTATGTATTTAAAATCTGTATCTAAAGAACAGAAAAGATGCAGGGGTTTTGGGGTTTTTTTTTATGTAAAGCTTTGTAATAAAACAAGTGGTTTCCAATTAAAGATTCTTATTTAGGGAAAAAAAGCAGACTTCTTGGAAAACTAATTAAACTATACACATAGTAACACAACAAGATTTCATAATCAAAAAGCATCAGCCCAATCACCTCTCCTAATCAAAACACTACTGTATCACGCTTGGACATAAAGAGGTTTTCAGACAGCCCAATCTTCAACTATTTATACATCTAATGTCAGGGGAAAAGCCCAGATTCTACTGAACACTCAACTGAAGAGAGATTAGACAGTGCGAGCGGTAAAGAAAAACAGTGCTGCAGTTCATTCTCTTTTCAGATGATTCACATCCATTTTCAGATGATTTCACAGTACGGCTTCGTACGTAGATTACACTGTGTCCAAGATAACAACACGTATAGATAATTATAGTTAGCTTCCTCTAAAAGAAACATTTCCACTGATCACTTCAGGTACAAGTTACCAAACTTTCGGACAAATACTACTGGGACACACAGACCAACATGTTCTCTAAAAAGACTCTCAGTTCTGAATTTGCCTAACAAACCCTTAATGCTTCCTCTTTATCAAGGACACTGATAGCATTCTCAGATTGCTTCCTCCAACTATCATAAACTTGTCCAGATTAAACTTCAGACAAACCTTAAAATTTAAGTCCTGGTCACGTTCACAGGCAAAAAGAGATACTCTTCTTAGTAGTTTAAATATGAACTGGTTCATTTTTTCTTGCCATTTGATTTTTTTAGTCACAGCAACTAAGACTTTAAGAAGATACCCTAGACTGCCCACATCTATCTAGGTCAGAGTAACCCTGATTGAACCCGCTTTCCAAAAGTGATAATTTTGTGTTGCAGGAAAGAAAGGGAGGGCTGAGGGAAACATTGGTGCTTTAGCCTCCCCAAAGATGCTGCAGGGAAGACAAAGACCATTCCCTTCCATTACCAGCACCAACTGCTCACAAACCTCCAAGCCAACAGAGCAGGAGCACAACGCTATCTTGACACCTGAACGACTGTTGCCCAAAAAGTTTTTCATTGGTGATATTGAAACTCCTTCTCCTTTCAGTTTTGCAGTAGTGTTTGCAAAACCTATGAACAGAAGCATAAGCAAGGCACTTTCTTCACTCTGGAATTCAATTTGTGGTATATATTCTGTTAACATTTCCAGACTTTTGTAAAGGCCCCAAAAGAAATTTTTAGGGAGTTTTCTCCTACGTGAATAGGATTCATTAGAAGTATACTACCAGGAACCCTTTGTGTACATCATCTTTCTACGTATGTGCAAAACTAATTTTGTTAAAAATCAAAAGCTATTCCTTCCAATTTAAAAATAGTCAATGTAGACCTAACCACAGTCAAAAATAAACTTTAGCAACATCAAGAATCAAAATTTTAGTCTCGAAAATTCAGTGTTCATACCCACAGCTCCCCATAGCTTTATTTTCATTATCCCACTCAAATGTAAATTGTACTATTAGGGAAGAGTGTTTTTCTCGTTCCATGTAACAATGTTTCCTCACACAGCACTGCCTATGATTCCCAACTGTGGAGTGATACAGTTGCACCAATAACCTAGAATTACTGGGGAGGCAGTTAACTTTCCTCAATAAATAAATGCAATAGACTATACTAAAAATTCTGTATGTCTGGACATGTAAGGTTCTAAAATTGACAGTTATGACCTTTTCCAAGCCAGCTAAATTGGTGGTGACAGCTTATAATTGTTTGTGTATTTTTGGTGCTTTGCTACAATACAAAAACTTGACAAATTATCCAAAATTCAATCTTCAAAATTAGGTGTGTTTCTGTCAAACTGTGGGTGAATGGAAAGTCTTGAGGAATCTAAACAGTTATATGCTTTTGCTTTTATTATTATTTTTACTAAAAGTTTGGGGAGTTTTTTGGTGTTTTGGGGTTTTTTTTAATTTTTTATTAAATAATCCTGTTCCCAAAGTACTCTTACTCCAGTCTTTTAGCATTAACATACAACTTTTTAGCTGACTGGCTTTACAGTATTCGCATGTGATACGTAGGTCAAATCAAAATGAAATAAAACCCCAAATGGATTAGTTATCTCAATTTAAATTTATTTTAACTTTATTGATAATTTTGCACCAGGGAGACTTGAATCTTATGGTTAAAACACACTTGAAACCTATTAGGAACCATATGACCGCATTCTAGCATAAAGAACAAAAGCAATTGACAGTTCCAAGATTAAGCCACAACCACTCAGTTTAAAACAGAAATATTTTTACCTTATTTTTTAAAGGTTGTGTATATCTTAAAAAAAAAAGGTGTAATATGGGGAACGACACAATGCTTCTTAAAACACAGTGATACCCAGGGACTCTCACTCTCTCTTTAATGATCCACTGCTCTCATTCAGCTGTCTTTCTTTTTTCAAATCTTTACATATGTGACAGCTCTCAAAAGTAGACCATAGACCATCTGGCATTTTCAGAGGTGTAACTTGTGCAAATTCAGCTCTACTGGGAACACAATGCTATCTTCTGCCTGCGTTATAAAAGATACAATAGAATGTAGAACTTATGAGTTGTTTTGAATTATTCATTTTTTGCCTGTATATTCAAGAAATTTTACAAACTCTGCATTTTGTACTACATAATCACATGCGTTAAAGGTACAAAGAAACTTTTTGACACCTCTTTTCTACAGAAAGATGGCATTTTGTTTGATATGTGAACATTCAGCGCCTGTTATATCATTCTAAACAGGCCATGTGCTGCTACAAAAGATCCCATTTTACACTCTATGTATGAGCAAAAATTTTATTCTTGATATTCAGTAACTAATGCAATACACATCAAAATTTCAAATATGAGTTGGATGAACATTCAACATCTTCAAATCAGGATGGCACTGGTCACTTACTACATGTTAAAGATTTTTTTAAAAAATAATTCCTCACACAACATAGAAATATTGTCATTTCAAACATCCACAATGAATAGTTTCAAATGTCCTAAGAAATAGTGTGCTTTTTAGGTTAATATGTTTTTAATCTTTAGCAAAACCAGTAGATTTAAGTCAATATTTTATACAGTGCTAACACTAGTGGATTTTCAATAAGAATGATAAATATTGGATTAATGATTCAATAGACTGAATCTTTTTTGATAGAAAACTAGCAGATAATGTAGCTAGTAATAACTATACATGAATCTGCTGCCTGTGGAAAAGCAATAAAAAGGCAATATATTGCTATAGCATATAATCTATTAGCGTGTTTCACTGCTTCCTTGTCATTGGTTTCCTTGCAAAGTGGGCCTTAATACAATAACTTCTGCTGTTATTTAACTGGCTTTACATAATAATTTAATTGTGAGGTTACTATCTGGTGAATAAATATTCGAGTACTAAACATTTACTATGGTTTTGATGGTTTTGAAGTAACTACGCACATTCTCACTCAGACTGGAAAATCCTTAGCACAGTTTAAATGAGTATACACCTATATATGCAGACTAACTATACATAGTTTACACCTTGCAAAATAACAGCTATTCTTAGGAGAAAAATCCTGATGCATGCATTTAACAGAAAAATGCATGTCAATACAGGGAAACTCTCAACCAAAAGAGGACAGTCATCATTAGGGATTTTAGACAAAACACAAAACCAAACATACACGGAATACAGACTCCTCAGAGTCAAAGTGAATCAAAAGAAAACATCAGGAGGGAGGGAAGAATTGAGACAGCTAATTAGTAGCCTAATCACATCAAAAGCAATTCCAAGGCCGTTGATACAGATGCCCGTAGAGTTTGCTAGGCTGGCCAATGCCACCGACAGAAAAAATACTTTCCAGTTTACAGCCTGGGTCATCGGACCGCATACCAAGAGAGGCAAGAATACTGTTTTTCTTCATTTATGACACAATAGTTTATGACATCAGATCAGGCCACCAAAGCCATATTTTTGCAGGTGGACTAGGGAGGAATAAAATGCACAACTCCTGGGTGTAAAAAAATGTAACCTTTGGTATTTTCAAATATTGAGAAAATACAAAGTATCATTTCATCTGAAAATATCCTCAAGGCTCCTCTGCCTCCCAAAACAGTTGCAACCACAGTAAGAGGATGAGCTCTTTTTAGGAAATACAGAGGTCCTGCTTGGGTCCATTAATGTTGAAAGCCAAGATCTACATGCTAATTTGAGCTGCAGAAATTGTTTGATCTCAGTGGTAGCTGCTCCTACTCCCTCTGCATGGATCACAGGGAAGAGACCACATGCAAGGGAGGTAAGAATCAGGCCTCTGTTTTTTATCAGTGCTTCTTCGAACACAGACCTAAGCTTCAGGGGAAAAATAAAGTAGATGACAGATAGTCATGGATTGCACAGTAAAACCAGGGCCTGCCTGGATTCTAGAGTAAAATTAAGGTGATTCCAAATTGCTTCTGGAAAAGACGTAAATTCCTGAGATATAAAAGGCAACATTTCCAACTGACTAGCAAAAAAATCTTACCTTTTCAAAAGTATTACAAATTGTATGCATTCACATGCTCAATAAGCATAAAATTGCAGTGAAGCTGGGAGAACTCAAATATCTCAATCTCTCCCCCTCCCCACTTTTCTAACTAAAATCCTGACTAGTCTCTACATGGATCTTCAAACTACATCAATAGTTTTCTCTGCCTAGCTATCCAGAACATTAACATTCAGATTACAAGATGTACCTCTGAGTCAACCTGTGAAGTGGCTTTTGTCAGCAATTATTTTTGAATATTTTCTAGGACATAAATAGCATATACTGCAGCTTCCATATCACAGAAGGCATACATTAACTAAATAACAAGGTACCATCAAGGTACAATCTATCTTTTAAAATCAATTTTTTACACTGAATTTTTTATACCATGCTGACTTTACAAGGAAAACAAAGTACCAACTAACAGCATCAACCACCTTTTTAGAATTGCTTCTTGTAAGACATGAGGACATCTTCAAAACGAATACAATATATTATTATGAAACAGGATGTCCTTTGTAATGAAAATACTGTAGTAAAATCGCTGGTACGAGTTTTACAGGACCCACACTGAGAACACTTTGTTAAAATACGTCTGAGAACACATCCAGGGAACACCAGGTATAACAGAAATGGGGCTGGCAGGGGACAAAGGGAAAAGACATTTTATCCCGTCAGCTCTCAGCCGGTGAAGGGCTGACAAGAATGGCAAACGCATGTATGCATGTGTGTTTATGGGTTGAGAAGGCGACACAAGTGCACAAGAAGGTGCCAAGAGTACTCTTAAATCTGTGCAAAGACACCCGCAGTGCCTTCCTTTGGAAGCACTGCAGGACCTTACACACTGTTTGAAGGGCTGCAGGAATTGTATAAAGATGTCTTTGACATACGCAGAAAGAAGCCGTTACCACAGGGAAGCATGAAAAGGGCTGGTAGCCAGAGGTTTACAAAGTTGATAGGCTTTCCCGCTGAAAATGTGGAGTGAATTTCTTTATTTACAAATCCTCTTTCCTGACATGTTTTTACAAAATGAAGAAATGCCTGCTGACTTTTTTTAATGACAGCAACAGCAAATTTTTAATCATTGCTGAACCGAGTAAATCCTTAACATTTTTAATTACCTATCTTTTAACAATTATCTCAAAATCCAAATATCCTTTTGTCTTCTAATTACCACTATCAGTAAATTCTTTCTTTATCATACACAATCTTGCCATCATTAGCAATGTTTTGTGAGACTGCAAATATTGGCATCTATGATAAACTTTGCAGATGATTTGGAAATTCTTGCTAGATCACAATATAGTTAAAAGTAAAGATGATTTACATAATGCAATATTGCTAAGCCACATCTGCATGAAGGGGAATATAGTTCTTACTGTAGCATACAAACAACAGTAGCTCGCCATGAAAAATCCAAGAAAAGAGTCAAACACAAAACAGGACATTATAAGTAACAGGCACCCAGACACCTGGGGAATAAACATCTATATAAAGCTGTGTTCAAAAGTGGGAAACTTTACTGCAAGCTTTCCACCTGCAACATTTATTTATCCATTTTTCTCCCCATACATTCTGCTACAGGACTGGAAAGAATTGCAGCGTATTTGCTCTTATGTTTCATAGCATTACAACCACCTAAAGCAGGGGTAATCATTGCATAGACATGTGCAATGGCAGGTTAACTCATGGTCACCATTCCAACGTTCCATGGGCATATTTATGGTGTTTTACACATTAATTACTACTGAAGCTGATTTTTTTTTATATTTAAGGTGAAATGCCTAGTTCTTTCGTCCTATGTTTTCTACATAGATAACTTATTAGGAGGCATCTTAATCTACTTGATTTCATTGTTGCTGTTGTTAAATCTTGCTTTATAATGCACAGTGACTTGTAGAAATTGGTTTGAGAACAAAATAATAAATGCATTAAGAATCAGAGAATTGGGCTTTTTGTTAATTTCTGAAGTGCTGAAAGTGATCTATATTTCTCCAACACAAAACACAAATAATCAGTAATTTAATAAATCTGAAGACAGTCCCCCAAACTATAAAGGATACAAAGGGGTGCAAACCGAATACAATCCCATCTCACTGAGGAACAGAATGCTTTGCTTCTGGAGCTTTATTTTAAAGGGAAGGTTAATTAACCACTAGACCCAAAAAAGGTAATCCAAGCTGTTGGCATGACAATTACAGCAGTTATGCAATCAGTATCTATTACAACATATGGTTACACCACCACAGAAAGACACACTAGTGTCCCGTGGAATTTAAGACATTAAGTCAAATATGTGGAACAGTTTTGATGCCCTTCACCATTGTGTTACCTGTTCCCAAATCAAATAATAAACATCAAAGAGAAGCTACAAATAACAGGATATGGCTTGCTGGGTATTGCCTCATAAGCAGCACAGCAGGATGTACCAGACAGGAGAGATAACCTCAATGTCATTAATAGCTGTAACCTGGGCAAGTGCACAAACAGGTCCTCTTGGCTCCAGCATCTCCTGCTCCCTTCCTCAAAACCCCAGCGACTGCTGACAAACTAGATGTTGTTTCACTGCAGGAAAGAACGTGGGACGGTGAGGCAAATAGCTTCTCAGCCTAGCCTGTTCACCATTCGCCTCCGAGTGAGAAAATACTCAAAGGACTGGTTTATTCTCCACTGACCATATATATACACTGAGTTTTCAGACAACGAGATTACAGTGTTCAGTTAAACTCATACAAATAAAAAATGTCTGTACTTGGTTTTAAAAAGAACATGAAGGCAAATGCTTGGAACAAGCAATTCCCTTAATGTTCACCTTGATTTCTAGTCTTCCACTCACCTAAGTGACAGAATTTCAGAAGACTCCAAAAAGTGCTCCACCTCAAGTAGGAATCTGACCCTCTGCTCTCAGTGCTCTTTTGGCAACTCTATAATTCTAAGTAATACCCAATGCTACTATTAACAAACCTAAGAAGATGCAGAAATAAAAATAGGAGTAAAACCAGAATGACAGCAACAAAGAGAGGGTAATGTAAAAAGGTAGCAGGAAAACAAAGAATATCAGTACAAAAATAGTAATACATACATTGATAACTGAGTTTCTGATCCTTTTGCTGCACTCATTTTCTCTCTGCTATTCTTTCTCACAACCTAGAGCTAATACTAAGTTTGGCATCAGCTGATATCAAGTACCAGAAAACCAAAGGAAGAAAGAGAGAAAGCACAGCTGCAAGGAAAATGGAACAGGAGAAGCAAATGGGCAGTAACCACGAGGAACAAGCTAAAACTCAGGATTTTACATTATTAAAACAATAGTAGGGCAAAAACATCAAAAGAAAAAAGAGCAGATAGCAACCACCAAGAAGAAGACAGCACTGGAGGGGAAGGAGACAGAAAGGGAAAAAATACATAGTGAGCTGAGCCACTGCAGTCTGTGAGGGCAGAAAAGAATAGGGAAGAAGAAACAAAAAAATTCACAAGTAAAATCCCACTAGAGCTGAAGTATTTGCTACAAATTTTACATGTAAGAAAAGAATTAAATGATAAATCACTAGTTGATAAGCAATGAAATAAACTAAGATAAACACATTGTACTTATACAGTGATCTAGTATTGAAGCAATAGTTCCCCTTCTGCTCAAGGTCAGAGAGGCTCCTGGAGCCCAGGCCAAAAATCAGCCACATTCAGCAATTGCAGCGTGATGGAAAAATGGAAATTCTGTGTCAGAAAGCAGGGCGAGGACTTGAGGTCCACAACAATAACTCTTCATGACCCAGCCTGTTGTTACTGCAGACTGGATAGCTAATAGAGTGATTGTCAGTCAGAGAAAAAAGATATGGAAATGTAGTAGAGAGTGGAATAAGTGTCCATCTATTTCCCGATCCTGAAAAAGCAAAGCATGAGGAGAAAGAGAAGCAACCTGTGTCTCTGCACGGACAACATTAAACACACTGAGAACAACTAGTCTCTGCTATGGATGTCCTTCAGCTACGGGAATTCTCTCAAGACAAGCAGGGTCTAGGAGATGGGCACAGGACCCCCGTCACTGATCCACCTCGCTGCTATGCCCATGGACTTGATGAGTGGGGCTTTGCCATCCCAAAGCACTCCAGGGTCCCCAGGTCACCAAAGGATTTTTGAGTCACACACAGAAAGTCCAGGCAGAGCTACCACAACCGAAGCTGGCTCTTGGGCTGCTTTATGCCACTGACGTGCCAGTTTGGCATCAGGATGACCCAGAAATGAGAGTTCTTGTTCCTTTTTTGAACTAACTGTTTTGGTGCGCCTTGAAGACATATGGGACAATCTCACCCAAGATTTTGTGCAAGCTGTATAAATCAGATTCTTGAGAATACACCTTGAAAAGTCCTCTTATCAGAGTCCTTGAAAAACCTGAATTCTCTTTTTTCCTTCCCTAGATTCAAAACTGCAAGCAACCATGGACTAACGGCTGCATCTCTGCATCAGAGCTCACTGTCTTTTCCCTTCCCCACCCCAGGCAGTTTTTAAAGTTTTTTAAACAGGCAGTTTAACTTTGTTTTTTACACTAAAACAGTAGCTTCATAGGCTGAAGGGAAATGCAACGTTGTATTTCAGGATGTAAAAATTTATCAGCTAAGAGATTTGTGTGTTCAATTCAAAGCTGATGTGCTTAACACGCAATCATTGTCACCAATACTTAGCACAAAGGAAAATGTTTTTTACTTACTGCTTATTTACTGTATTCTACCACAATGATCTAGGAAGTCCTCTTTCTGACTCAGCTGGACAAACCCACCCATCCTGGCCAAGCTTTCATACACGACCTCCATTACATGTATTCAATATAGTAAAAAAAAAAAATATGCTAAATGAATTTTTGCCTGCTGCTCACACACACATCCCTTAGAGCAGTGCAAAAGTCAGATTGCTGACCATGCCTGGTGAAGACCGAACTTCCTGTAAAAATTATGCACTTCATTTCCTGAAAGGAAGCAAAGCATAAGCTGCTCAAACAATTCACAAGAAAGCTCTGATATCTGAGCCACACAGTTACAAATCTGTCCTGCTAGAAAAATACAGCGTCACATCAGTGACCAACAGCTACAAGCACAAAAATTCAGAGAAACAAACGCATTAAGACAAAGGAGAAAGCACCAGATTATCTGAAGAAACAGGTAAATTGTCTTAACAGGATGAAATTACCTGTAAAACTTTTTTCTTTCGTCCCACAACTGAGCTAAAATTCTGATTCTCCACTCTGTTCATAAACAAGATATAAATCTCTATGAAATCATTGTGCCCAAAAGATTTCAGTGTAGTAGAGGCCAGTAGCACCTGCAAGTCCTTATACTGCCGAAGTGACTGAATAGAGGCAGAATACTGGTTTTTATCTCTTAACGTACAGAAAGGGAGTATTCTTATTTCAGCATGTTTAAAAATATTCAACAATACATATGGAATAATTTTCATTCTCTATTAAAAATATAAAAAATATTTCTTTCAACTTATAAAACTACGTAATTTGGCCCACTGAAGTTTCTTTAGTTTACCTTTTGTTTAAAAATACTTCTAAGTAGCATTTAAATTTGGACGAGGCCCATGCTTTGAATCAGTGCTTCTTGCAACAAGGATCTTTTTTCTGAAAACCTTTTGTTTTGTCTTATTTAGAAGACATACTTCCTTTTACTTGTGTAGAAAAAGAAAATCGTCCTGTACACTAACAAGAATTACGTTTTTCTAAATGGAGTGCAGATACAGCAGTGAAATCTGTGCTATGTCAATGTTATTCATAATACTGAAAAGTGTCCATTTTTACATGTAAAAATGTTTTGTTACAAGGTTTTGCAAATAAGGTGAAGGATTTCACAGAAAAGAAACAGCATTTTAAGTGAAAGCATGAGAACTTAGTTACTTTTTTTTCTCCATCCTTTTTTGTCCTTTTACAATTCAAGAGCTTTAAAAAGCCACAGCTGAGGCAGCAACCTCCTCCTACCCAAAAAGATCCAAAGTACAGCAGCAACCCTTGTCTCACAGCAGAGACATGAACTACATCACGCGCAAACAACTTTCCTTCGCTGCCGACACAAGCCTTCGGCCCCACAAAAGCATTCATGCCATCAGCAGCAACAGCAGCTCGACCAGGCTGGTGCTGGGTGAGCCAAACCGCTGCCTCTGTCCCTTTGTGCTATGCAGCTGTTCCGTGCTTGGGAAACATCGCAGTCGCACTTCTTGCATTTCTTGGCCCCGAACAAAAAAGCTCTTAGGAAACCATTCAAACAACTGCCAAAAGGACAGAACAACGCTTTTTTTGGATACATCCTTATCCACTCTACTAAAGATTCGTGCCATCTGCCATTTTATTTGCACTGCTGCCATAGCCCTGCCACTTGATTCCAGCACCCTTTTCTTTCCTGTTCTTTCAGGACAACTAGCTACATTTTATTGTGCCGTATCATTTTCTTAGGCTGCTGGAATTAACAACTCACAATGGGAACATCTCCCTGCCACCTTATATTTAATGAGTGCTACGCTAATTTAGACAAAACTCCTTGCTTCTGTACAGTGCGGTACTGCCAAGCCAAACTACTCAAAAATCATCAATATTTTATTTTTAAATACATCCTTTTTATTGGCATTCTCTATTTTGAGTCTTTAACTTTCAGCTTTTGTCAGTAGCTACAGATGAAGACCAGGTTAGTTTTTTGTTTATTTTATGAAAATTTAAATCTCACATAATCACATGACTCCAGAAGCTAAGATTTTCATAGTGTGTTGCAATATTTAACAGTTGTTTTGGTTTTTTTTCCTGAATGCACAGTATCTTTTCATGATATTTAATTTACTGTTAATTCTCCAATAGTCAAAATAGTCATTCTAATTGGAAGGTTCACTGCTACTTACAAAATAGCTTAAATGTTGATACCACACGGAAGCTGAAGTGAGCAGGCCTTTATACTGAAGCACTTTAAAAAAATTTCCAGTCAGCCTCTAAGCACAACCTTCCTGTCATTGCTTACAGATACATAATTGTAACAGAGAAAGAAGTGGGGAAAGAGGAAAAAGGACTGTTCAAACAAACAACAAAAAGAGGGAAAGGGGCACTAGAGAAAATTATGCAAACAGCAAAGAGAAAAATGGCTTAGACAGAAACTATGATAGGGATGGGTAAGTCTTTTCTCTCTCTTTTTACTTTATAAAATAAATATGGGAAAGAGGATGCAGAACAATTTATTAAGAATGGGAACAAACCTTTAGCACTCTTCCAACTTTGACTCCACCACGATAGCCACCGCTTCTCTTTCTATCATATCACCAATCCATATACTCTACTTTCTTCCAAAAATACCATAATTTCTAAAGGACTTTTTTTTTTAATGATCAAAACTTTGAAGTGCCATTCTGCTATAGTCATTGTGAAATGGATTTCTAACTCTGATTTTAAGTTTTGAGAGCAAAGGGGATTACTCTACAGGAACCTTCCCTGCGCTATCAAACAAGTCTTCTCTCGTTTTCCATGAAGACCTGTTCCACAAATATCCAACAAAATATTAATAACGAGACCTAAACTTCTTGCCCTATTCCAGCTATCCCAGCAGAATCCCTGGTGCGGATGCAGACGTGATAACGAATGCAAGCTTTTGCCAGATTATTTTCTGTTGTTGAAGGAGGGAGCATAGCACAGCAAATGAGGTCTCTCTGTTAGGCTGTTCTTCTCACAGAGCTAGAGTAGCAGATGCCCTGTAATACACAAATGGTTAAAGCCAAACAGCGATTTATTTAAAATTAAGATTGAGTTTATCGATTAAATTGTAGGGAAAAGATTCCTCAGGTCTAACACTACTCTACAGATGGGAATCAGAAAATCAAGTGGACAGAGAAGTACGTGAAGTAACAGTCAAAGGAAAGGAAAGAGAAGAGGAAGGGAGAAAAAAAAGATAACTTTTATTAGAATTCCTCCTTTAAAATGGTGTTGTGCACTGTTTTTTTCCCTTCCATATCTTTCCAAAGTTAAACACTGTCTTATTTGTTGTAAATATAAAACTCACACTAGTTTCAAGTTTCCAAGTCTTGATCCAGCACAGAACAGTTTACAGAATGGCTGTGATGAAGACTGTTACAAAACATGTAGATCTTTACAACTACTTCAGATGCATGAATGTAGACTGCTAGATACGTTATAGAGTGATTAGTGTATAGCGCCACTGAAAGATCTATTCCCATATAAAAATATTTGTCAATACTAATTTTACTTTATAAATATGACAGTGACTGATCAGTAAAAAGTCAGCACACAGTAAAAAGAATACATATTGAGGTAGGGAAATAGTTACAAAGTGAGGTAGGGAATACTGAATTGTTAAATCAGCTGGTGTAATTTAATAAAATTACATATATGAAAACTACGTGTACGTTACCCAAAGTTAGCTCTGTATCCTGCCTCACCATCCAAATACTTTTTTACATCACCTCTGTGAAAAACTCAGTTTGATCACGCAGACAAACGTTTCCAGGCAGGCTGATCCCAAATCTTCTCACCAAAACTTAATGTTTCCTTCATTTTGAAATGCAAGCCAAAATAGTATTGTTCACTAATCTCCTGTATTTCTGAATTGTACAGTTCTAAAAGATGTTCACTCTGGTTTGACACTGCTTTTATGGCCAATTTTGGTCAGCGTAATAATCTTTCATTGCTTTTCTGTTAAAATGTGAATTTTATTTCAACTTGCAACTTACAGGTAGCAGTTAAAATATGCATCTGTCCTAATAAAGATATGGGAAAAGGCACATGCCTTCTACCTGGCTAACAGGTTTTATTTTTGAAGAAAGATGTATTTTAGAGCTACCCAGAGAGAAGGCAGGCTTGCTCCTGCTCTGCCGAGGAATGGGCAAACGCATTATGCTGTCTCTCAGAGGCAAAAACTTGCCCTGAAGGTCAAATCTGACTCATAGGCCACATATTTTACAGGCTTGTCTAACAGTTTGCTCTACTTGACTTGTCTCAAAAGCAAACTTCATAACATTTTATGCAAACATTATACAACCTTAAGTCTGAGCTGTAAATCAGTAAAACTCACTTAAGCTTGAGGAACCTCTGCAAAAAGAAATAGTCTCTTAGTTGAAATTCTGCTGTAATTAACATTAGCATTGCTAAATCTTACAATTTTCTCTAAACAAGCGTCATAATATTTATACCTTCAGATTAGAGTAAAAAATTGATAATTGACATACTGCATAGAATTTGAGGGAAGCAGGTTTAAATGTAAAATTTAAGTCTCTAAGTGTCATGGGTCCAGACACAAAACTCAGAATTTGAAAGCTCTTGTGTTAGAATGCCATGGGTTTGCATTTCATGATCACAAACTTCAAGAGCAGTCTCATACAAAAACATGTTTCTCACATGCCAGAACACTACAGTTCATTTAAAAACCGTTAGGCTCAGGTGGCAAATAATTCATCATTCTCTTAAATCAAGCCTCAATATTTCTGGAGGCCTACCTCATCAGTATAATGAGTTAACAAAACCTGTATTAGAAATAGCCTGAGTGACCACAGCTGTGTGACATTTGAATGTTTTTCAAAGGGATCCTTTGGGTTTGGATCATGAAGAAATTTTTTTAATTTTTTTTTTTTAAAGGGAAAACAAAAAACCACCACCACAACACGCAAATAGGTCATAGGCTCCTATTCTTCCTTATCCTTTACAAAAATACCTTCAGGGAAAGGTACTTGTGGGTCCTTTTGCACTGCAGATATTACCAGAATGCAGAACAAATAAGTAGTATTCAGACCTTTCTTTCCTCTGGATAGCTATATAAAGAAGAAAACTGTTTAACCATAATTACTTAGCTAAGCCTTCTGCTGTGACCATGAGCCCCTCTTCACCTTTAACTTTTTTTATCAGTAAATACAAAATTCAAAAGATTAAAAACTATTTTGGCTTTCTAAATTCTGAAGAATTAATTTAATTATTTTGATGTACACCCAATATACAGTACTACTTTTCAGCTCTATAAACTTATTCCAAGCATTCCACGCGACACATGACAGCAAATATAAAATAAAATCTAAAAAGAAAAAAACTACGAGAATTTTTGCCATAGTGTAAGTTCAAGACATTTTTTGCCAGAAAACAGGTTCCTAAAAGTACAACTTGCATGACGTACTTTCATGCGCCTTGTAATTTGGTGTTTTCTTTGCTAAAAATGGCTAAGTGAACACCGTTTGTACTGAAAATAGCAGACTAAAACCACACTGACTCATTGGGTTTGTAGTATAATATTTCACATAGAATGCAGTCAGAGTTTTACTACTCTTCCTCTTTAAGGAACCACTACAAATATATTGTACTTTTTCCCCTATAGGAAGAACTAATCAGGAAAAGAATATAAATATTCTTTCCCATCTAGGCATAACAGCACATTAATTCTGAGACAGTACCAGTACAACAAAGGAAAATATTCTGAAATTAAGATACAATTTACTTCAGGCTCAAACACAGCAAGCACAGTAATCTTCACGTTAGTTGAAGAATTTCACCTTTGTGTGGTACTGATGATTACTGCCATCCAAACTTCCCAGCCTCAGACCATAAATTCAGATGATGTTCTGAGAGTCAGAAGTAAGGTAAAACAGAAAATGAGAGGCTCCAGGTAATTCTGGCTACTAGTGATATGCAGAATACATGCATCTATCTTGTGGTCATCTGGTGTAGTTTAAAGTTCTCATTGAAGTTTGACTACTGTTCTGTAAATGGATCAACAACAGCAAGAAGTTTATTTCTCCACATGGAGTCACCACAGAGTATACAATTTCCTCACCTCTCGCACCTCACCATCATTAACTGCATTGCTTCAAAACATTCAACCTAGAGTCAAAGGGAAGATGCTACAGAGAAAACATCTGCATCCCACAGCAGCTCTGTTTACAAGTGAGGGACTACTAACTTCAGCAACACTCGGGTTGTTCCACAGGCGACTTCTGTAAACACCAAAGACCCAGTCTTAAACTCCGAAGATTGTAACTGTAAGGTTACAGCTATACGTGAAAATGTACCTCTGCCCAGGAGAGGGTGAAATGAAAATTAAATGAAAATACTATGGTTGTGCTACAATGAGGTGTGAAAATCCCTGGATGTAAAATTGTCTCCGTTGAGAGTTGTGTTCCCAGAAATTCCTAGGGGAAATCAAAATGGTGAGAAGATGGATAAACTTTCAGCAAGAAAAGCCCTAACTTTCTGCAGAAGTCTTCCAGGTAGAGACTGCAAAGAGTGCATCACCTTTACGCATTAAAAAAAGGAGAAGGGAAATCTAAACAACGCCAGCTGAATCATCAAGAATCAGGTGAACAGTAGCAAACACAAGCTCCAGTTGCATATGTGTGCACCAGCTGCAAACTCCAGTTAGTTTATTTGGAATATTGAAAATATTTGGTCTCTTGGTATCCTGATAGCACTGGCTTCTGATTTCTCATTTGTATTCCTCAGCCTACTGCAAGAGCACTAGTATTCATTCTTCTTGGCTTCAACTGGTGCATCACCAGTAGGAGGAAATCCATGGGTCCTTCCCAGGCCCTAGTGCTTCTGATGCACAAAACACTGGCCAGCCTGTAAGCCAACGGAACTCCAAAATTTTGTTAAACAGCATAATTTTCACTACCGCCTTTATGAGATGCTTTATCTTGACTGGCATGAACACTCTGAATATGCTGTACAACTTGCTATACTTAGTTAGCTTTCTTCCAGTTTATGTAATCAAAGTCATATTTCACTATTTAATGGCTGAAAACCTGCCACAGTGTAACGCGGGTAAGCAGCTATGAAGAAAATTAACTCTTTCCCAGCCAAAAACAGTACAAAACTATTCTAATAAATCACATTTTACCACCTGTGTTGTGCTAATGGAACTAGCTGATGCATAGTATTTTTGAAGAATGTTTCAAAAAATGCGTGTGTTGTCAGCCATGTTACAGCTGGTTGGGAAGAAGTTAAAATCCCATCAGGCACCTCAATAGGCATGAGAGGAGGTTTTTGAGGACTTTTTTTTGAGGACTTTTGGAACAGAAGTAGTAAAAGATCTGCTAGGTCGGGGAGAAACAGAAGTAACACAGGCTAGTTCTCTGCTGGGGAGAGGATGAGAAAATCTCTCTGAGAGAGGAGTTCGCAGGGAGGACCTTCGCACCTCCACTACTTCTACTGGCCAGATTCCACAAAGATTTATCTTTTTTAAAGAAGGATCTACATATCAAATAGTGCATTCCTGTATTTAAGCATTGAACCGATTAAAGTTTTGTTCAGTCATAGGCTTACACTTTTTTATACCTGAGTATTTTTGGAACATTGGTACATAAATCGCTTCTTTAACTAAAAGAATACACCTTTCAGACTCAGCAATTACTCTGAATAATTTCCATTAATCTATTCTGCACGATTTCTGTACCCACACACTCAGTTACGCTGCAGGAAGACCGCATCTGTCATACTTTCTAGCTTTGAAGAGAACCGTTTAAATTATCTCAAGCACTCTGCACTATTTTTTGGACAGAATAAACACAATCATCTGAAATCACAATAATTGTAAGATGACTGTGTACCATAAATGATCCAAGAAAATATATTTGGATTTATATAAAACAAAAAGAACAGTTCTAGCAGCAGATTTTCTTCTTCTTGTTGGGGAAAAAAGTCCCAAACCCAAACTGCATAATTTAAACTAAGGAAATCACTCACTTAGCCAGAAGGAAAAGAGAATCTCCAGACGTTAAAATTAAATAAATAGTCATGTAAAGTAAAAATGTCAACATAAAAATACAGAAAACAAAAATAAAAATATCTAGGTTTATATTTCAATAAAACAAAATGCAATAAAGAAGAACGTAGTAAATAAAATAGTGGGCACAAGAACATGTAAAATCGTTTAATCCCCACAGAGCTGAATGAAGCATCCCTTTCTCTGAAGAACGACTCTTATCAGGAGGGTTTTTCATGGAGGAGAAAGAGGCAATTGAAGCTAGGAAATGATGGATAGCAATGACCTTTCTATCTGTAAAACATGGGCATATTTTAGGTATTTAATCTTGAGAATTGGATTATTATTAATCAATTATTCATGACAATTTGAATCTATGGTAGATGTTTTTTGTTTTCTTAAATATCACATAGCTAAGGTCCTGCTTGAGAACTGGAAAGGAGATTAAATCCTCACAAGCAAATAGTGTTCAAGACTGGCATTTTCCTCCCTCCTCAACATTCCTTCCTCTGCATAACAGCACACATTGATGACAACCCAGTACCCTCTGTAAAAATTCTGCCTAAATATTCTGAAATCCACCTTTTTTTTTTTTTTTTTTTAAGAGGGGAAAAAAAAATCCCCAACCTTTCCCAAAGAACAAAGCAGGGCATTGTGGTAACATGGAGCAGCAAAAACTCCTATGGCTTCATTCCTATAGCCACAAGTTTTAACATCCCTGCCGCATGTTTTAACATCCACTCTTCCTCACTTGCCAAAGGTGAATGATAACAGAAGCAGAACGTCTCCATTTCAGGCCACCAGATCATACAATGAAAATAAGCAGAAGGTGTTTACAGATATTTAAAATGCACTGCCGAAGACAGAAAAGCAGATGGAGCTATTCTAAGGCTAAGCTCTTTTGAAAAGTAGAACCTCTACAGCGTGAAATAAAATACAAAATATGTGTGCATCTGTGAAGGGAAAGGAATAGATCTCAACATTGCCTTGAAGAATACCTGAGCTAAAAAATATAGAGGTTATCCCAATTTAGGGGAACCGCTATGGAAAAGAGACTCTCCCTTACTCAGGTTCTAAAATTGAAGGATATGGATAGCAATGGCCACCTTGTGAAGAATAAAGCCAATTTAACACACCTAAAACCACCAACTATTTGGCAGCTCTTCCTGTTATCAAATACTCTGTTAAAAAATGCACACCTTATTTCTAGTCTAACTGAACTTCCAGGTATTACATCTAGTTCTCCCTTTGTCTGCTACAGTTGAAGAATTGTCTTACCAAATTGCCGTTCGTTGTGGTATCATGCTTCTTAGGGACCAGGCAAGCCCCTCTTTACCCTCCTTGTTAACACTAAACAGACTGAATTCCAGGAGTTTTTCCAGAATAAGGCATGTTTTCAACTACTCCAGTCATTCCTGAGGTATCTGTGGTTCTCCCCTGAACCTTCTCCAGCTGAACGCAGTATTCCAGTAACAGTTATGCAAGCGCATTAAACAATTAATACAGAAGGGTAATATAACCATTTTCTTCTTATTTAGCTCTTCCCTGTTTATATGTCAGCGTACAGTAACCTTTTGACTCTCAAGCTCTCTTCAAAAATGATTAATTCCTTGGTTGAAGCTTCCCATAAGATTACCCATTTACCCCAGATATTATGAATGTTTTCATTCGGGGAGAGGAGGGATGCTCCAAAGGAGGTGAGGAAAGGGCTAATCTGGGGGAAATATCATCATCTAGAGATTAAAAAAAGAGGGCTTGAGAAAAGGACTGCAAGGGCAGGGCAACGTGAACTGAAAACATCTTACTGTGGAAAACGGGGGCAGCATTTGAGTTTATTGATGTTGCCTGGTAAACTGAGTTCACAAGTGCAAATGAGAAATCATACATAATGAAGTCATTATAGAGTCTCTAACACTGGACTTCGTTGTTGGCGTGCCAATAAAACTGATTAATCTACGTCCATATAACAGCAGGATAAAACAGCTGCAAACAAGGAAAACCTTGGAAATTAAACAGTGGAAACATTTATAAAGTGAAAACTAAGGCTAACACAAATGGAGTATGTATCAACTCTGGGGGTGGAAAACAATCTGTATGGGAAAAAAAGAAACTGAATCATTAGGATAGTGGTGAATAGTTGTTAATACCTGAGAAAATTGAAGTATGCCCTGTTTAAAACAATTTAAAGAAACAGTTTTAAAATAGACCGTAATAATCATAACACTGTTTATTTCTAACCTCAAGCTTCTTTTAATATGCAATATTCTGCAAACTTTAGTCTAGTGGGGTAATAGATCTGGTTGAATCACAGCCATTCTGAGCTACGATACCTGTTATTTAAGATTAAATACCTAAGCAATGCTTGTGATAAACAAGCTTCTCTTTACTCTACTTGTACTATTTTTCAAACTTTAGTTACTAGGTCGATCAAGCTGTAAAACCTTTGTAAACTACAAGAAGTACTTGTAATTGAGCCAAACACTGTTCCTCAATTTTTCCAAGTAGAACAGACTTCTCTACTCATAGCCACAGCCCCCAAAAAAGAAGAAAAAGAAGCTCCTTTAATTTCATCTTTTTTGTTTCTTCCATCTAGAAGACTTTAACATTAAAGGTTAATAAAAATCATGAATTTGAAACAAAGAGAGGATTGCATCATAGCACCTACTCAAATAAAGCCAATACTTCCATAAAGCCACTACTACACAAAATTCAATTATTAAGATTAGGAGTTTTAGAAACTTCCAGCTTTCAGCTTTCACCTGAACTTGCTTTTCACAAAGTCAAACGTAAAACTACTAGTGACTCCAGGAGGAGCACAGTTATGCACACTGGAGCAGTACATTATACCTGCGAATTTTATCCTATCTTTGCCCTTTTCCCTGTTACTTTTTTAATTCAGCAGCAGATAACCCTCCCATTGCAGAGACATATAACTGCATATAACTGTCAAGTCACTTTAGCAGGGACTTGCACAACCTGTTGCAATTTCTACTATAAGTTGAAAAAAATTATCTTTTCCTCTCCCACCTCCTCAGTGCAGCCACTACCGTATGTCCTTGCAGTGAATGGGTTAGAGGAGGCACAGCACGACCCTACTGTCCTTGCTCCTTTCCTCCATAGTTCAGGCATGCTGCTAACTGCTACGAAATAAATCTGCTTTCCCACCGGTCTGGGCATAAGGAAGCCTCTAGGAAGAGGAAATGAGAAGGAGGCCACTCCAAAAGCTGCAGATGCCATACGCACCTTCCCATGTCCTTAACACAAGCACAAAGCAATTGCTTGTCCAGGGACAGTTAGGTGTAAAATAATAATCTTTTGGGATTAAGCAAACTCTCAAGCTGTGCAGGACAATTCTCCCTCTTTACAGCCCTTTAAGAATTATTTTTTAATTGTCAGATAAACATCTGACATGCTAAATTCAAGTTTCATGTAAAGGATCTAGATAACTATTCAATACATTGAGGGTGTAAGTATTTACTGGGATTCATTATTTAGAAAAAAGGATTAACCAAGATTTGAAAAGAACTTCTAATGCTAATACAAAGTTCAGGAGAAGTTGATTGTATAGAGAAGATTAAAAAAAAAAAAAACACAAAACAACCAAAAAAACACCTAAAAAGAAACTACCTCTGGAGGTAACTCCAGAGAATATCACCAGTTATGACAACAGCAGGTTCAGAAATATCAATTTACCCCACTGTCTACAGAGCAGTAAGTATGCAGTGTAAAGACAGACTGACCCTGAAGCATGTGGTCAGACAACGATCTTGGAGAGCTGGAGCACCACTCAGCATTTAGTCCATTTGCCTTCTGAATACACCCTGTAATTAGAGAAGTTTCTCATGCTGCCCCTCCCTTGAGCAACTAACGTTCAAGTATTCACATAATTTTGAAATAGTATTAGCTCTGGCAGTTGACAGAAATATTTTCACCTCAGGAGGGTGCAATTGCGGAGGATCTTTTGGACAGCATATGATCTTCAGTTCAAGACAGAAAAATGGGAATAATCTCACATACCTTTTCACGTTTTAAAGCATCCAGGACATACAGTAGGAATGTGGACTTGTAAAAACTAATTAAAAACCCCCACAGATCCATAGCACAGGTCTAAAACGTTGACCTTGTCTTACAGCATTCTTCTAGTTTTCAAAGGAGTAACTACTTTAGGATTCAAAATTTTTTACAAACTTACACCTGACCGGTACTCAGTGCATCTGGAAGCAACTCCTCTCAGCATAGTTTACTCTGCCACTTAAAAGTATAACCTGAGAAATTAAGGGTGATGACACCTAGCAGAGTTGCATACTGCAGCTCATGTACCTAAAAAATATACAGATCCCATTATGAATGATAAGAGAAGAATATAACGTTAAAGCTTTAAAATGTAGACGCTACAGAGGTCTATATTATACTTGCACCACTCAAATCACACCTTTCTTTGAACTTATTGCTTATGCATGCTGACAGGAGTCACTCAGAAATAAATTCGGTAGATAGGCATTACAGTTGCAACACAATTGCATTTGACACACATTTAACTGAGTCAACAGGCAGTATCTCGCTACACTTCGAAAGCAAGCCTAAATGACAGCAGTTTGTTCTGGAAATACTTACTTCTGATGAGGTCACCATCAGTGCGATTTCCCCAGACGGACTGGTCTTGTATCTCTGATTGTATACTTTGGTTACTGGAAGGCTGTTTTATGTCTTTATCTCCTGCCACAGTATTCTCCTGGTCAGTCTTTTCTAAGTCAAAAGAAATGTGAAGATATTAGTTTCGGTGGTATTTTTCCTCTATGTAAATAAAACTCATCTTTGAAAATTAAAAACAAGAGAGCAAAAAATCTAACTTGTCTTAGATTCTCATATAGTTACCTTTGAAATAATTCCTAATAAAGTTGATTTTCAATTTGTTTTCTTGTCTGGACCAGAATAATTCCTCTTTAAAAAAGTCTTTTAGTCATATTGTGTTTGATCATGAAAAATAATACTCAGCAGCTTTTGTAACAGCAATTTACAGTTGAGTTTGTTTATATTTAGTTACCTTCCACAATATTTTCAGATGAAAATTTGAATCGCTTTGTCACACAAAAAACCATTCTTTTTTGCCCATGTACATGTGGCCCTGGCATACAAAAGCCACAAAAATTCCACAAAAGTCTGTTCTCTATTATTTACAATTGAACATATAAGACAAATATTGTTGAAACTTCAAAACTGATTAGTCCAGAAATTCAGAAAATTTATTATAACACAATTACCTATTTCTCATTGAAAAAAATAGCCTTTTAAAAGCCATTCCTGAATGGAAGTCAACATTTAGCCTATGATGAAAGGAAAAACGATTTCTTCTCTTCAAGTAGATACAAGATGCAAGGAAATAACCGTAAGGTTATTTGATGGACTCTTAAGCTTATTTCTCAAGATAGTAGATCTTGTTGTTTTGATGATTTCACCAGTTAACACACGCAGACCTGCATTTTCTCAGACCAAGGTAAGTGACAGCTTTCATTTTCGCTGTCATTAATGTTTTAATTGTCAAATTCACACACAAGAATCTTTCTGTTCTTGATTGCTACAGGTTTTTCCTACTGGCATTCAAGGAAACATTTCCAAGTCTGGAATTACTTTGTTCATTATTCACAGTGACAGATTATCAGTTTATATCACTTACTCGAGGGATCTGTAAAACACTAAATATTTTCAGCCTCAAGTACTTTTTGAGTATACATAAAACATTTAATATTTACAGTAAATCTAAACAAGCAACTGTTGAAAAGTCTGTTAGCTCTATTTATTTGTTTCAAACAAGAACGTGTTTATAAACCACTTATCCCAATGTAATGATACTATATCCTCTAGTAAAGCAATGATTCCAGTCGAGACACAGAAAAAAATCACTTATTGCTACTGCAACACATTAAAGGTTAGTTTCTTTATGTAACCAACAGCAGTTTGATTTTAAATCCTAACTTTCTGCCTTTGTTATCCACCCTATTAAACTGAGGCATTGAACATCACTCAAAATAATATATGCTATACTGTATGTATAGCAGCACCTGCCTTCAAGCACTGCTGCTCCCCTTCTATTAATTTCTGCCTCTGAAATGTCTGACCCAGCTGCATCCATGGTCCTTCTCTCTCAGCCCTCCCTCCCGTCACCATTTCTTCCACAACTTGTCAAAAATTCCTCAAGCCCATCCTGAAATTAATCGTTTCACTGGGATTGGCATAAAGTTACTGAAGTAACTCGGAAGATATCCATTGGCATCCATGAGTTTTGCATCTTGCCCTGATGACTTAATCTCACCTAGATACTCATCCTATCCAAAAAAACCCCCAGATTTTTTCAACCCCTTTGACAGACATCAGAATCAAATTATTTCTACCTGCTATGTATCAGATACAAATCTGACTGTATTGAAGTCTGATGATTTTGCCTGTGTAGTTAGGTATTAGGTGCAAATGTGTTTCAAAAGTGTTTGAAAAGTGCCCTGAAATAGACTGAAAATAAGTAGCATCCTGGAGAGAGCTAGTGTAAAAGCACTCTGCTTTCCACATAGAGTAAGCTTAAATGAGCTATTTTAAGAGATTTTGCTCTTAAATTACTTTACTGCAGTTAACACCACCAAGATTACAACAATATCTACCCGGCAGTGGTAGGACAAAACTGCAGAGTTACTGTATACAATTTTCTTGTATAGGATATGACTTTGCAGAGGCCTACTATTTCATGTAGTAAACAATGAATGGCTCTAAGGAAACATTAGTGTTAGTATTATGGGGCCCTCAGTGTTCTAGACTACATTTTTTTCTAACAAATCTGAAGGAGTGCAGAATACAACCAGTCATCATTATTCACAGGGATTTAGTTTTCATTCCTCTGCTTGGTTTTGGTTCAGTATCTTTTTTTTTTTATAGTAAAAAGTATAGTATAGCTGTATGTGTATTTTTCATGTTTACTTTTATTATTCTAGCTGGCTATGGTAAACGGCCAGTCAAAACCATGTAAACAACAGTTATCAATAAAGAAGTAAGAAAGAGGCACTATCAAAAAGTAAAAAAAAAAAAAAAAATGTTGCAATTGAACACCAAACAGTTTCAATAGGAAGTTTACAACAACCAACATTAATTGAGTGTCTGTTCTTTGACCTATTGAATTCACATGAAGACTTCCCCACGTCTGTGCATAACACAAACCTGCACCATTAGACACGCATTTGGTACCTTAGTTTGCACTCCAGGATCGCCCACTGGAGCCGCGGATCTCCCAGCAGATGCTGCTCCATGGGTGCGGTAGGCTGACTGTGGGCAGCAGCTAAGGACCCCGCGGCAGCTCCCTCCCTCCCCAGCCCCCAGCAGGATGAGGGGAGAGAACAGAGAGAGCGCAACTGAGGAAGCTCATGGGTCGAGATATACTTTAATAAGTGAAGGAAAGAGGAAGAAAAAACAAAACAAGGGATGCAAAGGCAATCACTCGCCACCTCCCACAAGCAGACCGATGCCCAAGCCAAGCTCTAAACAACGGCTACCTCTCCCAAAACCTCCTCCCCTCAGTTTTTATTGCTGAGCCTGACATTATATGGTGTGGAATATCCCTCTGGTCAACCAGAGCCAGCTGTCTGGGTTGTGTTCCCTCCTAACCCCCTGCCCACCCCCAGCCCACTCGCTGCAGCGGTAGAGTGGGAAAAGAGAAAACCTTGACACCGTGCAAGTGCTGCTCAGCAATAGCCAAACAACTGGTGTGCTATCAACCTTCTCTGATGTGCCATGCTTGTGGCACAGCAGCTTTAATAAAGCCTACAGCTGGCACAAATACTAATGGCTGGATCTGGCCATAGACGGGTATGGCTTTTTTCTACTGCATCTTCAAATAAATTTGTAACACTTCTCTGTTTTATTCAAGCTTAACCTTAAGAATCTTTATGTAATACTTCCTTAGTATTTTAGCTTCTGCTTCCTTTAGTACACCCCTTCCACTCTCATGTGACTAGCCTCCAAAACTGACAGCCAAGAAGAAAAAGAGATGCTCTTCCTAGCAGTTCAAATAATGGAAAGAAAAGACTCATTATGCTCTGAGTCTGGCAGGGCTGAGGTAGAAATCCAATATCTCTTCAAAACCACAGTAAGTTACTCTAGGTCATGTCACAAAAGCAACATAGTCTTCTTACCTACACGGTTCAGCCCCCCAGAACAGCAACGTGCATGCCTATGCATCTCTCCTAAACTAACAGCAGTCCCTGGGCTGAAGAGCTTCTAGCCAAAAGCCCTGCAGGAGTGACACCCACACAGAGTACCCTGTGATTTATCCTGAAGGTAAGCATGGGCACAAACTCTACTTGTGTAGAGATTAATGCAAACTTAAGGTTTAAATAAGGAAGAGATACAACACACTGGCAAAGTATAGAATTGAGATGGCAACAGCCCAAATCATATCTGTATTCCAGACAACTGGTGACCCACTTAGTGAAAAAATTTGAAATTTTAATCACATCTCAAAATCACTGTTTCATGAAATAAGCGAACAGTGAAATCCTATTTTTTTGTCATTTGAAATTATTAAAGTATATATAAATCACTTTTATAGTACATACATTCATTTTACCATGATCATCTTATATTTGGTTTTAAAATTACACAGCAATACATGCATTTCATAGAATCAAAACTTGTTTTCACCATTGAGACTACTGTAACATTGATTGTTAACTCCCATTTTAGTTTGGAGTATGTGCCTCTGGTTACACACATTTCTTTGCATCATGACAAATACATTTTACAAGATTCCACCAACAGAATAGTGGCAGCAGTCTGGGTCAGCAACAAGGCTACTATTACAATAGCCCTATCAAATAAAAATTTAACAAATAGCCAGAACTGTCAAGAAAGACTTATGTATAGTTAGGCAAGAAAGGTATACAAGACAATCTCTCCAGATCCCTTCCAATCCTGTCTTCTATGCCTTTATAAAGTTGCTGGGATATAGATCAAACTAATTCTTAAAAATTTCTTAGAATATCCCAGTGAAGTATCCCTCTTTTCAGAGCTATATTTATTCTTTCTCTATGATAATGTAGAGCATATTGAGTGGATGTCAAATACATAGACAAAACTGATAGAAAATACAAAAATATAGGTAATGCATGTACATTTGCAGGACACACCTCAAAGATCAAGTCTTTGACAAACAACCAACTTTACATCTCCACGTGCTTGTCCATTTGTACATTCACACTCCAGCTGCCCCCACACGTCCCGCTATGTCTCTTGAGTTTACTCAGAAATGGGTCTCAGCGTGTTCAAACATGGCATCGTACCTTAATATATCAGTAACTACGTAATATTCAATCTCTGAACACGCAAAACAAAATGGAAACAAGTACCCACATTAAGTGGGTTGCACGTCCTCGGAGTGTGATTGGCAGCTGATTTCTATTCATTAGATAACACATAAGCCTATATACTGACTCAGCCATCTCTTCCAAGTACGCGAACTGTAAGAGTGCTTGACCACCAACATGACAAACTAGACTTGAGAAACAGTTTTTATAGTTTGCCTATTGATACAGGGATACTGTGGATGTAAAATGAGTTAAAAAATCCTGTTGCTGCAACGACAGAAGGCTTTGTTGCTAGGACACATTCATTTTCTGTTCACCAACAATGTGGCGCACCACACCAAATAACAACTAAAGCAAAAGCACATGCTGAGAAAGGCCTCTGGAAACCTGAGAGCATCATTCTCATGGAGGAGAGAGGGACAAGCAGAATGGACTGCCACAGTGGAGCCATTGTGATCTCAAAAAATGCAGAGTCAGGAACAGTCCAACAGTTTTACTGTTTAAGCGAAGAGGAATGATGGAAGGACAGGGCAAAGCTTACTTCAGCACCTAAATTTGACCCAGCTGCTGGGATGCAAACATGAATCCTTGGGAAGCCTGAGTTATCCCTGAACAAGCAGACGCAGATTTAAACATACATGTGCAAAGCTCAAACCATCCCAGATGGAATTTTGTCCTTCAAAGCAAAGAGAAATTACAAAAGTGAAAAAAAGAAACCACCAAAAACCCAAACACAAAAGTAGATCTATGAGGAACAAAAAAGTTGAAGAATGGCTCCAAAAGGAAAGACAACAAAACAGTTCTCTGTCTCAAGCCTACAGCGGTTGTGAGGGATTGAAGAGCATGTGGCAAACACTGCATTTCTAACGCTTCCTTTGTTCATTAATATCCTTGCTGGCAAGGAACCACTGAGGATGCTATTTCCTACCAAAAATTCCACTGTTCAAAACAATAACACAAAGGAACCGTGATAATACCAGGTTTCAGAATGCAAGCATTAACAGTAACACCCACCAGCTACTTCATGAAATGCCTAAAACTTTTAGGCATTTCACATAACAAGCAAGTTCAACTGTGCTGTTCGTGTAACAGAATGCCCATTCCAGTTCATGATTTGCCTGAAACGATCTCATTGCATTAATGACTGGTTGTACAATCTAATTAATATTGATAATCCACAAATTACGGAGTTGGAAGCCTCCATTTGGATGTTTGATTGCTTTAAAACTAAAATAACTAATTTGTTTTTATTTCATTTCAGTGGCTTTCATTTAAATGTCTCATTGCAACTTTCAATGGCCTCAAAAATGCCACTGAAAAAAATCAGTCTCTTAAAATTAGAGCAATTCAACTGAACTTCTTGGAAAGCTCTTTTTCAGGTGCAAGCTATGGAACAATTATGAAGGTACTATACAAGTTTGACAGCCCTGGACAAATTTTAGTTGTGATAAATTAAAAATTAATAGCAATATGCAAATAGGTACTCTGCACTATTTAAAGCATTAAAAAGTTCAAATACATAAGTGAAAACTTCTTTTCACAAATAATCATACTAATTGTCATGCGGTCAGTTATAAATTTATGTATGTCATTCATCCAACAATGTTTCACACGTGTACAAAACTAGTTTCATATAAGTGCTAAGCAATATTCAGTGGCTATGGCTGTATTAGCAACAGCGTGGGCCAATAAAAATGGGCCCGTACAGTGAAAGAGTTGATTTTAAGGACACATTCCATATTATACATGCTCCAGGGGCTTTCTACTTTGGACTAGCTCTCAGATTTAATCTCAAAGACTGAAGGCTTATTAGTGGCTGGAGTGCATTAGGCACATTCCTGCAGTGCATCTTTCAGATTATTTTGTCCAAAAGGAATCCATTCCAGGTCACTCCCCAGGATCACTCCACAATGCAAACCAAAGCAGGGGCCGACAGGAGATTCACTTCAAAACTGCACTGCTGATCCAAATGAAAACACTAGCATAACACACTCATTGCTGGATGCTACTTATTAGGAAAAAATAAGTGTTTAAAACAAAGAGAAATCTAACTTCTGAGGGCCTGGAATGGAATTTGAGAATTATTCTGATATAAAATTAGCCTACGAGATGAAACACAAGTATTTCAAATTTGATGCAAGACCTTTACAGTCAACTCTATGAAATACAAGTCTATCACACCCATGTGGACATGAATCACTTTACTGGAACGGCACGCACGTGAAACTGAAAGCAGAAGTATATTTTTATGACAAACTGGAGTTAGATACTTATGAAAGTTTTAGGTATTTTAGTCAGTAACGTTCAAGAATCACCTCAGTACTGACAGACAGTGACAAAACAAATTAACACAGATTCACTCAACTCTTGTCAGATTGCAAGTGGAAACACAAATACAGAGGAAGTAGCTGGTAAGTTTGAGCAATCTGAGTGCACTGGTTAACCGTTAAAATAAAAATCCATTACTCATAACACTGAGGCACTGCTGGTAAAGTGCAACAACTATGGTGATAGTAATCGTCGTTGCCTCAAGAATGTCCAAACATTCCCCACAGTAAGTCCTCTGTCACCCCATCTCATCTAGCCAGCACATTCCTTTAGTGCTCCTCATCATGAAAACAGTTAAGCACAGAAAACATGAAGAGGTTTGAGTCACATTCTTGAAAAGGAGCACATGGGTTTTGTACTTTTCTGAATGGAAGTAGGAGTTGCTGAATATGGTTTCTTCAGACACCAAATCAGAACTGCATCTCCATCCAGCAACACTGACATGATTTGCACCAGAGAGAACGGTCACTTACAGAACTTGGCCCTTAATATTTCTACTAGACTCCTCCATCCTCCTCCCCCACTCCACTGAAAAAAGATAAATTCTAGTGGACTTCCATCATCTGAAGAGTTATTAGAAAGTGCTTATAGTTGAAGTACAATTATCAGTCTCAATTTCATAATAGGTTTTCTATTATTACTATTATTTTATTTTCTTTCTAAATTGAGAATGCTAAATATTATTCACTTGTTATTCTAGGTTACATTTAGTTACCAACAAGCAAAGGTAAAAGCATTCCAAATACTTTATGGATGACAGTCCTACATTTTCTAAAATGTGGCCTGATTCTCTAAATATAGTTCCACGTTTGTTGAATTTCTCTCTCATATTCCACGGTTTATTCAAATGCAGAGGATTTAATGAAAAAAGTCTACCCATGGCCCAGGCAATAATCACGACACGAGCCCTAACATATGAAACGCTTTCCTTAAAGCAGAGAGACTAATGGCCACTAATTGTCACACTCCTTGCTTAGGGACATTATTTTGGTACCTACCAATGGAGAAAATACTTGATCGCAGCCAAAGTGAAGTGGTCTGAGCATAGCGATGACACTATTCACTGACTACATTACACAGCACACAGGTAGAAGTAGCCCTAATTTGATTCCAAGGCCTGTGGAGCTACAGGAGAAGAGAGACGGCACGACCAGGATCTTGAACAAGGGTGCACGAGTAGGGCTACACTTTTGGAAGGATGTGGCAAATATTAACTGTATGTTTGCAGAAATTAGGTTAAACCTTTCATCCTGTAGCCTGCGCCTTAGAGCAGCAGACTCGGTTGGCACAGATAATGGTTCAAAGACCGAAATTGAGTATTGACATTGCCACGAAAGAAGACGCTATGATTTCATTTGCTCTCTCTCATAGCACACTAACGGTGGAGGGGCAAAGTCCAATAATCTCACTAATATTTATGCATTAAGTCAAAAATGAACTAACAAGAACAGTGATGGGGGAGATGTTGAGAGAGCATGTTGGTTAGAGTAACACACAAAAATTCTTTTCAGTTGCAAAAGCCAGAGCATGCCACATCTGTAGGCCAAACCATGTCTCAACCCACAGTTTTCACCATGTCCACAACTGATGTATAACCGTGCAATCTGCCTAAACTTTATTACTTTTGTCTGTTTTTTAATTAGGTTGTGGGATAGATATTTGTTGAACATTTAAAATTCAGTTGAAGTTTCTGTTCCTTTCATGGAAAAATAAAATTCAGCTTCAGCTCCTGAATGTATATGACAGCAAGCAGAAGGAGCACTTTGAAGATCTGGATTTTTTTGGTGATACCTCACAGAACTACAGAAGAGGAGAAGTTTGTTCTCAGGATATAAGGTATCTATACCAGTTAAACAAATAAAGAAAGCACATTAAAGTATGCTGTTACGAATCAAAAATTCTTCCTCACTAGAATGCACTTAAGATGTTATTATACATACAACATAAGCCATTTTTTCCTGATTAAAAAAAGTCTTTATTTCTAGGTGGACACAGATTTAAAGTATCTCACTGTAAATATATGGAGTCATCACATAAATATGATGAAGTGTTACTAAGTAAAGTAGTTATCATTTCAAATTATTCCAGATTTTTCCAAATATCTCTAGCCTATTTCCAGAAATAATATGAATTTCAACCACAGCTTTTAAAATTATTGCCAAATTCTAGAGAATTCAGTGTACTTTTGGATGTCCTGGGGATAGTATAGAAAAAGTAGGGGCTACTGAAAGTCCCAGACATATTATCTTAGATCTTTAGTCCTGGAATATCTGGACTACCTTACCCTGTAACCACACACTGCAAAGCTGACAACAGAAATGCTGGAATATAGACTGGAAATGTTATGAACTCACCTCTTCCTCTTTCCACCCCCATTTCCCCAACAGACTTAGGCTAGAAAAGAGCAACAACTATCCACAGTTATCCTTAAATCTAAGTTCATTAGAATAAAAATTATGCACTTGAAGGATGAATTCTGTAAAAATCCACCCTTGTCTTTCTGTGAACTATAACATACGCTTTAAAATTGAGCGTGTGCCTTGAAAGGTGTGGCCAGTGAGCAAACCTGAAACAGTATGTACCTTACTGATCCCTAAGAAAGTTAACTTTATAATCCTCCACCTCAACAGCTGTGATTGTGTCAGTCAGATTTCCTGCACATAACTTGTCCATGGACAGGTCAATATTTGTTTGCTTACTTTCCATAAGAAGAAGAGCATGTATTGAAAATCTTACAAAATGGAATCCCATAAGACTTTACTTCATAGTGAATACTCAATTTAAAGTGGCACTGTAAGAGTGAGACCACTTTCCAGCCTAGTGAGTTCACTGACTTACAACTTCAGTAACTTTTATGTATGGCCTACATGCAGGATTTAACCAGTGTGGCCACTTGATCACATGACAGATAAAACCAACACATTGAAAATAAACATGTATCATGGATACTGATGATTCTGGCAAAAACATGATTCTAACAGTTCAGTTCTGCATGCTTGATCTTCTGTATCTAATCTTTTTTTATTATTATTTTTTACTGTTTAGAAGTTATGAGTCATTCTCTAGGACAAAAAAAAAAAAACAACAATAAGATAAGTATAAGCCAATTTAATATGTCTCCCTGCCAGAACATTTTTTACTTAGCTACGGATACTTTATGGTTTCTCAAATGGGTCTTCAACTTTGATTTCACATAGCTATTGATTTTCCAAGTTACAAAACCAAGACTGCATCTTTAATCCACAGTTGCACAACTGTGTTACCAGGCTCTGCTCCAGTTAACCAGTTATGAATAAAGTTACAGTTTTTTAACAAGCTTGAACAAGCTTATTTGTCTGTTCTTCAGAGACTTTTTAAACTCCTGTCAGAGTTCTGGAAAACAAAGCTGTAGCTGTAAACAGAAAAAAAAAAAATTAAGTCTCATCTTCACAGACCAGGACTCAGGAGGCAAACACACTTCCCTATTTTGAGGATAAGCTGCAAGACACCTTGTCAAACTTCCCCACGTGAAGGTGATCAGAATGCCAATGTATTTTGTGCAAATGCAAATAAGACATAACTTAAAAGAAATTCTTTTTAAGACGAATGTACTTTTAAACAACCTTTTGAACAGCTGACACGAAACAAGTTAATACTCTCAGAAACGCGTTTTAGCTGCAGCATCACAGAGTAATCTAAGAAAGAAACAGCAAAGTGACCTCCAACCTGAACAACGCTCCTGCTCCTGGATCAATCTTTCCCAACTTACTGCAAGACCTGGAAGGAGAGCCTTACGGGAAGGAGCTTCTAAACACAAACACAAAGCTGAGAAAGAAGCAAGCTATTTTTAAGGAGCAGCATGTGCCTCTGAATGACTACAGTTTTTCAAGTACTGAGAACCGGTGCTGACAACAGTGCATCTTTTTTTTTTTTCTTGGTTTTTTGCATTTTCTACATAGGAACTTCTGCTTGAAACAATAACGAGGTGGAAGCGAAAGCGTTACAGAGTCACAGCAGCTAGGGGAGGTCGGGGGAGGGGAAAGAGAAGAGGGGTTAAAACCCACAAAACAAGTCAGTAAACGCATCATTCAAATAAAAGGCGCAAAAATTACAGAGGAACTTTAAAGCAACTTACCTCGAGGGAGAGAGATCAAAGAGCTGTTTTCAGCCGGAGCTTGCTCTGGCCCTTCAGGCCCCGGAGGAAGAGGTTCTCTCACTTGGGACATCTGCCAGCTCTCTCACCGAGTAACAGAGAGCCTGCACCCCCCCTCCAACAAAACTAACACGCCACCCTGCAGGAACAAGCAAACGAAAGGGCTCGTTAACGCACTTCACGCAGAAAACTCGCGGCCCGGGGGCGAGGGGCTGAGGAGGGACAGCAACGAAGCGCCGGCAACTTTGCGGCACGGCGGCGGCGGGCGCGCCGTCCGACCCCGCCGCCAGCACCCGCGGGGCCGGGGGGCGGCGGCCGCGGGGCGGGGGCGGCGGGCCCTGAGCCGGCCGCCCGCGGGGGGTGCCCGGGGCGGGGAGGGAGGGCCCCGTCCGTTCGTCCGCCCGCCCGCGGCGGAGCCGGCCGGCAGCGCGGCGCGCCCTACCTCCGCATTTCCTCCCGCTCCGCCGCGGGCGCCCGGCCTCAACCTCCGCGCCGCTCCCCGCCGCCGCCGCTCCGTCTCCCCCGGCGGCGGCCGCCCGCCTGCCTCTCCCGCCGCCCGCGGGCCTTCCCCCCCCGCTCTCTCCCTCCCGCCCCGGGCAGGGGCGCGCACGCACTGGCACTCGCCCCCCGCTGTCCCCCCGCCGCCACAGTCACTCCTTCTCCATCATTTCCGGACAATGAAACATCCCACTGCGGCGGGCGGCCGCCGCTGTGCAGGTCCTGCCGCCCGCCCGCCGCGGGCCCGCGGGCTGGGCTGGGCTGGGCTGGGCCGGGGGCGGTGGGGACGGGGGGCGGCTGGCGGGGCGCCTCGCTGCCCCCCCCAGCCTCCAACCGGGCCTCCAGCCACGGAAATTCCCCCAGGAGGCCGAAACCCGTCAAGCAGAAATAGGGAAGAAGGGGGGAGGGAAAAAAAAAAACCAAAAAAAAACAAGGGGAAAAAAAAGGCAATGTGAAAGGGAGGCTTTCATGCCTGGACGGGGCTTGCAGCTGTAGCGCTTGGCAGCGATGCAGGGGCACTTTCAGGGGTGCAGCCGCTGGCTCAGAAGTTGCCGGCTGCGGTGACCGCTTGCCTTCCACCAGTTGCGCCTCAGCAGCGGGTGAGCAGGCAGGTGAAACGCCGTGGGCCCCCACGCCTGTCCTCCCGGCCCTTCCACCCCTCTCAAAGACCGGTTCGAACACAGCCTAACCCTCTCGGGTAACCCTAGCTGGTAACACACGGATACGTGTAGAAAAAGGACTTTGAAGCGGGCGCACACAAATATTCAAAGGAAGAGGAGGGATAGAACAAGCATTTTTCAGAAGTAAAACCCTGGAGTGCAAACTACTTCCTCCAGTGCCATCTGCCAAGCGGTGTTACCCGTGCTTTCTCTACAGAGGAAATACATATCTTTCCCATGGCACAGATTTATTTGGTCGTCAGCCTCGCACCCCGTGCTTGCCCACACCATGGAGTACTGCAATTACTGCTCGCTTGTGGGCCGGTGTCCATAAGCTACGTGATTTAACCTTGCTTACGCTATCGCACTGTATGTCACCTTTCTCTGTCAAAGTGCGTCCATGTTTGAACTGTAATTTCCTTAAAACTTACAAGCAGATTTTTTATTATGGTTTAGTAAATATACTTTACTATTACGTCTCATTACAGTCTGCAGCCAGGTATTTTTGGGGAAACAAAAGTAGGAAGACAAAGTAGCCAAGTTATAGACTATCTACGTCCTAACATAACAGACTGTAACTGATGGATATTTATTTTGATACCATAAGTGCTAAAGAATACACTCAGGTATTAGAAGTTCACTTCTATAAAGTTTAGCATTTCCCTGCAAGGCTTGCAAACCAACCAGGACGGAGTGTAAGTACCTGAGCAGGAGCAAGTTCTTTGTGAGACTGCACACGCTTCAGGGCCTCCTTTTATTTGAAAAGTCATCAATAATTTTTCACCACTGTATAGCTTTATTATTGGTTATTATTGGTGCAAAATTGAACAGTGTGATGAAAGGTGCATGTACTTTCCTCTGAGAAAGACAATCATTTTTAAGTAAAGTATTTCAGTAACCTAAGATGTTCTTTGGTACAACATAATCTTTCTTTAAACTTTTCCATGACAAAATGGGAAAAAAATGTTTTATGTGGGGAAGAAGCTATGTAAAAAATCCATTTTGGGCACACAAAATTATTATCATACTGCATAATAATAACATTGGTCTCAATATCTACACTTTTCATCTACGAAAACATTGCATAACTTTACATAGTTCCTTCTCGCTTTGCTGTCCTGGGGTCAGAGCCATTGAGACATAAGGTAGAATGACTTACCTCAAACTCCCAAGTGAGTCAGTAGCAGTAGAGAGGTTATGACTCATACTCAACATACAAGCTTGTGTTTTTCCCTCTGAAACTGGAAACACAGAGAAAACAGTGGGAGGAGCAATAATTTAGCCAACCACACCCTGCCTTCAAAATATTTCATTGGATAATTACTGCCTATGAAGAGCAGATACCATCCAGGGTTGGTATTTGGGTTGGTTTTTTTAAGCTTATCTATGAAACCCACACGGTAAACTCCACGGCACTCAGTTTATCTCCTTAAAAAAGCTGATGGGATAAGCTCACCCTGCCAAGCTTCAACTCTGTAGCAGCCTGCATAGAGTTTAAAGCAACTAAATGAATGGAAGAGGATCTTCCGCTGATATCGCAACTGATGCAGTGGGAGATAACCCTAAGCAAAATCAGATTAAAAAAAGGTAAGAAAATTCAATACACCAAAAGCACAATTCACTGAAATAGCACATTAAAAATATTGTGCAATACATAATACACTACCTACCAAAGACTGTGATGATTGTAAAAAGATCAATCCAGATGTGGCCACTGTTAATGAAATACCACAGATAACCAAAGTTCATTGGCATAAGCCAACCGTACAGCGCTTCCTGACAGTACAACATCGTTCTAACAAATACACAGCTAATCTAAAATAATTGCGTTATTACTTTCCTTGAAAATATGTATCATTCTAAAATGTTATTGAAAATTCTCAGGAAGTGGGCAGTTCAGACATTAACATCAGCAGCCTTTCAGGTGGGCTACAAATATGAGATATGCTGTATCTTACTACAGCAACTGAGTTATAGGCTGTTGCATGTATGTATTCCAATACACTCTTCTATTGCTAGATCATAAAATTCAGGTATGGTCTTCTAGACAATTAATGGCAGATTTGGGGACGGCTGCAAAGAGAAGCTCAAAACACTTGTAAAGTGGTAAGTATAGTTTGTAGTAGTAAGTATAGTTTGTAGGCAGGTAAAAATTTCCTGAAAGGAAAAAAAAACCAACCAAAAACAAACCCAAAAACAAAACAAGATTTTTTTTCCCTATTAAAAGTTTTCTGTAAAACAAATTTCCTGTCAGAAGTGCACAAAATGCAGAATATAATCCTGTGTCTTCACAGCAAAATTGGTCATCACCATTTTCTAATCTGAGGTCCTACCCAAGCCATACGATAGATGTTACCTCCAGCCAAAATGGGCCTGTCATTGAATGAAAGTGGTTTAGAAAGACACAAGTTGTTTATTCAAAGTAAACCCATGATATCCCAAAATTAACTGCTGCAAAGGTTATTTACTTACATTATTAAAGACTCGAGCTATATTTCTAGCTTGAATTTTCCAAGGCAAACTTTTAGTCTTTGAGGTTTTTTGGATATCTGATAGTTTCTTGTGAAGGAAGTGTTGGATAGCAGAGTTGCTTACCTCAACAATGCTGTAGAAAATTTGTACATAGCTCTTCAAATAAAAAATATTTTATTAAAAATATCACTGCTTACACAGTGAAGTGATCAATAACTATTTATTACTTATGGATCAATGCAGGTGTAGGTACCCACATTTTCTCCCCATCCTAACACTTACCTTTCCCTCCTCAAGGCTACTCTTTAACTGATGCTGACTTCCTTCCATGAGCAGGAACAGAGGGAACTGGAAATATTTTACGTCCCTGGATCACTTAAATGTTCCTGAAAGATGGACAATAATATTTAGTAAATCTTTTTGTGATTGATTGCTTGTACCTAAGTACCTGTGAGTTAAAGTTATCCTTCTGCTATGTCCAAGAACATGATTTTCAACTTCGTAATATGCATTTTTAACATATGTGTATTACTCTAAGCTTCATAGCTCTTTTCAGTATGAGGATCATGGCAGGATCTCTGTCCTAAGTATTTTAAGTGTGGCAACGCTGAAATGGGAAGACTGTTATAGTTAAAAGGGCTAAATAAAAGACTTGCAGTTAAAACCAAATTGTATTATAAAATAAAAGTGAAGCTTACAAATTGTTGGGCTTTTTTAAATTTAGATCAAAAGCAGAAATACATGCAGTATATGCATAAAAGCACAGTAAAAGTGAACTTGAAGGCCAGTACCATGCCTGGTTTGGGGTATTTTTGGTTCCTGGTGTTCACGGCCCGGCTTGTGTAGTACCCTTCTCCAGAACATCCCGTTTAAAGCCATGTAAATTGTCAGGTGCCAGAACAGAGCTGGATGCAGCTGTGTTGTAGGTGAGGATTTGTAGTCTATAAAACAAACATTGAAGGGCTGTCAGGTTGACAGTGCCTTAGACACCAGCTGGTCCTAACAGAGCAACCAACCCCTTCTAGTCCAAGGAAATCCACCTCCAAAGAGCACAAACATAGAAATAAATAAACAGTGGGATGCCTAAAATGAAATTAGAGACATGCAGATTTAACTCCTTCCATAACCAGAAATGGAATAAAGAAATCCATTCTCATTTAGAGAAGCAATTGGTTCCAGTAATGCTGTACATTGCCTTGGGAGCAAGAAGAAGTCTTTCTACCATAAATGATTCTTGCCCAGGTTTGAAGTTTTTCTGCCACGGGATGGACTCCACGGTAGGGAGAAAAGGAATATGAGGCTTAATGACTGCTTTGTGCTGGCTCAAGCTGGCAATTAAGAATTAAACTCAGTGTAAACATGGACTTAAAATATGAAAAGGTATTTTTCTCCATTTTGTTTTTCTGTTTATAGTCAGTATAACAGCATAAGAAATATTTTGTTTCTGTAAAATATTTTCTAACACAGATGGCAAAGATTTCATTAAAATTGATAAATTATGTAGTAAAACAAAATAAAATATTCTGAGGTGAATTATTTCTGATCTAACTCCAATGAAGTCCAAGGAGTTGCACGAAGATGAATTCAGCTCAACAAGCTTTATCCTACCAGGACAAAACACGTCACATGGCATGGTTTATGGTAGTTTCAGCTATTCCTTAGCAAGCTCAAGCAAGTAGCTCACTCAAGCAGGTAATAGATCTCACATGAAAAAGTAACAGATCATATATTGAGGCATGCAAAATGACGTCTCATCACAACAAAATGTCAACTAGTAATTCATTGCATTCCTACAAATAAGTCAAGAAGAAATATTCAGTATTCAATTACAACTAAGTGTGCTGGATTGCAACACTTAATTTAATTGCATATATTCCCCTCAGTTATTCAGCTTTTCACTTTGCAGTTAATATTGCACCTTAATAAAAAACTTATTTAGGACTTCAGAATAAAGTTGAAATTCAGCAAAAATGAGTGTTTCAAACTCTGTACTGATATTTTAATGCATTCAAGATTATTTGGAACTTGCCTTGACATTAAAGATCATCTCAGCAAAGACAAATGATGGACAACAGCATCTTTTGAGTTAACGGGACGGGAAGTTTCAGGGAATTATTGATTAAAAAAGTGTGGCTAACTGAACACAGAATATTGTAACATGAACTATATAGAGAGTTAGTAAACTTAGAATAACTTAATGAATTTATCTAACCACTTAGTCGTAATAATCCTAGAGGCTGTGTTTATAGCAAGCAAAAAAAAACCTAAGCCAAATATTTCTGTTGCTTTTGAGGTTAACAAGGCTCCTTTTGCTTCTGCAACCAGAGCAGTATCTGGATCTGGCATTATTCTACATTAGTATTTTATACACATTCCTTACAATTGTGAGTATTCATGAAATTTACATTATCTTTTCTCAGCAGTATCAAACTAATTGCCAATATCAAATGACGTTTGCAAAAATACCGTATGTAAAATAAAAATATTTCCATATGAAAAGAATACCTAGTCAATCCTTCCCAAAAATGTTAAAATGAAAAATACTAAAACAAGCATATTATACAAATAGAATAAATAATGCAGTGGAACAGAAGACTGTATGTTATATTGCTGTGTGAGATCATGTTATCACATCCAGAGCTCCATAAAAATTTAGTTAATTTTGTGCATCTTCAATATGAGTTCATAGTGCACAGTACAGTTGCTCCTTTTGAGCTGCCAGAGAGTACACTATGAATAAGTATTAAAAATATTGTGCATTCTGTGTTATATTTTCATAATATAGAATGCTCTTACTTACATATTGTGTATTATTCCTAATACATATTCAGAGCATATATTGTAACAAACAGCTCCTTTGGAACCACTAACATGTATGCTGTGAATGTGTATTAACAGCAGAACGCATTTGCATATTATGAGTCCATAATACTGAATGCACAATCAAATCTTTGATAAAAAGTCATTGCTATACAGACAAGCAGAAGTTATTTTCTCATGCTTCTCACTCACAACTGTGCCATCTTGCACAGTCATTTCTCACCCATATCTTTATAACTCACAAAGAAAAAAAAATCCAGTACTGCAACAGTTCTGTGAATTATAGTTTTCTTGAAGTAAATATTTCATGAAGTCTTTTTTTGCTCTCTTTTTGTTCTATCTCATAATCAATACTTTCTTTGATTGCCTGAATAGATTCTCCTGGTTTTTCATTTCGGCATGCATATAAATGACTGGAATGAGGTCTTAGCATCATTTGGATGTTATATGTAAAATGCTCATTTGGATATTATATGTAAAATATAGGTCATAGGAAAAACAAACATAAAAATAAACCTTAGTCAGTTCTACTGGTATTTTTAACTATCATGATTTTGTTTGTTTGTTTTTATATTTGCCTAGAATAATGGGGGGGTTGCCAGCCAGGAACATACAATTCTCTAGATGGGACAGAAGTAAAATTACAAAATAACATTACAAAATAACATGATTACAAAACTTGATTTGGATCAAAAAGTTATTGTTTTTCTACATGGACAGATGAGCATCCTGGCAACCCGTGCAAGTAAAGATGGAAAAAGGCACCGTTACTTGTCTAAAACAGGGAATTAAAGAAAAATAGTCTTCTGCCTCCATTTCTTGCTTAGCTAAATGAAAGTAATGCAAATCTTGGGTCCAGGTCTGACATAGTTCTGTGTCTTTGCTCCTGGGATGAGAATTTTCCCCAGGAAGCAAAAGAAAAACTAAGGACAACTTGGCTTTTGCCCAGTTCCCTTCCACATCCTATAGACCTGCTGGAATAACTAGAAAGACACAAGAGGAAATTACCTATGCCATTTCAAGGACTGCATAGTGACCATACTGACTATTAGTTTTAAAATACTCAGTTGTATTATTTTAATAAGCAGTACTGAAAGGTATTTCATAGTTCTGATATCACCGCAGAGACATTAACTCCAAAAAGTATTCAGATAAGCATTCTGGCAATTAACGGTGGGTATAAACTACCAACTATACAAGAACCAAATATTTATGCGTGACTATTATAATACCTCAGCTAAAATATTAATAAAATCTGAAAACACAAATTAGATTCAAAGGGTCCCCCACATAGCTGGTACTTTTGGATCACATATATGGGGATGCAGTCCTGCCCACTGAATGATGGACACGATTATATTCTCCATTAATATGTGTAATATCTGCCACATATCAGAGAGAGAGAGAGAGAGTGTGTGTGTGTAGGTGGACATAAAGTCACTGGAATTTTAGTGTTTTTCCTTTAAAAGAAATGGTTACATTTTAGTTTAGTGAGGAAGCCTATTACACTGTACAAATTCCTTAATTTCTCTTTTCCTTTTTCTGTGTTTTATTTCAAATATTTTCAAGTATTAATGAAAATGCTGTAAAAGTCATAATGTTAAAGTATAATTTTATTTAACATTGTTTTACATTTTAAGAGCAATAAACAGGCTTCTGTAAACTTATACGAGCAGTTATTTTGAGGTCAGAGCTGTTTTTTTTCTTTTATGATTGTAAATAAAAGTAAGATAGTTTGTACTCCATTATTTTATAATTCTAACCTACTAGCTGCTCTCTCTCAGAGATTGTTCCAAGGTAAAAATGCCAGCAGTCCATAAATTACCTTGATCACCAGTGATCAACAAAAACAACTTAAATACTTTTCTGTGGTTTTCCAAAGTGAGCTTTACATCTTCTCAATAAATTATTTGGATTTTCAATTTAATACTCTTTATTATAATAAAACTAAAGTTCTGATAACCACAATCTACAGCCAAGTAAAATTTGAGCAACTGTGATGTGGGTGCTTTCACTGTAGATTCTCTCATGTTCCAGTCCTGGATCTCTGACCAGTTCCCTGATTTTTGCCCTACTTTATAATGTTAGTAAAATAATTTTTTTTTTAAAGTCAGATTTTTTAATGTAGTAGTGGTAAACCAGTCCTGAGTTTGATCCAATACTCTCCAGAGTCTAGTTAAGCTTTCGAGCACACTTTTATTGTGGGCTTCAAGAAGATTTGACACCTGTTTTTTAGGGTAAAAGGTATACTTTTAGTTAGTTTACACCATAAATGTAATGAAGGAGTAAATCAAGAGAGTAGCACAAATGCTACTGCCGTTTTTTCTCATGTATTTGTCACTTGTGGCAGGGACAGGAGGCATCCTAGCCCACTCCATTTTTCCCCACCTCAGCATCGGTCTGTTGTGAGTCTGGGAATGGGAATGCTCCTCCTATGGTCACTCTACATTCTCAGCCCAAAACAATTAATACTTCCCAGAATAAATACTTACCAGAATTGTATCTATCATGCCTCTTTGTATTACCATTTGTGGGTAATTCTGAAAAAGAATCATACAAAATTTAGAAAAGGGTTATTGAAGTGCTCTCTCAAAACACCATAGCATCACCAACGTCTTATTTTCTTGAGGAAAAAAAATACAATTTACATCTGGAAATTTATGTGAAGGAGCACGCAAGGCCTATATTCAATAAGTATCTCCTTCTGCCTGCCATTGTAATGGGATCAAATATGCTAAGAATTACAAAAAACATCTTAAATAATTTGTGACAATGTGAAAATTATGCAAGTTATGCTGTAAAAGCTTGGTGCCATATATGAAGAATTAGTACAAAAAGCCTAAATCTTCAGAAACATCTAAGTTATCAGCCATTCAATTTTCTTTTTATAAAACTGTAGCTGGAAAAGACAAAACATGAGGGTAAGCAGAAACACAACAGTATGCTATTTTTTCAGTTTTAATACCAAAAAGAACTTTCTCTTATAACATCCACAGCTTCTAATATCTTGTCACACTTTAAATTCTTCTCCTTTACGAGATTTGTTATGGAATGAGGAGCGGTGAATAGCACCAACAAGCTCTCATGACAAAGGAGACAGTATAATACTTTTTAAAATAAAGCAGAAGATATTTGATCTCATTTTTTCAGCGTAAATGAGTGAACGTGGGAACAATTAGGTGACTTTGGCCTCACATTGATGCAAACGATATCAGAATCTTGACCCATGGATACAGCAATCTGTAAAATACTGCATTCATTTGCTCTGCAGTTTGCAGGGAAATACACAATTTGTGAATTTGGTAAATAAAGTGAAGGTTTTAGAAATACACAACAGATTTCTGTACACATACATTAATGTTTGTCGAAGTATCTCTCTAGACACCCGTAGTTAACTACACTCACAATGTGCATGTGTAAAGGATATGCTACAGTAGACCGTGAGATTATACATTTATCCTCATTTGTGAAGGTGGATGCCTAGAACTCATGAATGGAAAAAGATATGTTATAAAGTATTTAAACCTAATCAATATTTATTAAAGGAGACAAAGTAACAGTAAAGCAAACCTACAGTACTTTAGAAAAAAAGCAACAAGCTGGATTTCTTATCTTGCAATAGTTAATGAAGTTTTATGATTTATTTTAACCCTGAAGTGGGTTTTAAAAAACCCTAATTATATTAATGTACTAAAAGAAATACAATTGTCACTTAGTTTCATTAAGCATGACAGGTGACAGTTCCAAAGATAAATGCTGAAACTTGTGAAAATTGCAAGTTCAGGTTGAAGTGACAATAATATGGTAGCAATGGGACGGAATTGTGCTGCTCACTGCATTAATCAATACTACAAATTATTTTTGAATGTATAAAGAATGTTTAATTTCATTAATTTATGACTAGGTTCTTTCTACTTAAGTCTTCCTTTCAGTCTTTGGATTTTGGTTTCATTTTGAAACATTCTGGCTATTTATAAATCCACAGCCAATCTCATAAAATATCACTGTTGGGAAAGAATCAGTTTTCTGCATGCCATGTGCAATCTGGGAGATTGATAATATAACTAAATCAAGTAAAGGGGCTGTGGCTCTATTAAGACCGGAAAAGTTGTACTATTGTCACCTGTGCTATACTCTGTGCAAAATCAAAAGATTTAAATTTTTTCAGTTTATGATACCTCACTTATCTTTGCAAACCACAGGCTACACCTGCAATCCCTTAGCAAAACATAGCTTTTTTGTTTCCAGTTGTGAATACATACACTACTGTACCAAGTCAGTGTTATATTTAGATTAGCAGAGCCTGTATCATAGTGTCACAGATCTGAAGCTCTCGAACTGGGACTGAGAGGATACTACCATAAAATATTTTCATTACAACTTTATGATTCAAAACACAAACACACGCACACAACACACACTGTGCTGCCGTGCACAGACAGGGTTTGCTTATGTTGTACTTTGTGATAGCCCCCATAGTTGAGTTTTAGTACTTTAGGATAAGTGAGCAGTTAAAATCTTTAATTTCTAATGCAGTTAATGAACAGTGGTAAGGTGTGTGTACAGTAGACAATTATGGACAGCTATCAATCAGCAAGAATGCTTACAGCCCTAGAATAAGCAAATACTTGGACTATTTTCTTTAAGTATTGATAAATAACTTACAGATGGTAATTGATACATAAGTTTAAACTTCAGAAATGACAATAATGAAACCATTTAAGCAATCTCCTTCATAGTACTATAAAATCAATATGTGAAGGGTTTCTGGAGCAAACCTTTAGCTCCAATTTGGCATACAAAACCCTTTCCAAGTAAAAATACACTCAGTACCGAGTCTCAGACAGTACTGAAAACTACCTCTGTCAACAGGTCTAAGCTTGTCTTTGACACCATCAGGGACAAGAAATAATGTAAACATTTTCACGTTGAATGTAAATAAATATATTAAGCATAAATGACCATGAACCTGTTAGTAGCTTTCTCTGCTAATATCATGTATTTCTGCTCTCTGCGTGTTATATAAGCTTTAAGTTATGGACTTGCAACTTACATTGCTCTTTACATCTCCTGTACATCTGGCTCATTATTCTCATGACCTACCAAAATTCACATATAAATGCATAATGTCTCTTAAACTTATTAATCCAGTTTGATTAAGAGACAATGTTCATAGTGGAGGAGTATATGAGGCAATTTATGGCTTTTGAGGGTGATTAAATGCTGAAGTAGAGCCGAGGCATTTGATAATCACAAGAGCTATTTATTGCTGGAATATTCCAGCCACATGAGCGTTTTTCCCATCAGCCAGTAAGAGAAGCACATTTAACAAACAACATTAAAAAGACAGATTTTTCTAGGTAAATGAAGGTTTGAAAATCTGTATGTGACTGCAGTTGAGAGCCCCCGCTCATGTCCCATGAAGGGCAGGTATAGGTAAAGCATATATAGAATTCAGAAGGAGTATGTTCCTCTCCCTAAGAGCAGGGCTAAGGACAAATAATTGCATGAGGGAGTTACCTGTGTAGAAACTGAGAGCTGAGACTGAAGTGTGAACATACGTGATTTGAGTTAGGATTTATGACTCATTTTCATATTGCTACTGTAAATGAGTAACAGTTATCATCTGCCAAACTGGCCTGTTAGCACATGTCGGAAACAAGTCCGGAGTGGCTGCAATTCTCTGGTCTCATGGGAACAGGCCTGTTTCATTTATACCTCAAAAAATATAAATGAAGTAAGGAATGACGCCTTAGGAAGAGGCCACTACGGAATTAGGAGAAGGGAGGTTCTGGTGGAAAACCCTCCTAGAGCTTGGAGAGGAAGTAGGAATTGAGGGTTTGGGGAACTTCTTTTTTTTAATTTTTTTTTTTTTTTTTAAGTTAATGCTGTAAGTCACAAGTAAAAGGCCAATGCAGGGATACTACTTCATATTCATTTAGACAGTGAATACCAAGAGACTCAAATCATTCACACATCCCATACAGTAGTCTGCTATATGCAAGAGAGCCATGTTCGGTTATTTTATTTTTTTAGAAAGAAGGTGTTACTGGTACTCATGTAAAAAACAGGTAACATCTGCAGCTGAACTACTAAACCCAAGAATGTTAGGCTGTAATCTGGTGAATTCCAGAACTGGGGAAACCACTCTGTACACCCCCGGTGACATTTCTGATCATCATTCTCCTTCATCCTATTGTTCTGAACTCATATGCATCAGTCTAAAGCTGTATAAAATTCAACCCTCTTTTCATTTAGTGGAAACAAAGAAGGAAGGTAGAAGGAAGATGCCAAGGAGTTGAGCAGGCAGGTTTGGAGAGTCTGTCCAAGCAGACTGCACAGAAAGCAGGTAATTTGCTTCCACTGGCAAGCTGGCGCTTCCTTAACCGTTAGTCAGAAAAGAAATACGACGTGTTTGTCCTTCTCACTGACTGTTATGAGGAAAAAGAAAAGAAGGCCTCATTTGCCCCAGCAGTTTTCTGTATTCAGCTTTCTGACGTTCTCACTCCATATCCACTAGCAATGATTCACAGAGATAAAAGGGAGGAAACCCAAATTGGTGAACATACCTAATAGTCTTTTTTAAAACATCCTGGCAAGGGCTGGAGATGGACTATTACTGCACAGTAAAATACATGAGTACTTTTTTTTTACAGTTGCTAGATGTCTAATTTCAATGTCTAGTTTCTTCTCCCTAGGTAATTTCAGAAGGGAGAGAGGAAGGAAGTAGGAACACTGAGGAGCACAGTGTTGCAGGGGGGCACTGATTTTCACTCCCCTTTGCTCACAGATGCCCTATAACTCCCATTACACACATGGTCTCATGTGGTGACAGGGCAGAACCGAGGAACTGCGGTGCTGAGTCACTCCGGAGACTCTCCTAGAGCAGTCTGTCTCAGAGAGCAGGCAACAGCAGGTATTTCAGGGAAAAGTACAAGAAGTGAGTAATAAAAGTGTGGAATAGTTCCTTCACATCTACACATGATGGGATCTTATACTAATTTGCAAAGAGCTGCTTTTTCTTTACCTCAGACATCAGACTTTGTTCATACAAGAGACCATCCCTACGCATAAATGGTTTATACAGCTCAATCATTACATTCTGTTCTTCACAAAGGAATGTGTAAAATCTCACTCTAATGTGAGGAGGGATTCTATCTTTTTCTCTAAAAATCACTCAAACCTCAAACTGAATACTGTGTCAGTGCATCCACATTCTGAGTCCCAGCTGTGTTTCTTTAAACACAGTTTCTTCTGCATCTACCATTGCCTTTTTTTTTTTTTTTAATGCAGGAAACCTCAACGCTTTTCTGAAATCTACCACAAACTTTCACTATGTCTACAAGCACAGCACTTAATCTTTGCATGCCTTCTTTTTATTATCTATGAAATAAGAATGGCAGTATTTGCTTCCCAGGAAGGTTTTATTCGCCTGAGATGCTGGGATGGCAGGTACCAATGAATTCGAAGCGGTAATTATTTGTTAAAAGTCTCAAGACAAGAATTTGGAAAATCAGCAAATATACGTGTCAATCGTCTCCCCTAGGACCATGTCAGGAGGCTCCATTAGGAGTTACCATATTACCAGATTTTCAGTCTTGCCCGACTATCAGCATTCGAGTTTGGCCTATCTCACCTGTGGTATTATTGACAGAGATGGCTTTACCCACTTTCGCTTTCCTCAGGCAGTCAGAAAGGATGTGATGACAAAATAAGAGCTACCACCGAGATAGCAGGGTAGTTATCTCTGAAAGCATACTGGGCCACAGTTTCAGAACAATCCCACAACACTATTTAGAAGTTGACTGTCTTCTTGTTAAGGACATAACAGATCAGTTTGTTCATTCTTGGGATGATAATGCCGTTTCACTGAAGTACAACTGAGTTCCTTTTCCATTTTCTGTGTGCAGCAAAAAACCCCATAACAATACTGTTGAGCCTTCTGAAATGAATACCTCTTGAAGCAATAAAGCTGTTAAAGGAAAAAATGGTTTCTGGGCACCAGGGCTATGTGTTTAAGGATCTGAACTTTCTTAATGCCTAAAACCTGGAAAAAAAGTCCAGAAAGGACACCCAATTAGAAGGATATTGACTCATCCTGACAAAGAAGGGAGGGAGGGAGAAAGGGAGGAATGAGGGAAAAGATCAAGGCTCACAACAAAAGACCTATTCATTTATAACAGCTTGGCTGTGGAACCATTCCAGCATGCTTAAAAATACTTTATCCATTAGTTGGGAACTATTTTCTAAATGACAACTCGCTGCCCACATCTGACCACAACCAGCTCCCTTTTCACATTGAACGTAGCGAGGTTCACGTTGTCAAAAGCAGCTTGCCACCTCTTCTGGATGTTGTAGGGGGGTGAAGCAGAGTAAAGCAGAGGTGCCCTGTGCAAAACAAAAATCCCTGACCTCCAGCATATAAAGAGTGGAAGTACCACGCCATTCAGTTCCTCCCAGGCTATTTTAAGAAAAGAGGACAAACGAATACAACATTTAACCAGAGTTCTCCTCACACAAAAAACAGGAAAAGCATTTTAGGTTATTGAGTTATTAAAAATAAGATCATTTAATACCTCAGTATATGAGCTCAACAATAGTCCTTAGCAATTTTATATGAGGCTGCTTTATGTTAAACTCTGATGACACACCTGAATAAAATCATCAAACATATATCACCAATGTTCCTACGTATTAGCCAACAGATAAACATTTTTAATTACACATACTATATACTTGTTGAACAGCAGGACTTTTTTAATCAGATGATTCTCTCCCAGAAACACTTCCTCCTCAGTTATAAAGTGGTATAGCTGGAACTATTAATATTTTATGCTGGGGACTGTGGATACAACTTCATATAAAAGCTTTTCTTTATCTGAAATGTGACTGTTGCTGTAAAGTTGGCATTTCTACCTCTTCCCAGTATTTTGTTGCATATGCTTTCAGAGCTTAGTTTGAGGAAAATGAATGTCTGGTTTAATGTGTGTTTATTTCTCTTGACACATACGTTGCATCCTTATGTTAGTTTGCATTGAGACTCTGGAGAAGATTCTGGGAGAATATTGTGCAGTTGATCTTCTCATCAAAGTATCAGCTTTTCTAAACGTGTCACTCAGCTACAGCAAAAAGTACTCTGTATTACAATATATGCTATCTGATTCACCTTCTTACAGGGATCATCTTTGTAACCTTTTCTCATGTGGATATTCTTAATAACACCAGCCCTATGTAAATGCAAAAAGACTACATCTGTATCTACAGCATCTGTTTAAAGTAAAAATGCAGTGAACAAATGCTTAAGTTCTTAAAACAAAGTATTCAATAATTTATATTTGGGGGTTAGATTTCAGATATAGAGCAACAAGGTTTGTAAGAATTCCTTGCTTTCTTTTCTTAGTTTAGTTGATTACTTTCAAGCTAGGATAGGGAAGTGGTGATGAAAGTTGGCATTGTAAATAAATATTCATATGTGTCCAGTTGCTCACGAACATGGTTGTATTGTGCAGAACTCAGTGAGTGTACAATAGCTGCCTTTTAACTTCCTGAGACGTGATAGCTCTTAACTGAGGTTTGCAGGTACCTTGAAATATTTATGAATAATACAATACAGACTCTAAAATATATCCATCTCCTTTTATGAATACTGGAACATTGTAGCCCATCTCTGAAGAGGGCCTAGGAAAAATGGCAGGGCAAGATCAAACATTTGTTTACAACTCACCTCCAACAAAATATAATTTTACTTTAGCTGACCTTTAAGTAGATGTAACAATTACGTAATGAAGTAAACCACAAGCCAAATAGAGAAACAGAGACCACAGGTGACACAATCCAAAATGTACGAGAAACAAAATCTGGTTATGGTTTTATCACGAGAAGCGGTATCTTTTATGTGCAATGCTGGACTTGTAAATGTGTCTAATTTAACGGGGAAATGTATCCAGATTTTAATAGCTCATTTCATTTTCTAGGCTACATCAAAGAGCGAGATGACCTCAATGCAATACCAGGAATGAAAAGAATTCCTGAATTCTGAGCCCAGCCGCAGGGTAATTTCAGAAGCCATCCTATCACTGCCTGGCTCCTGTCTTCTGACAAGTTGGGTGGCTGGGTTTTTTTATTTAAAAGCAACATTTACCTACTGCGTAGGAACACTCTGAAGATTAATTCATTTGCGTGCCATGTGAAATGTGAAATGTGCTGGGGAACAGATCTCAGTCATGGAAGTGCAAAGGGCTGTTACAGTGCTGCTAGCACGCTGTTCGGCAGAAAGTACCTGCTTGTCTCTGTTGACTTTAAACTCCTTGCCCTGTCACTCCTCAGAGAACACATCAGGGCAGAAAGGAAGGGGTCTCAGGGACTGGCTCGTCTTTCCAATCCACAGTGGAAAATACTCCGTGGCCCTCAGCCCAAGCCGGTGCAGACCGCTTCCATGTCCTTACAGCAGGTCAGGCGTTGAGCTTTGCATAAACTTCTCTCTCATTCATGCCTGGGCTTCTCTGCCAAAAGTGCTTTTAGCTGAGGTTGGAGCTTAATGTATATGCAGAGTTGCTAATCAGACAAATTTGACCCTCAAGCAAAACAGAGGATGATCAACTTGGCTACACAGGTGTAGCCCACGTATCATGTTCCCCTTGATTATTGAATTCTAATTTGTGGGGCTAGTGGACTCCTTAAAAAAAGAAAGGCTTAGAAATCCCTGTCTCCTCAAATGTGAGCACTCTTAAGCGAGATCTTAGCACGACAAAAGCTAATTATTAATAGCAATATAATATTTTTACAATGAGTACCTCAAAATCAAAATGTCACTGTTCTTCTGTCTACAGTAACAATGTCCTGTGCTCCATCCATAGCATGAAAATTGAGGTATGTTTGCATATCTTAATAACTTAAACTTGTCTACAGAGAAAACTATACCAAATACAACATGAAGCAGAATTAAGCACTCGATAATTCTGTTTATAGGGATATGTAAGGAAAGGAATGTTTGTTTAATGAAATATACAAAACCCAAGTAGAGAACATAATAGACCACTCATCTCTGTACCAGGTAAGACCAAGTTCAAAGTAGCTCATTACCTTGTCTCTGACATTAGCCAGCAGCAGATGCCTATGCAAGAACAATTGTATTTCCTGAGTCTACTCTTCCAGGCCACACATATTTGCAGTTCAGAACTAGCTGAACTAGATAATTCTTCTTATTCAATAGCTTTTTTGAGTAGTTCATGGATTTTTCTTCCAATTCTTTTTCAAACCTCTACCAACTTTTAATACCAAAAATGTCCCGTTGTAACTTAATTGCATGAAGAGGGTTTTTTTTGTTTTGAACTTGCCATATTCTAATTTCATCTGATAGATAATTTTTCTCTCAGTGCACAACCATTCCCTGTTTAACTCCTCCATAACCTTGATGATTTCATAAACTGCTGTTACATCCTTCTTCACTTGTCTACTTTTCTAGCCTGAAGACTCTTAAGATGTTTAATGTAAAAATCATATTTAAAGTGTTTCATACTTTTGATCATCCTTGTCGCCTTGTCGGTATCTTTCTGACTTGGAAGGGGAGGGCACACTGTGGAGTTATAGACAGGCATAATGATATTTGCTGTTTGGAGCTGACATTTTCATAGAACTGTTTCTCTACAGTTACCCACTATTTATAACCTGAAAATCTCATTCCTAAATGACAGGTTGTGTATGTTAAGTTAGGATTTATAAATAATTACAGCTGAGGTTATTTTTCCCTGTGGACATCCCTTAACATTTGTTTACATTTCATTTCACTTGCTTTTTTGTTACCAAGTATTATGTTCTACAACTCAGTTGGTCCTCATCCTGCTTGTTTTGAATAACTTCGTAATACCAGCAAACTTTATCATCTCTCTTTTCACCCACCTTTCCACCTCATTTTCTTCTATGTTGACAAGCACAGGTCTAGCACACACTTTTGTAGTCTCTGCTAGTACCCTCCCTCAACTGAGAAAATTGCCTATATAAACTTACTTTGTCTCTACATTTTGAGCAATTATTCATCCATTCAAAGACCTTGTGTCTTACTCAATGGCAGCATAGTCTGTTTTACAGGAACATTGTATAAAGTACAAGGAACACTGTAAAAAGCCTTTTGGAATTGCAAGATGACTTTGGCAGCTGGATTACTCTTGTCTATGTGATTGCTGACTCCTCCAGCAAACCGTACTCAAGGTTTTAGATGTAACTTTGCCTTACAAAAGCCACACTTCTTCCCCTCACACAATAAATCATATTTATTCCCATGTCTATTAATTCTCTTCTTCTCTTCATATTTGCCAAGTTCACATGGGAACAAGTAGTTTCCTTGATCCTCCTTGGAAATTTTTTTTTTAAATCAGCATCATATATGCCAATACATTCCATAGGTATCAAAGCAGTTTAAAGCAAAAGGTTACATGCTGTAGTAAATAATCTGGCATCCTCATACCTAAATTACTCTAAAGTTCTTGATTTCATACACACTAAGTTATCTTTTAATCTTAATTTTGTAACTTCTTTCCATGAATTCTTTTGTTGAAACAGGTGCTTTGATGTTAGAACCTGTTTTTCAAGAGCTTCAGACATGGGACCCAAGTTTCTCCACAGTTAACAGAGATACAGAAAAAATGCTTGTAGTTCCAGCTTTATCCTCCCTAAATCTTTTTCGCATACCTTGATTATCTAATGTCTCTGCAAACTCTTGTTTCCTTCTTGTAAGTTCCTTGTTCTTCATGTGTTTGAAAAAAAACCCTAATTCTCTTTTTATATCTCTTGCAAGTTTTTCCTCAATTCATATTAAGGCTGTCCTTTCCAGTTTCTTCTTTAAGAAGTTTCTTCATTCTGCTGTAGTTCCCTTTTTAAAAATTAATGGGATTTTTGGCTTTGTTTTTCTGGCAACGATTTTGAAATTAAGTACATTATTATGGCCACTCTGTCGTTCTAACCTTCCTGTGTTGATTGCAAACCAAGATTAAAAAACTAAAACCTGCTATAGCTCTGCTTGCAATAACATTTACATTAACACCTTTTACTTTAATGTAGAGGAAATGAAATGAACTCTTGATGTACCTAGAAAAGGTCATGCTCGTAGTAAAGAAACAATTGTAGATCGTGGTACAAAGCTATTAGGATAGCACCTTGGAATTTCAAATTGTTCTTGATCATCCCAAAGATAGAGAGTGACAGTAGCCAAAACCCAGCATGACCCAGTGCAACTGACCTTCGCATCAGCTCCAGCCAGTGGCAGCTGGACGACGTCCCGTGCATATTGCTGAGCTGAGGACCACTGTCAGCACCAGTTTGCAGTTCCATGGCCCAGGCAGAACAGATGATTGCTCCCACAACAGGCACTGGGATATTGCCTCACACGACAACATATTCACCTCCTTCCCAGAACTTCACTTCTTTTTGACACCTTTCTCTGATTTGTATTGTCTTGCCACAGTGTAGTCAGGCAGTCAGGTCACTGTGGTGGTGAAGAGCAGCGACAGGCAGAGCCCCTGGGTAGAGCTGCTTGCTGAAGGTGATGGGTCGTACCTGGTGCAGAAAACATGGCTATTAAAAAGAAATAAAGGGCAGCGTGTTAGGGCCGCAACCATTGTATTGGGCCTTCCACGAGTACCTGGTGGCAGCCAACCTGCAGTCCAGATGTCAAGATGATCCTCCAACCTAGAACAGTCTGTGTGTGGCCTCTGACCCCCCCAGATGGGAATGTGACTGACCCCCACAGATTAGACTAAATGGAAAAGCCCCAAATATTAAACCGAATACAATAGGCAACGCTGAATAGAAAGAGAAAATTGGGATAACATTGGCAAAAATGACATTAAATGGGACTGAGATGGTGACAGATTTTTATACAGAATGGTTAAAGAAAAGTGAGGGATGCTACAGTATGGTCAATACCTGACAGGGTGGTAAATTTTGTTCGTGTAATAGGTAAGACAGAATTTGAACAAAGAAGTTTGAATAATGTGATAGCATTCAATGCTAACAGCTACGCAGTCATTCCCTATTTAGGAGGGCTGCCAAAGAGCAGTTCAGAATTTAGTCAGTCATGGAGCGTGTTTAACATTTGGCTTACAATTTGAAGGATCCCAGCCAGACCTGCAACAGTAGGCTCTCCATGACTTATCCGTCTGGCTGTTACCTGCAGCATTTGTAGTCTCAATCAGCTGTTAATGCTTCTCTTGTAAGATTATAAAATAATTGCAAGTAGCTTAGATTAGGAGGTGTGAATGTCACTTAAAGCTCATTTCTGTTTCGTATGCTATCCAGCATTCTCTGTAGGCAGCAGATGAGGGTCTACAGAAAAACAGGAGCCTAGAAACAAACAATAATAACAAGCACTAATCAGAGTGTAATAATCTTTTGAGTTGCACTTATGTTAAAAGGTAATCACTGATATTCACACGGCACTGAATAAGTAGCATTTCATATGGACTTCATAGTTACAGAAAGAAAATAAAGAATTTGATTTCCTAAAGGGCATCAGGAACAAAATATGAAGAAAACACCACTTTGAAGTTTTAGCTCTGGCTTTCAGGAGAGCTGCATTTTCTCAGTTATGGCATAAGATCCTGTGCAAGCTTAAGCAAATTTTGCATCAGTTCTATATTAATGCTGCGATTGAACACATTTTTTCAGTTGCGATATTGCAGCAGATGGGTGTCCACTAGGTCGACAGTATAGAGACAAGCATGGCTGGATGTACTTGAAAACAGGTGCCTAGGTAACTTAGCTGGTGGAAACTTCTATTAAAAAGAGTATAATCACCACCCCGATTAGATGGCAGACGAGGGAATGGTTTCATGACAAAGGGTCTCAGGAGACACCACCGATGTAAGGAGTTGCCATCCCTATGTCCCCTGTTCCAGTGGCAGCTGGGACAAGCAGGGTTTGCCGTACACAGGAGAGCTGCTATTGCCACAGCCGCCGTATGCGAGCGTGTGAGCCGAGAGGGCTGTCAACATAGCGATGCAGTTAGACACCGAGATCTGTGGATCTAACCATATAGTCCTCCCATGTCTCACATTTCGTGTTTTTAAAATACAGGAGTAATATCTACTTCACCAGAGTATGCAGACATTCATTTCCAGCGTAGATGAGGTACCTGAAGAAAGGGTGTTGTTGAACAAGGGCTTTACTTTTTTATTTCTGTATCAAATGCAAGAAGGATGCCATTCTTCTAAGCACTGTTAAGATTTCTTCACAAAATTGAGATGCCTGAATAAAATAAGAAATTAATAGCAAAAAACTCAACACTAATTCCAAATATAGATGAACAGTATTTTTCACAACATAATTAATACAGAAAGCAAATAAGACTTCAAACCTCTACTTTATTTTATGCGGTTTTATATGTGTATACACTAAACCAATATAGATAGATACATTATATACATGTGTGGGCATAATGCATGTGGCCTAGCCACTTGAAAGCTTTTTATCTGATGAAAAACAAAGTGTATCTGCAATATGATACTGAATGCATACATTTCATATGGTTTCATTTCTTTGTTTGATTAAGATAAAAAAATTGTGTTATGGGGTCTAAAATATAACAATTATAAATATCAGAAAGGAAAAAAATAGCCAGTAAATTACTTATATATTTATCATATTCCATCACATAATCTTTGCATTCATAAATATGGTAATCAAGAGCTGTGGACTTTAAAATCAACGATATAGTAGCATGTGAAAAGTAGTATAGTAGTTTTTCAGGATAGTAACCTTAGTGATATGAGATTCTATATATACACAAATATGATCTTTAAAATGGCCTCTATCAGCTTAAAAAAATGGACAATATCATGAAACTTGTTAAAGGCAAGGTGAACTGTGGCACCATATCCAAATGCAGAAAAAGACAATCACATTTTTTGACATTTCTACAGCTGATGGCATTGAAATGTCAGCAAAGCTCAAAGCAAAAGTACACAATAAATTTGATATTACACCACATGTTTGATTAAGCCAAAGGGTGAAATTGTAACCTGCAATTTTATTCTGAGTCAGTAGATTTCTAACACATTTTGATTTTTAACAAAGGGAAACTCAGTCTTAAGGCTTCACAGAATTCAGCAGGACTGTCATTGTTTTATTCAGACTCTCCTAGAAATTGGTCTTTACAAGCCCAGTGGACACAAGTACCTTAATAAATTTTAGTATTGTAAAAACTGTTCCTGAGGAATTGTTTCAAATAACAAGGCTATGACTATACTCAAAACACAGACTATTAATTAATGGCAAGCATGTGGTGAAACAGCAACAGTATTTTCTGATGAAAATTATACTATTTTCTACTTCAGATTTTTAATACATTAAAAATAGTTTTATACATGTACCTGAAGTTGTTCACATTTAAAATGCAAGAGTGTTGTCTACGAAAACTGCAAGGACTTTCTGACCATACTTGGTTATTTTTAAAAATCCATTTACATTTACTATAAAGTATAGGATAATTCCACTAACAGTTAAAAAAACTCAACCTGCCTCACAATGAAGACACAGAGAAACTGTATCAGTTATTGTGACAGGTCTTGGAGAAGAAACGCTTGACTACAGATGAAAGAAATACAAATGGTGAAATCCATTCTGGCTTATGACCATGGAGCATGGTAATTAACTGACACATATTCAAACACTTTTTAAGAAATAGCCTATTCAAAAGCCTCGCATTGTTTTTGTTGTTTCCTAATTTTTATCACACTGCTGGATGGCTCAGAAGTGATGCTGTCAAAGCGGCAGTCAAGGACCGAAGTAATTGGAACTGCTGGGTGAAAAGACAAGCTCCGTACAGGAATTTGCTGCCACTCCAGTGACTGTGACAGAAAAGCTCTGAAAATGCCGGTAGAGATTTAGAATGATGAATAGCTGCTACGGTTAGTGAGAAATCTTGGAAGTTCAGTTTTGTTTTATTTGCTGAAATATTACCAAAGAAGGCTTGAAGCCTGTGACTTGTAAAATGTGACTCCAGAATGACCTCTGACAGTTGGGGTTGCTGTGGATGTTATGCTTCTATTTATCTGTGAGTATTGTCAGGTCCTTTGTCTCATTTCTCAAAATAAAAGCACAACCTTTGTCCCACTGTTTGTCATTATTTATACACTACAAGGTCAATTCCTTTATTTTGAGACCTCCTAATTTTCCTGACATTATTTGTTGGGGCTGTCTTTTCTACCGTTCTTGATAATTATCCCCGTATTCCATTCTCCAGGCTTTGGAGATAAACTAACAAGGCTATGTCCATGTAATGGACTTCAGAGTAAATTGTCGCAACAATGAACATAATTACCCTGCTACTCGGTGGAATCTGTAACCCCGCGACAGGCACACGATCTGCTGCTGCCTTGAAACTCCCAAGGAAATAGGCTTGTGGGAATAACATCGACCTAAGGCAGGGAAATGACACAAAGTAGGAAACGCGAATAAGGATATCCATCAGCATTCCCAGGCAGGGAGCCACCCATCTCCTGGCTGGACACTGATTGACTCTTTCCCCTGCTGAGGTTCTTAGATGTGAACTCTCTTCAGCTTTTAGGTGCTTAATCCCCATGCCCACAGCAGAGACCCAGGAGCAGTATGTTAGAGTATAAGTAACACAGTAGACCCAACTAGAGCATTCACCTGCAGGAGACCCACACTCAGATCCCACCTCTGAGGTTTTAAATTCTTCCGTCTCTCAGGTCTTTGGAGAGCATTCCCCATGGTGCAGTAGTTAGGGTATCAACATGATTAGATGTAAGAGACAAAAAGATGAATTTGTGAAATCTTAACCATTGGCCTGTTTGGCACCACTAGGACTGTGGTTGTGATATCCAGAAATGTATGTCGAGTGCTTTATAGACAGCACCTTGGACACATACAGCAGCAGTAGAGCAATGGCTTTGAAGAGCTACCTGAAAATATTAGGCACCTGCAAGTTATTTGAAGTGAATGGGCCTTGACATGATTTCACCCAAGTAGATCTAACTGCAGAAGTAGGGCCCGAAGACTTATCTGGAGAGCCTCTTCCAGAAGCATTAAAGCTTAAGACTGGTGAAAAATCCATTGGTACTGAGAGAGTGTCTGCTAGACACTCTTAGATATAAAACCAATACCCAGAATAAGTGCTAAAACAATTTTATTTTGTATATGATTTTCCAAGATAGCTACAAAACATCGCATGAAGCAGACAAAATGAAAGCAATAATCTTCAAAGCCTAACACCACATCCTTTTCCTTCCTGGCATAAGTACAAAAATGCAAGCTAAAAGAAGATAACTTCTTGCTGAATGAAACTGCTTTCACAGAGACTGGATCTAAACTGCTTTCCTCTCTTCTGCTAAAGTCTCTTTAAAAAACAGAAATAAACTAATCTGAGGGAGCGGGGGAGAAGGACTCCATCAAACCTAATACAAAAAGAAAGAAAAATATTACATGGAAAATGTAAACTTATTGGTATAGTTGAACATAAAGTTCTTTCATAACTTCTTTTTAGGAATTACTGTAGTCAAACACTTCCAAAAGGAGAAGTTCACTTCAAAGTTATAAATGCAAATATATACAACTGATAAAGTTAATTGTCAAATATGTAGACTCTCACTTTCTGTCTCAATTGTAAGATAGAGAAATAGAAAAATATACACTTTTCACAAAGCCATAGTGAAATGAAGTTGCAGGCCGCTCAAATACTTTTGTTCTAGTTTCTCTTATTTCTGTTGTGCTATTCACATGGCATTCTTTTTCCTATACAACTTCTCTTTTCCAATCCCACTTCTATTGTACTGTATCCCTATTACATTATAACAATGAACTTTTAAAAGACTACAGTAAGCCTCAAAAATCATCTACCTAATAAATTAGAAACAAAAAACCTACAAAATTATTATCCACTTTTATTTACTTATTATTATTACCTTGGTTTAATTTACCTAATTATAATGGGTCCTGTGCTATACAGCCAAACAAAAAACACTCAGACTGTTACCCACCATTAATGCCACAACCGATACAACCAAAATAAGAAAAAAGAGTAACAAGGATCAATACAATCAACGCCTACCACCACCACTAAAAAAATCCTTAAAAAAAATGTTAACTAAAAAAAATACTTTCTAAATTTAGGATGTAATAGATATTGAGAAGATGTGAATTGAAAAGTCAGCGTAGCACTACTTCCAGGACACTTTTATTATGGCAGTGCTCAGCTACTTATCAAAACACCAGATAAACAGATGAGAACAGAAAACATTTAAATACTAGCCTAGTGCTGCTCTTCAAGCTACCAGTCATGCTCTGAGAATAACGTCCCAACTTTACCATTGCTTTCTTTGAGACCCACGTCCTCACTCTCGCCAATGTTTCCAAACTGACTCTTGTGTTTTCTCCTGGGCGTGCTGAAATCATACAGAGCAATCCCTTGCCAACCTTGGAAGAGTTACTAGTAATGGGAACACGGGTCTCACTTTGAGCTAGGTTGATATGTTCATTTAGTCTACACACACGTGTATATTTTGAGCTGTCCCTTTGTCTTTGCCCAGTCTGATGGATTACCTAGGATTAAAACAATGCCATGGCCAGCATAGTCTTTCTTTCTGCTCTCAGCCTGCTGGAGCTGCTTTTTGGAGAGAAAGAGTCACAAAACATCCTGGTACTCTTATAAAGGTAAATGCTCCTTGGCCAGTGGAAGAACAATAGACAGTTTTCCATTACATTCATATGATGTCTGTAAGTTATTAAAAATGCTCTAAGGCATGCAAGTCCCAGGAGAAGTGCCAGTTGAAGGGAATATCATTTATATTGTGCCTATTTAAAATATGTTCAAAGAGCATTAAAGTTGAATAGCCAGCATTTCAGACAGGATTCACATATTAGGGAATGCCAGATGAAAGGCTATCTACCTAAATTTGATATGTATCTGTATGTCCTTGGCTCCTCAATCATGCATTATTTTCCACTTCACAGAACATCATCTGGACCTTATGAGGAGCCTTTAGACCACCAACAAAAAATGGTTAGTCTTTAAACAGGTTTAAACACTCTTTGCCAGTTGCAAGGCAGGCTATGGAACAAGAGTGAAATGCAGGTCAGTTCTCATCCATCTTCCAGGAAGAGGTTGATCTGCTTTCTACAGCCTCTATTAGCTAATAAAGCCAACCACGTTGATTTGGCACATTTGTTCTGAAATGCATTATGCATTTAAGTCTTGATTCCTTAATATTAAAAATCAGTATTTTACTCTTTCTCCTAGAGCCCTGTTAGACTGATCTAGCTCTCTCAGGTCCATGCAGTTTTACCAGAGCAAAAAGTTTATTTCAGGGTTGTCTCATCCACATCTTTGTGATTTTACCTACAGCATGATCAACTGTGACAGGGATGTCATTGGTGTGAGCAGCATATGAAATCTGTCTGTTCAATGCCAGATACTCAGATGTGCTTACTCCTGCCATTTTTTGTTCTCTTTGACCATCAGGACTTTGGACCATCCAAAAACCTTATCCTAATTTTAAAAGAAAGCTAAAGCCCTAGATGTTCTTTAATTGCTTTTCATTTCTCCAAACAATTTTCTGGTTATATTCACTTTCTCAGAGAAGGGGAAATTCACATCCAGGTAATGCCAGCCCTTAGGAATTGGTATAGTCTGAGGGACACAAATTTCAGCAGAGAATGTACATACACTTTCCAAACAGAAGGTTACTAAAGAATTTTATTAGACTTCTCTCCAAATCATCCTTGTGCTGAGAAGAGACTCAAAGCCAAAAGGGGAATATTTAGAGAGACAGCTGTCATTAATTTGGTGGTTTTAATTAATGTATATCATCAAGTATCATTATCACTTAATAGCTTGATACTGTGGTCCTGTAATCAGCCATCTCTGAGTCCCGACAAGCCAGTGACCATAGCTACACTTATGTCATTTCTGAAAGCAGGCAGTCTTAGCAGATCCATAGATCTTTGTGCGGCTGTATAGAACACACAGCTGGAAACTGAGAAAAGCCTTTAAAATGTCCTACTGTACATTTTCTCCAGTTAAAGTGAAGGGAAATGAAATATTCATATGATATGAAACTTCCTAGGCTGGAAATAGGGTTTCTCTTGCCAAAGGAAGCAAGCACCTTCTATAGAATATTTTGCTTGCCAGAAATATGGAATAAGCATTACCTGACTTCTTAAAATCACCCTTTTATTTGATTTCTTACCAGACTGAAGTGAAATGTGAACTGTAGCTTTAAGGCCTCTCCCAGACTTAATAAGCTCCAGGTGTACTTGGAGCAGTTAATTGCTTCTGAAGGGAGCTAAGAGAATATTGTTCCAAGAGCCTGTTATTTCTGAAAAGACACTAAGATCAGGGTTTGCTGCCTCAGTGAGTTCCTATGGTGAAAGTTATTCATGTGCAGGAGCTATCAGGCTTGAAAGAAAGAGCTTTTATGGAGAACCTCTTTGTGGAAGGATAAATGCACTGAAGATTCTCTACAGAAGGCTATTTGAATTACATGCATCTTAAACAGTGTATGTTGAACTAAATCACTCCGAATTTTGTGGAAATGGGCCCAAAGTGTGAAGCTGGGCTCATGATCCAGGTTTTCTCCTAATAGAGAGGGCTAAATTCAGTTTTTACATAAGGCTCCTCTCCAATTCTAATAACAATGAACTCTAGATGGCTCTTTTGACAACTGAACTGAAATTTCTTGGTGTAACTGACTTTCTTTTGAGAAAAATAAAACCTTCCCTGACAGTAATTCTGCAGCTCTATCATGTTCTGACACAGTTTCTATTTTTCCAACACTGTACAATTAAAAATGCATTTGCAGTATTTATGGTAATTAGTAATAACAAGATATACATGAAGAAAAAAATCTTCAAGATCAATTCCCTCCTTTCTAGCTTCCGCATTATCACATCCTGATAACTAGCAACATATTGCAGCCAAGAGATGCCATAGGTACTTAGTTATGCTCTTGCAATTTTATGTGACTATCGTGTTTAAAATGTGGAGGGGTTAATACAAAAAAACAACTTTGGCAAGTGCTTGTCTCCAGGGACACAGATTTTTAGTAAGTCACGTTGAATTATGAAACATACATATCATGTTGATTTGTAAAGAAGAGCTACCTTGTGACTGAGACACCATGCTACAATTTCTAAGGTGCAGGCTTAGTTCATCTCTTTCAATTTTCCATTGTGGCCCTGGATAAGTCATCACATTTTTCAGTCTAATCTTGTTCTTGGAAGAAACTTATCTATTGGGATTGAAATTTTCCAAAAATTCAGTCTGTATGGGAAATTTTAGAACAGATGTTTCAGGCTTGGCAAAATTACAAGTAAAGAAAACGGGCTTTTATTTGGGGAAGCATGAAGCAATTTTAATGATTGATGAGCTTGCTCTATTTGAGTGTAAACAGGTTGTACACGAATAACTTAAAAAAAAAAAACTGACTGACTTTGCCTAATTTTTTACATCCCACATACTTATCCTTACACTTCTGTCTTTATTTTTCTGCACTAGGTTCTTTACTTATAATTTCAAGATCTCTAACACTTTCAGAAGACATGAAAATGTCATCTTCAAATCTGGCATGACTCAAGTACTATAATATTTGTGTCATTTTCTTCTTATTTAAACTTCCTAAAGACCTTTTCCAGGCATGAGGTGAAACATTTCAATGAGACACTATCTCCATATCTAGCTATTCTTCAACTCAATTTCTTCACTCTTCTTGTCATGCTAAACTTAAACATTTCTGTCCTAATAATATAGCTGTGTTTCTGGGTTATTATATATATGGCCCTTCTACACCTTTCCTTTCCACAGCTTTCAACACTACTTGAATTTCCATCAAGTCAGAAATCTGTTCATAATTCCAGGAAGGTATACACAATCTCATGTTTTTTCTGGCACTCTTTCTCAGGGGTTATTCATTGTTTGCAGGTGATTGGTGGCTGAAACATTATTTCTAAATCCAGGCTACCCTTGAGCATGATTAGAGTGTCATTAAATATTTTTTAATGTACATAAAGTGCTGGCTATAAACCCCAACCATCTGGCATTGCTGTGTCCTGGTGGTTGGTAAGACAGTAAAAGAATACATTCAACCCATTTTGCCCCTAGAACAACAATAATAATCCAACAGAAACCCAGGATTTGTTTGCCAGAGAAGGAGCATTTCAATGCTGCTGAATATTATTGTAAAATCATTATTATTATTATGCAGTATAAATATAGCTGTATCTTGGAATGCCTCAGTATCAAGATTTCAGACACGCTCTGTAGTATCAGTAGTTTAAGGCACACTCTACTCTCAAATGATATTACAGTTAAGAATCTGGAACACTTTGGATTTCCAGGAAATTCCTAAAAAGCCTCATTCTTTGTTTACTTGGTTTTAAAACTAGCAAAGTGTGAATATGTTCAAGATGCAGGCAGAGTGTGCTTGACAAGGAGGAGTGTGAAGATGGAGGGGACATGCTGGGATGTCACAGCAAAGCAGCCATGCCACTGTACGTGTCATACCCAAGAACAGTAAATGTGGGGAGAGGGCCTACAACCCCCTTACTCCCTCCCCCCTTAACTTCACTTTAAATATATTTAAACTTGAGGACCTCACCTAACTTAGACATCTCTTTATCTTTTTTGTTTTGATCTCAAAGAAAAATTCTTTAAGTGCTTCCTCCAGAACAGGTATAAGGAAGTCAATAAGTGATACTATATTTTAAAAAAAAAAACAACAAAAAACAAAAAAACAAAAAAACCCCAACCAACCAAAAAAACCCACCAAAAAAATCCCACCAGTTTTCTATCAGACCTTAAAGTACTGTTCCACATCATAATTTGCCTTCCTCGGAACCTAAATAAGATCTGGTCTTCCTGCGTTTCCTGTAAACTGGTCTGTTTGGACTATTTCAGACCGAGGCAACAAGCCAGTATGAAGAACTACTTTGGAGAACACCAAGTACCAGATCCCCTGCTTATATGAGTAAACTTTACTTTAAACATCCTTCCAATTGCAGTTTTGGCACTGCATCTCACAGAGAGATAAAATCCTCACAAATAATTTGTTTTCAAATTGTTTAAGTTGCATAACCCAAACCTTTAAATTCTACCCAAAACCAAATAGGAATCAGAAACCAATTAATCTCCTGCTTTACTTAACAACTTGATTTAAAGTGTATCTCCCCATAGAGTCTCTGAAACACTCCATAGCTGAGTTGATGAAAGCATGGATTTCGGTAACATCTGAAACAAAACAAGACACGTTGCCATTTCAGGAACTCAGCAACATGGACAACCATCCTGGCACTTTTAATTTAATTGACAAGTATTGTGCCCTTTCTAGAGTCCTTATACCCTCACATTACGACAGTAGGTTGAAATCTTAGGATGCGGCAGCTCTGTCCTCGTCATAGGATTTCTTAGTATCTCTAAAATTATGCCATCTCAAATTAGTCATGAAGCCATGAATGTGCCACCCAGGAGAATTATTTTTTTTTTTTGATAGTCGTCTTGTTCTACTAAGATATTTTAAGCCCTCCAGCAAATTATTCAAAAAATCTCATTGCCTTTCCATTCTGCCTAGGCTGTATTTAAATGCAAGTAACTGAACTGAGGCAAAACGGTGTGCCCAGTGGAGTCAGGCTATGACTTCTAGCAACAGCACTGACCAGATGTGTTACAGGAATTTTACAATATAATGTTTGAAACGTATGTTACTATTCAACCTGCTCTGTCAACGCTCGAATCCCGCTGTACAGTGTCTGCTCCGATCATGAATCTTTTTTCTACATGTCCTGTAGTGGGAACGGCAAGCAAATGAACAGTGTCTGTGATGCTAATGCTATCGCACACATAATAAAGGACAGTCTGTTTGCCAAGTTGGATGGGGTAATAGCCTTTGCACAGCACAAGAGGCAGGTTCAGAAACTGGTTTACAGTGGTACAATTTGTAATGTTGCCATTTCCATCCATGGCAGTGGCTAGTAACACTTTGGGATTCCCTATGTGTTACCAGGCTGTGTGTCTAAGAATGGAAATCTTTGGGGTGAGGTGGTTCATAGGCATTTCTTAGCATTCTCCTTCCATTCCAGGGTGCATGAAATACAAATAAGGGCTATTTAATGGTCACGGAAATTGAAGAGTTACGCTTTCAAACAAACAACAGAAATCTATTTTCCGTAATAGAAACCGCATCCTAAAACCCAATACGAAAAGGCTGATTCAGTACTAATATTTTTTACCAGTTTGTTGACATAGAAGGTACACTGAAAATATATAGCGTCCAGTTTACAGGTCTGACTACTAACTGACTATTCTAATACCAGTTCTGTAGTTATCCAATTAGGTAGAGCTGGGAAACACACATCAGACATTCACATTCACATCTGTATGTGACAGACAGAACTTCTGATAGTCAGTGAAGCACACGGAAAGTGGCTGATTAAATTCTTCCATCTGAATTTGTAGGCTGAAAATCTGATCTCAAGTTTTTCCACACTTTCTAAAATCTGACAGTTCGACATCCACCTCCCCAACTTCAACTGATTCTTAATGTGATTTAGAATGACATGAGGCTGCATTTTTACTCGATGAAATGTGCACTGTAATTTGTTCTAAATGTTAAAGGAGGAAGATTAGTTAGATTTCTGTATTAATAACCACTCAAACTAAGCAAAAAATCAGTGACTTCTACCTGTTTAGACTTAGGTAAAATATGGAAGGATTTTTTTCCTATAATAAAAGCATTATAATTAATCTTTCTTTTAACAAAAGTTAAATTAATAAGCATAATTAATACAAATCAGCTTTCATATGTCTTGTTATGAGAACGTACACCCCTATCCTCTTATTGTTTTTGTTGAGGAAAAGCGAGGAATCCTTTAAGAGGATTAATACATGCAATGTGCTTTTAAATGATAAAAAAACACAACATTTGAAACATTTTTGAGCAGAAAGCACTTAATAAAATCTATTAGAAGTAGTAACAAAATATTCAAAAAGTCAATTTGTAAAGCATTTACTTATATTTCCTATGTGCAAATCATTTTGTATGGACTACAAGGATCAGAGAATGAAGTGTCAGCAAATAACTTCTGAAATACAAGATACCCTTGTAGTTAAATATTTCATTTCTGCATGAGTGGTCGTGAACATCTATGGATTTACCAGCCTTTTGTAGCCTATATAGCAGGATAATATGAGAATACCTTCTACAAGTGAAATTGAATTTTAAGATATTCAGATAAAATGGGTCAGAATAGTATGGAATTATCAACAAACTTAAAACACTTCATGTCAATTTTTATTACATTCAGTAGAACAGAGCTCTCAAAAATGATATAATCTAACCTTTTCAATAATAAAAAAAGAATACTCCTTCTTTAAAAATCTGATCTCACAAGTATTTTTCTTTAGGGAAATACAGCTCATCTCAGAAATATCCCTCTCTTCCTTTCACTGTCATTTATCATTGAATTCAACTGAATCTCTTTCACTGAGACTTTATAATTTCATCTTTAATACCCCCCACTAATCTCCCTCATGGTGGCCTTCAGCCAACAAATGTTCTTTACATTACAATACCCTCATTTATTCAATTCCCAAGAAACAGATCTGTGAAAGGGTTAACCATTTGATTGTCAAAAGCTTTGGGTTCTGCTGAGCTACTAAATTTCATGTGCACTTATTACCCAGGTTAGGTTCAAGCCATTGCTGGGCTGGCACAGCGTTTGCCTAACAGGGATAGACCCCTGTAGGGAAAACTAGACAATTAGATGATACTCTGCACACCTAGCATTTATTCAGCCTAAGCCATACTGGTATAAACTCAAAGGTAAACCATCTTTCCCTGATTACTCTCTGGGAGTGCCAGTTCCACAATAAGGGGTTGCAACTAAATCTAAATTAGAGGAATGAAATTAGTTTACCAGCTCACAGCTCCTGCTGCCCCTCCATGCAGTACCAGGATGACATTGTACTTTGCTTCAAAAAGGGAGTGGGGAGAAATCCTTTCCGTCTTAGATGGGTAATAGGAAAAGACTTACTTTTCACCATTTATTTTCTCAAAAGGAAATTACCCACCAAACAAGCAGATGCAATATCACAGGGGCTGAAGTGACAACAGCAATGTATTTGTCTCCTGCTCAGTCTTCCCACTTTCGGTATGTTTATCTGACAGCTATTAGGTGAAACTCAGTCTCTCTACCAAGTGACCTGCATTTCATATAAATAATTAAGCATTCGTTGGAATAGGTACATGAATATAAGTTTCCTGTGTCCCGAGAGAATGTCCTTGCTTCCTCCCGCCCTTAACCTTTCTCCTAATTCACATTTAGTTATTTAATACAGCATTTAATAACCTTAACAGGAAATACTGAGGAAGCTCTGCCTCCTTTTCGAGAATCCTGGTGATTAGGACATTCCTACATTAGATGTGGAGGATTTGGCTTCCGATCCCCGTTTCAAATTACACTAATTGGAGCATCTTAAGGAGGTCCTGCCCTGTATATTGAGACACATGCCAAGTTGGTGTCTCTTTCCAGCTATTTTCTGTTACAGTGTCCAATTCCTGTAAGGCCTGAGAACACTTCTGAGGTTTGAACATGTGTCTTGGACTCAAGCTAGAGAATTTTGTTGGTATTTAGGCAGGTGGGAAGTCTGGATTCAGGAGCATCAGCACCCCACCCTGCTCACTAACTGAAACTTAAGTACTTGCACAGCTAGCGAACAGCTAGCTGGGATGAGGATCCACATAGTGCAAAATATTTCTCTATGAAGTGGATTCAAGTAGGCAGGTGCCTCGCTCTCCCTATTTCTTTCATCCAAAGACAGGTCTTCATAATTGGCCACCCACAGCCAAATGGAAAAAAAATGGGTGTTACTTTTATCTTCCTGAAGAAACAGTCTGAAAAAATGTTCTTAACCCCCTTGCAAAGTCTTTTTACTGAGTTTCTGATGATCTTGCACTTTGAAATAGGAAAAAAAAAAAAAGCATCCTGTGGTTTATTTGCCAGTCTATATCATGGTATTATGAAAACCTGAGTACACTGTCCAATTTTACTGGAACAGAAGAAATGATCCAATCACTGGGAAATACAAGGGATAAAGTTCAGGCATTATAACATCCCATTCTGTGAGAACAAGGGCATACCCCACCCATTCATTCAGTGAAAATGAAGCAGCGATAATGGAGGAAAAGGATAAAATTTCCTTTCTTGTACCAAGAGAGACTGGGTGCGTTCTGGGCATAAAGAAAACTGCTACTTGTGATACCAAATGGCAGATAAAGGTTGTTTGATTGCACGGAAGAGGGACTAACAGCTTTTCCAATCTTAAAAACGGTCCTATTAGAGACAAATGAAGGAGTTCTAATCATCATTGAAACAACTCTTTTTGATTAAGTCAGACAGAAGAATCATTTAAGATATAGGAGACAATCAACCATGTTCAGATTTGAAGAGAGCATCTAACTGACATAGCACAAAACAAAAGAAAGACATTCAAATAATTTTATTTATGAAATATCCCTTACTTATTAAATGCACATTCATATGAAACCACAGCATAATAATAATTGATATTTAGGCCAAGATGGGTAGGAATGAATATCTTTATAATATAGATGAGATGGTGAGTTAATTAAGACAGAGAGGAGGGAAATGATCTACTTAAGGTCATACAGAAAGCCAGTGAAAATAGTAGGAAGAAGCACCAGATGTCCTGTTTCTGAAAGCTCTGTTATAACTATTAGATCAGTAATTCCCAGTCTGGCAGCCCGTAAGGTCTTCTGGTGTGCTTCATGCCAGTATATATTAAAAAGCTAAAACTAAAGCCAACAGCAAAACGTTACCCATGGCATGTTACTTGCTTACTATTTGGCTGATAAATGGAGCCAGTTAGAGGCCACCGATGAAACTGCCTGATTCTGCTTTACATGTCGCATGTGTAGAGTCAGGTTTTGTCCAGTCTGTAAACCTGTCTCTTTTGACTTATTAGAGAAAAATGAAAGGCATAAAACACTGCCAGCAATGATGCAGCAAAAGGAGGCAGCCACTGCCATAGTAAGAGAGCGGCCGCAGTCGCATGCATGGGCACCGCAGTGCTGAGGGTTGGCAGCACCCACCAGCTCCAGTTCCAGCACCCACCAGCTCCAGCTCCACAGTGGAGGGTCACTACTCTAACCCAGGCACCACTCACGTATGACAAGCAAGTTACTCACAGACTGTCAAATAAATATGGGCCAAATACAAGTTAAATTGAAGCAAATATGATTGACCGCTGCACGCTCTAAATACTATTTCATGCTAACTTACATTTTTCAGCCTGATTCTTCGCATGTTTTGTGGTGCCACTGCATTAACACAGCTAAACATACAGTACAGGCTTTTCCTTAGAACCTTTTTTTTCAAACTTGATTGTTGCAGTCACCACAGAAATACTAATCAAAATTCATTGCAAGAGGACATAGCTAGAGATATAAAAGTGCTTCTCTCTGAAGCTATTCATTGAATGTTCTTGATATGTGAAATGAAGTACCACATCACATCATAGTAACTTTGTTCTGTAGATTGCCATCTCTCCCAGAAATCATGGGTAATGGAAGTTTTAATGTTCTTTCAGTCACATGAATGCATACTTCTTTAATTTTTGCTATTTAAAATGAATGTGAATTATACATTTTGAGAGCAGGCTAGAGTACCAAGACATATTAGGAAAATAACTATACTTTTGGCTTTCTGTTGACCATAAATATGAGAAAAAAATTAAACTCAGAGAAGACGATATTTCAATTATGGCTAATACAGAGGAGTTTAAAATACAGGCAACACATTGTCTTTATGTAGAGAGAGATTTGATTTTTAGAATAACACAGGTTTGAAACAATACAAGTTATCCACAAACTTAATCTTTCATATTGTTTTTTCTTACCGGAGTATCTGACCAGAAACGTTTTAAGGAAAAACAACTTTAATAAGGCTACTGTATGTCTGGTTTTCCCTGATCTTGGTGATTTTCCTACTATAAGTTTTGCTTGGGCAGGATTCATCTTATTTCATCCAAGATTCCAAACGTCTGGTAATATCAAAGGGGTTGAGAGGTCTTAGGGAATCCTAATAGCCTAATGCAATCACATAGCTGTACATCCACATTCAGAGGAGAATAAACCAGGCTCACTGCAGGTAAGATAACCTGATCATGGATCTGCATGTTCATGGGAAAAAAAATTCCCCCCAAAAGATTGCTATCCTATGCCTAAGTGTCTAAATATTGCCCCAAATGCCGTCCTGAAACTCAGATCTTCTAGGGTTTTTTTCCCCTCACATGACAGACATACTGCCTATTTGCCTCTGGGAGTTCACCCACATTACCTTGCCAGTATGCCTTAAATATGAACTGGAGGCAGACTTGTTTAGCCCCTAAGTTCATTCATTTTAATATCTTTCCACTGACACTGCAGATAATAGGTGGCAATCAGACAAAAGCAGTAATAGGCTGTCCACATGATGTGGACAGTAGCATAGGAAGAAACTAATAACAAAGACTGATATTTGTTTCATATAGTCACCCAATGGTTCTTACTTTTAAGATAAATGCAGTACAAACCATTCTCGGTTTCTGAATCATCCTTTCCTTTTGACAATAGATATTTTATATGAGATGAAAGACAGTAATAATGAAGAACACTGAGAAAAATGTATTTGCCCCTCATACCAGTTCTGCCCTCCAAATATTAACGGAATATTAACAAGTAATTGAAATTATCTAAATGAAAGTGTATTTCCAGTTATCTGAGAATAAGCGTGAGACTACCAATAGGTTTGTTTTCCTCATTTACATGGAAAATTGTACTGTTGCCTATATATACTACCACCACAGTTCCTTGAGAAGTGCCTTATATACATTCTTAATATTTTGATAAGTGAATGTTGTATATGAGGGCAACTCCCTTTTCATACATTTTAAACTGTCTGCATTTTGAGTCCATTCTGTTCTCATCTATCAGGAACTATTTAAAAATGCTTATAGCACAAAAAATTGTCACTGAAATGATGCCAGCAGGTGGAGGATGAATACTTCCAATGCTTTCAAAAACAATCAGTCATTAGATTTAATATTAGAGCGTACGCATTTAATACTAGAGCAGGGCGGGGGGGGGGCAAGATGGCAAATGTGGACTTTTCACTTAATTTCTACCCGGTTTACTTACAAAGACAGAAGGTCAGGTCTTAAAAGTACTGAAAATATACCAGAAGTGCACAAAAGATGTCATGATGTGAAAGTCCAAGTTTCAGTTACCTGTGTATCCAATTTTAGCACTTTATATATGTATTTTATATATATATATACACACATATATATGTGTGTGTGTGTCCAGCCTTTCATATATTAAAAGATGTGTCCTGGTGATTTACTTTCAGGCATCTGAAATATACAATAAAATAGTACAGAAGACATAAAACGATTCAAAATGGGATAGGAGCAAGTGTTTCACAAGGAGTGAAACAGTGGAGCAAGTGCTGGAGATAGATAAGGAATTATACTTGGCAAGTCAGACACAGACAGAAACTGTTCACACGATCTCCAAGGAACAGCCTGTGCCTGTCAGAAGCATGGATTCTACATTTTGTTAGGTTAGATATCTTCAACATCCAAAGAAATAAATGTTCCCATATCCTTTTCAAACGAGTCCCAGGTTGACCCAATTTGCATGGAAATGTTTACACCTCTGTCCTGGTTTCAGCTGGGATAGAGTTAACTGTCTTCCTAGTAGCTGGTACAGTGCTATGTTTTGAGTTCAGTATGTGAAGAATGTTGATAACACTGATGTTTTCAGTTGTTGCTCAGTAGTGTTTAGACTAATGTCAAGGATTTTTCAGCTTCTCATGCCCAGCCAGTGAGAAAGCTGGAGGGGCACAAGAAGTTGGCACAGGACACAGCCAGGGCACCTGACCCAAACTGGCCAACGGGGTATTCCCTACCATGTGACGTCCCATCCAGTATAGGAACGGGGAAGTGGGGGGGCAGGGATTCGCCGCTCGGGGACTGGCTGGGTGTCGGTCGGCGGGTGGTGAGCAATTGCACTGTGCATCATTTGTACATTCCAATCCTTTCATTATTGCTGTTGTCATTTTATTGGTGTTATCATTATCATTATTAGTTTTTCTTCTTTTCTGTTCTATTAAACTGTTCTTATCTCAACCCACGGGTTTTGCTTCTTTTCCCGATTTTCTCCCCCATCCCACTGGGTGAGGGGGAGTGAGTGAGCGGCTGCGTGGTGTTTAGTTGCTGGCTGGGGTTATACCACGACAACCTCCTTCAAGGTGAATCATCTAAACTTAGTTTTTACTGCATTGAAATGAAAAGTAATTTATCATTTCCCTATTTACAGTACTGGACTATTTACAGCCAAATATAACAAAGACTTAACCAGCTCAAATCTTTTGCACTAAAAGTGACATGCAGACATAGTCCCTGTTATGAAATTTTTCACTTGCTTTCAATAAATGAAATCAGCTTTTTAAACTACCACTAGGCACAGGAGAGTTAATAGGGTTGTGGCCCAGCTGTGTAAAGGAGCAACATTCCCATATTTTGGTGTCAAAGAGCCAGCACAAGGGCTGGCTCTCACTGCCTCAAGTATGCAATCTGCGAGGAATAGCCTTGGTCATAGCTTTGTGATACCTACCGCGGGATCCACTAGTTATTTGATTAGTGCCTAAGGACGAGTACCAATGACACCACTTACAGCATCTTTCCAACCGCCTGCAGGACTCACTAGCAAGTCCAGGCTCAGCGAGACCCCCAGGACCACTGGGGGTTCAGGGGCTGTCTTCTGGGAAGAGGTAGCACTGCCAGTTTGTTTGAAATTGAGACATCGTCAATCATTGCCATAGTTGTCTGAAGCATATCAGTAGCGCCACCAACAGGGGTGATGGAAGTTTAAATAAAAGGCACAAAACACAGCTTAGAGTAAGTGAGTGGGTCTATGGGATACTAATGCAGCATTGTGTTTGTATGGCATCTAACGAGATTTGTCGCTGTAGTTGTTTTCTTGCAGTACTCAGCCATGCAGCGGGAAATAGCTGGCAATACCAATATAAGTGTCAAGGGGAGCATGATAAAGCTTTCAGGACCTGGCAGCAACATTAGATTTCCCAACACATATGCCGTGGCTCCGATTCTGCCTTCGCACGTTAGGAAGAAACTCTCGCTGCTCTCCTGAGCCTCAGATGGAGCCAGGTTAGAGGTTTGGCGGCGCAAGAGGAAGATGAACTCGGTGCGGTATTACCGCGCAGCAGCCGTACCGCTGGTTCCCATCCTGACGCCGCGGGGTGGGATGGAGCTGGGGCACCGCGGCAAGGCCGGCATGCGGTGGGACCAGGCGTGCAGGCAGCAGTGCTGTCACGGCCCCGTCCGTGGCAGAGCTGCTTTGCTGCTCCGACAGTCTGCCTGGGGAGCTGCCTGCTCTGCTCACGCGCGTGAGCTTCGCGTCCTCCAGTCCGAAAGCCTCTGCGGGAAGGGGAGGCGCAGCCTTGTGGCACGGCTTCAAATGTGAGATTTTTTGCCTCTCGGTGGAAGACCATCTCTGCATTCGAAAAGAACCATGAACTCCTTCCTAGCCGGACAGGCACGAAAATATGAACGTGTGGATGTATGTGTAAACACAGATGAATTAGCTTTGACATTCAGAGTTCCTTAATTCAGGGGAGCCCTTGCTTGCAAGCATTTTGAGCCACAAAAGCCAGCCCTGATAACTTTATTTGCTCGTCATTTAGTAATTATATATTTCAGTCACCCAAAGATGTTCAAATGCTGGAAACTGGAAAGAAGTATCAGACGTTTTTATAAGTACAGTGACTGATTCCATGATTTATTCATGAGGTTATAAGGTACTGTTGGGTTTAGCAATCACTCCATAAATAGGGCAATAAAAGCACAGACCAACACCTTTCACTTACCCTAGTAAGTAACTTCATGGTCAGATTTGTATGGTATACTGAGCAGAAAGTCATTTTCTATCAGATAATGAAAATATTTAGAAAACCTCTAGAGCAGTGAGGGCTATAGAACTCCTAAAACTGTAATTGTTTTATGCCATTATTAGAAATGAAAATATTGGGAAATTACTGAAGTTTCCCAGTAAATAGGGTGTTACACCAAAATAACCCTCAGGCTGCTAAGAAAAGCCTTTTTGAATTGCATGAAGAAGAGAGTGGTTACTTATTCACCTATCTTGTTCTACCACATAACAATAACAATATCCTTGTTGTCATAAATCTTCTTTTATAAGCAAAGTGGCTATCATTCAGAGTACAGTGTATTTTATATAATTCGAAACCAGAAAAAAGTTAAAATAATTTTTAACAAATGTAGTTGTGTAAGGATCACCAAATGCAACCACACGTGCTCTGCAATAACTCTTCAGCATATCAACTCAACTCTAAAAAAGTTAAAGACAAATGATAACATTCATTATTTTTTAAAAGATAAACTATTTCAGTTTTCTTAAAAGTTGGGCCTGTTCTAAGCTAATATTTTTATTCAATGTGTTGGAGAAATATCTTTTCTCTGAGATGAGACCTGGGTCTAAGTCTTTCTCCCCCACGTGGAAAAAGGAGCAGCATGCATGAGATGTGTGGTTCTGATTTTGAAGAGTTTGTGTGGACTCTGCTTGATCAACAGCTGAGGCATCTCCCAGGAAAACCTGGGGAGGCTCGAGTGACAGCAACAGTTACGCTGGCTAATGTAATCCCACCAAACTGCTTTAAATTATTTGCATTCACTACACATTAGAAACCTATAAAGAACCAGATTTTATCCTGTGACCAAAAGTACAATAGAAACTCCAGATCTCAAAGAACGCCAAAAAGCCTAAAGGAAATCAGAAAAGTATATTAACATGACTAAGGTGTTCTTAAATCAACTGAAAAACAAGCTTCTAAATTTCTATACTCTACTCCAGTCTACTAAAAATATATACTCAGAAAGTCTGCTAAACCTTTCTTAACAGATTCAGCTCAACGACTAAATGTAATATTCATGTCACATAATGGAAGCTGTCCAACATTATTAAAAACAAATATACTTTGTAATAATTTATTTTACCAGTGCATTAGATCACATAGCTTGTTTTTCATGCAGTATTTCTGTATATTTTTGAAATGTTGTCATAAAGTTAAATTACTTATAAAGCATGAGTACGTGGCATTAAAATAATTGGTAGATTGACAAGAAGGTACATTAATGACTGCAAATCCTGTTTAGGTGGTGTGGTTCAGTTAAGCCTAGGCAACAAGGCAGAGTTAGGCCTGATAAGTCCCACCTGGTAAGTCATCACAGCCTTCACAAGATTTGGCTTCCCAAGGACAACTGGATTGGCTTTTGAATACAGGAAGGAATTATTTAGTCTGCATTTAGTTACTTTATTTTGGGGGGGACAAAACCAGTGATCCCACCTGCATTTAAAGCAATGATAGTGGCACAATACCAACACCAGCTATCTCGTACCGTGTATGTCTGGGGAGCAAGAGGCTTTCACTGAAAACACCAGCTTGGCTAGGTAAAGCCAGGTAGATTTCTAGTTGCAACTAGCCAAGGTACTTTAATGGGTGTAAAATAGTCTCAGTGATGAGATCCAGTGCGATTCCAGGGCTAAGGGGTAATCTTAATGAAAGAACAAAATGGGTGTAAGGTGGTGGTTCTCAAACTATCACCAAGGGCTAGACTTGCTCTCGGCCATCTTGAGCAACAGACTTATATGAATAAACCCTGCAAAAAATGTTTTTCTTTTTAAAATGTGGCACTTCAAGATCTCTGCCTGCTAGACCAGCTCCTTCTCCCAAATAAGCAAACCGGCAGTTAAGTTCATGCTCAACTACTGCCTTCCAAATCTTTCTTCCAGCAATAATAAGAAATTTTTCATATGCCAAACACCTTCCTAATTCTCGGACAAATCATTAACAATGTGAACTGTTTTACAACAGGTAAAACTAAGGAGGTTACACATGATTAGCCTAAAACCACAAAGGCAGCCTGTGTCTGAGCAGAATATAGAGCTGAGCCAAATAAAATAATTGCTGGTCCTGCTACCTGACTGCCTTCAGAAGCCAGTCAGCTTTGTGCTGGGATGGGATAAAGTTACCGCTTACCCTGTATGTTCAAACATATTTATATACTTTATAACATTATGCCAAAAGTAGTTCAGTCAGCTTTTAGGAGCCCGTTTGGGAATTTTTGCACTATTGTTGGCTGCATCTGCACTTCCTGTTTTTACGGATGATTCCTTTCAGGAAGTGCTGAGGCCACAAAAAAAATACACAAATTCATCATAATAAACCAAACCCAACCAAAGCTATGTTTTTCACGTAAAACCAAAGCACAATCTCATGACCTTGCAGAAAAAGCTTGAATTTTGTGAAATTTCAAGAATTATTTTCAGCCTTTTTCAGCATCTCGCCATTTCCTCTGTTTCTCAGCTAAAAAGTTTGGCTCTAAACTTGCGGAGTTTAAAAGAGCAGATTAAAGAGGGGGGAAGGATAAGGTTATTATGCACAGTGAAAAAGAAACTCACTGCTCTGCACCAGCTTTTTTCCATCAGTCAAAAAAATATAACTACAAATCATTCATTTACAGCAAATTAATTTGTGCAAGGACTTTGCAAAGTAAAATATAGTTGCACTCTCTATAGCTGCAGTATACTTAATTTCACATAAAATAATCTACTTCTATATCAGTAGCCTGATGCAAATTCCATGAGAATGTCAAAGCTGTGCTTTGTTAATATAGTTGGGTTTTATTCCTGAAATAGATTTAGAAAGAGTCAAAGATTTCTTTCCTTGTCTGATCAGGTCTGTAATGTTACAACGTCCTCAGTGTGCTCACGTCTCAGGAGTAAACTGTTCTGCTGGGTTTTTTTTCCAAGGCAACTAACAAAAATTATCATTATTTTGGCCACTTACTAACCTTTTAACTGTTGCCCTAACTACATGCTCACCGGCATCTCTCTCATAAAACTTCCGTAAGAAATCACAGAAATGCTGAAAAAATTATTTTTCAGTAGAACTGCTAAGGTTTTGCCTCGTTTTTGATTAATTTCATGCCTGACTCAGTCAGAGATTAGGCCCTGACACAGGTTATAATTAAATATTGAAATCATGAAGTGCAAGAATGTTTAATTTTTAAAATATGAGTTTTAATTTACCTCATACAGAGAATAGCTCTGGTCACCTGCAGAGATGCATTACACACTACATTGCCTAATGTAGGATGCCTGAATAAGGCTGAGCATACAGTTAAAGTAAACTAATGCAATTTACTGAACAGCAGTCAAATATTTATCCAGTTGATGAAGCAGACTTTATGTGAAACTCAGACAATAATTAAAGAGAAGCCTTGCTTAAAACATGCTTATTCCAGTTTTCACAAATATGTTATACCAAAGCAGCATCTTCCTTTTCTCAAATATTGATGTTCTCCTAACACATTATACAGTGAGCTTGTCCTTGGCATTCTCTTGACTATTTAATGAATACATTTCCTGGCATTTGCCTTATCTTTGTTATGTTGTTCTTTGGAGAGCTAAAACTATTAGTTAGCCCTTGACAGAAAAACATCAGAGCAAGCTGGTAAAAAGTCTTACAGTATCAGAGTTATTAACATGGTATTTGATTAAACCATAGAAAGATGGGGAATAGATACTACAGAATATGTCCTGTGTACTTAGACTTTCACAGCTTTGGATGTTTTTTCATAGAACTTCCACTTTTTTTTTTTTTTTTGGTCATTTTATCTGAGCAATAGTCTGAAGAGTCGCAGGCTGAATACTAATCCTACGATTATTTTGTAGTGCTGTATATCTATCATTCCAAATAGAATTGAATGTGTCAGATATTTCCAGTTCTTCAGAACAAATATTTTTGCTTCAAGTTTCAGTTTTCATAGTAAACAAAATTTTAAAGTCCTTTTATACCAACAACCTGAAATACATATTGAGGAGATACATGTTTTACACAGTATAGAACAAAAGGTAAACAGCATACAGACATTTATAAAACTGTAAATGGTCTCAATTTTTAATTTATAACATTAAAGTTTGTGTTCTGCATAATTTACAAGCATTATTAAATCTTCACATTTCAAAGCACTATCAGGAAGCCTTGAGTAATTGTTCATCAGAAACACTTAATACTGATCACAGTAATAGAGGAGACAGAGTTTTGACCTGATCTATATTCCCAAAATAGATGGAAACATATTTCCATAATAATCTACTGACCAGTAGGTAGTGAAGAAGAGGTACTCAGAGGTACTCATTGGCTATGAACAGTCATTAGGAAATCCCCAAATTTTTCACTAATACAAAGCTGATGAAGCATTGATGCCCATCCCCTTCAAAATACATCCTACAAATGACACTTAATCCAAACACCACTATTTTTTGCAACACAGCTGGATAATTCAACACAAAGTGACTGCGTGAGGTTTCTCCTACACTGAAGCAGCATTTTTGTTTTGACAGGTTTTTTTACTTTGATAACGTCACACGTGCAAACAGCCCCTGCATCTGGAAGGCTAATGTTGCATTTTTAAGAAGTCAGGCTTATCTTATCTAGATCAGAAAGGCAATAGAGACAAATGCCAACACCACCAAGTTAGCTCATCAGAAAAGCTCTTGAGCAAGAGCTTAACTGGCATAAAATACCATGACTACTTCACCTGAGCTGTGCCAGTATACATCAGCTGGAGTTCTGGCCCCATATTTAGAAGCTGCATCCAGGCACACTTCATTTTCCGCTGCAGCCTCCAACCCAAACCAGCTGCATCTGCAAGCAGCGAGGAGGCTGCCTTGCAAACTCCGTACCTGGACTATTTCCATTCTTGAACGTGCAGCATCACCTCCGTCCTTGCCACGCTTAAAGCCAGCATACCACAAATAGTTACAGATTTCAGTGCAATGCTGCTGTTCTTACGCGTGTTAGGGGTCAGGAAGATTTAGAGGATTTCTGCATTTTCTGCACATGCAAGCTCTGTGAAGTCAGAAAATGATTAAATTATTAGCAATAGGACATCACAGCAACCAGTTTGAGCTGCAGAGGATTTGGCGTTGTATTCTGCCATTCTGTTGGCAGTATTCATGTCATTGCTCAAAGCATATAGGAAAATGACAAATCACAAAGTTTGACTACTCATCAGTAAACTTATTTGGGGATTATCAGCCAGTATTTTTTTGTGGGGTAAGGCAACAATCCCACCTAACTTGTTTCCTCTCACCTAAATGGTGGAGGTTGCTGTCAGCCCATCTTTCTACCTGCCTTTTCACTGATAATTGAGGAACTGAGAAAAAGCAGCTGTTTTAATTTTAAGTCAGACATTAACAAACTCAGTCCTATTCACCAGCTTTATTACTGTTCATATGATTACGTAAAGAACCTCCTTGCTAGCACAGGTACAACACGTAGGAAGAACTGAAGCACCAGGAGCTCGGGCAAGACCACTAGTGTTGTCATACTGTATCAGATTTTGTGGCGATTTTTACAATCTGCTGTTGTGGTCGATTTGTACAGGATCTTCAGATTCGTTATGCCATAACTTAAGGTTGGATCCAACCCTCAGATTTCCATGACTAATGTAATGTCAGAAAGGTTTGTCTTTATTACACTAATGTTTTGGGGGTTGTTTTTTTTAAAAGCAAGTGCCCAATAAGTAATAAAATTATTGATTAAACTATGAAAGATGGCAGCAAATTTCAAATTGTTTTGGCTACGTATTTTATAAGTAACCATGTTTTAAAGCTTTTTAAATGATTTTCAGTGTGGTTGGGTTTGTGTTCTTCTCCCCAAAAGGTTTCAGAGCTAGTAAAAATATTTAAGTAACTATTGTGCACCACCAGACAGACAAAAACCTGACCTTTTAGCTGCAAGTAAAACAGGATCAGATTATAGGGCATTTGCCATTTTTTAAGAGTCAGTTTGGTTTGTCTGCAAACATTGTTGAATGTCTATAAACTCTGCATCCTACTCAGCCAGCTCTATAGTGATTCACATTACATGACATTACACTGATTTTTTTCTGTTCAGCTATTTCCCCTTAAATATCCCATTTTAACATAATAAAACTTTTTAAAGGACATAAGAGTTTTATGGCCCATTTGCGTCCCAAAGTCACTGAGAACAGCCCAGTCCCTACCTCTCTGTCCATAAACACACACAGACAATCCCAGGAAATCACATAGTAGCTGATTAATCCACAAAACTTCCACTCTATATTTCTTTGTATTACAACTATTGACTGTTTCCAAAGACCATACAGAAACTCACACTGCTGCTCCCAAAATTACTGACACTGCAAAAGATACAATTTATTCCAGCAGGAAATACCCAACACATGCAGATGTCTTAGGTGAAAATACCCCAAAATTCTTGTCTAGAAAGCTCACATTTTTACACCTTTATACCTCCTTTGTGTATAAGTAATACTGACTTATTCTCCTTCCATTTATACCCATTTACTCCACAGATCTGAATGAGTCTAACTGGTGCAAGAGCACCTCGTGCTTTACTGGCTTTCACATCATCTTAGCTATAATCCTCACACTTTGTTTGTCAAGATCTAAGATTTTATGTCAGGGAAGCTGTCACAAGCTTGATTCTGTGTTGCCAAAAAAAAAAAAAAAAAAAAAAAAAATGCTTGAAAGGTCTAATACCCTGGCCCTCAATTACAACACTAATTGTACTTACTGGACCCACTCATGGGGGCTGTGGGAGTGGGTCTGAACAAGTTAGGTATTGCTCCCTAGAAACCTGTACTTGCTTGGCATGCACCCACTAAGAGCAAAGCTGATTCACATGCCAGAGCAGATGCCACTAATACAGAGGGCCGTGAGTTTAGCCTGCCAGAAAGGATTCATTTTCACATTTAACCATTCGCTGCAGCAAGATACATGGGTACACGCTGGCTTGTGACTGTTACAGCCCCATGCTATTTTACAGTGCATAGAATCTGTAATGGAAGAAATCATTCCACAATAAAAATTATTTAAGATGGCCTTACTTAGCCTGTATGCATCGCAGGGCATCAAATTATTTTACATGGTGCATAATGACCAGCTATTGATGTTCTTCACTCAGGCTTACCAAGTGAATGGAAAACTTCACCTATGCAAAAGGAAAGTTCATCGTGCCATACTGTACAGTGTCTTGCCTTGATGGCTACTACTGAAGATTAAATAACAGCTAATGGCTACTTAGACTAATTCCAATGTTCTTACAAGTATTTCTCTGTACCTCTAGGCATGTTTACACACATACGTATAAACATACACACGTGTGTATACGTGCAAATCTATACATGCAAGTACTAGTGTTGGGATCACATTAGCGTAGTGTAAATGTTTGTTTTATCTGAAATGTCACCTCAGCATTAGAATCCTTTTGATAATTGCAGTGAAGCATCATCTCACTATTCCAATGAGTAATACTCTTTAATAAATAAATAAACGAAGCTTTAGAAGACTTCATATTTCCTTCAAAGACTGATTTTTTTTTTTTTTTAATGCAAAATTACCTCCTAAAGGAAGTGCCACTCACATAGTTTGATTTGGAGGCTATCTTCTTGATACTTTGGAAAAAAAATAGTGCCCCCCCCCCCCCCCGGAAAGCCATTCTTAATGCTGATAGTTCAATTAGCTAGATTGGTTTTCCCATCTTTACATATGTGTGTGTGTGTAGACACAGACACCTTCTTTCATTTGAAATGTAAAAATAATGCCAAATTCTTGTTTGAAGTTGTTAGACGACAATTGCTCATAGAACTATAACCTTACTTATGCAAATCACTAGAGTTCATGGTAAGTCTGACATTTACAGAATTAATGAACTAAATAATTAAGTGACCTGGTAAGCGAATTGGTAAACCAGAACTATTAATCTTTTAATGAATTCTTTACTATCACTTAAATAATAAATTTTTTGCATAATTTTAAAGGATTACTGTAAAGAAACATTAGAATAGAAAATCCATTATGTAAAGGAACGTTGCTTTTATAAATCTGTCATTATGTCTCTTTTTATTGAATTCATTTCTATTCAAGGTTTAGAAAAGTGTCAATTCCTGCACTGGTGACTAACAGTCCCCAACATTTTAGTGGTAAGATTTTTTTTTCTTGCTAAGACAAAAAGTCTAGGATCATTTACTGCTTCAGACAAACCACTGCCTAAAGTGAGTAATTAGCATACAACTGTAATTTAAGAAATCCCCTATTTGATGGTGTGCATCACACGTTTCAGATTTTCAAAGCACTAGTAAGTTAACTAGGCACAGTAAATGACGTTTCTGAACCAGTTCCTCTCAGAGATAATTTTTTTCTACATGTTGCTGGCTTTCACCTTTCTACCAGTTTTGTACCACATCTCTTACTTTTTTCTGTTAGAGTATCCTGAACTCAGATACTTTCTTAAACTCCAGTATACCACTATTCTTCATATGGTATCCTGAGTGGTATGTAAATTCGTCTTTCCCCATCTTCCTCTCCATCAATGTCCACAATAGAATTAGACATAGAGTGGAAATTTGGAAGTACCATATACTTCGGTAGGTACCATTTCTCCCATTCGGGACACCATTGCTGTACAGACTTGAAGTACACATTCTTTTCTACTGTACCTAGATGTCTATAGGTACCACGGGTAACATACAGTACGATACATGTGCATTTTTTTTGCTACATAATCTGATTTGACAAGACTGCCAAAGATTTCAAGGACCTGTAAAAAATGCTTCAACATTTGTTCCCTTTTTAACACTGCAGCCACTGAAAGCAGCCAAGTAAAAACAACAGTATGTATCCAAAACTATTAAAACAACATTTCAAGTCATTTTTTTACAAAATTAATACTTACAATTAATTTTCAATTTGTCTCCTTTGAAAGACGCTACACAGTGTCACTTGTCTCAAGGTTACAAAACATTTCAAATTGATATTGAAATGTCATAGGGTGATAAAAGTAAAAATGGAAATAATGAAATTAGCATCTGACTAGGATCTTTCTTTTGAAAAACTATCTCCATGATGTTCAAAAAAGCAGAAGAGCTACTAGTTGTGAAGGCAGAAATAGCAGTTGGTGGCTCAAGAAAGAAGGAATGGGGTTCTACACCATCTCATTGGCATGTGCCAGATACTCCAGCATCTTTCATTGCAATCCAGCAAGCAGATTATGTCCGCACAGCACCCCTGTGAGCTTTCTGAGCAACATGAAACCACTTGAGAAATCTGTAACATAGTGCAAAGACTTTAAGTTTTGATCTTACAAGCGTTTCTGATGATGTTTCCTTTGTGAGTACAAAGGAATGCACCGAAGATTGGCCATGGCTGATGTTTACTCTAGCCAGGTTTAGTTTTTATGAATATATCCACTTAAATGACAGTAAATAAAAAGGGCAAGGCTACATGAATATACTACTGTTACAGGTGTGCTTGGGGAACAACATCCTAAAAATGAAACGCCACAGCCAACAGAGCCTTACTGTTTGAAGTGAGTTCAACTTACTTTCAGGAAACTGGTGAAACTTCATCAACAGAAAATCTAATTCTGCTGACCTATGCTGCACCCACACAGTGTGGCTTTTGCAGTTCATTATGCAGGCACAGCAACTGCAGCAAGCAGTAACACCCACAAAAAAATTTCTGAAATCAGAATACTGTTCTGTCCCACAGAACACTCTATCATTAGGTAAAAAAAGCAAGAAGCAAAACACAGGCAGTATGCTATTCAGCAAGTTCAGTCATATAATTGTAGCTGGTCAAAAATTTTCTACCAGACAAGACAGACTTTAAAAAAAAAAAAAAAAATCACATAAACTTAAGTTTTGAATATATTTCATTATGAAAAGGGATGGGAAGTGTGCAGACAGAATCAGTGGGGCAAGGTAGCATAAGTTCAGTTCACATGAGTATTTGGTATACAGGTGTGCACATTTGTCGTTCATTAACTCCTCTGAACTAACACCCATGTAGAAACTTACCTTGTGTTAAACATTAGACAACCTATTCAACTTTTCAAGCCAAATAGCACATCTAGAACAAAATATCTATCATACAAAAAGGGCTTTCTATATCACATTGTCATCTGTAGACTAAAGATACCCAGGAGCTAGGGAATTTAAGGGCTGGAGGAAATTGGAAACCAAATGGAAGGAACTAAGGAGTTGTGTGAACAGTGGAACTAAGACAAGACTGCTTTCAAAAGAAATTGTGTTGGCTGACATTTTTTACTTAATTACATTAAGGCTGCAGTGTAAGCCAAGGCTAGATATCAAATAAACCATATGGGAGAAAATAGCAAAATGACTTAATTACAGCAAAAAAATGTACATCAAGATATGATCTCCAATAGAACATAAAAAATACACAGGACAGAGAAATGTAACTGAAGACTGGATTATTTGATTTGTAATGCAGGGCAAACTTTATTTTTATAGAAGTCCTTAATTTTTAGAAAAAGTTCTTTCCCTCTTTCCCACAACTTAATTGTTGATTCTCTGATGTCTAATAAAAAATATGTTTAACACTGCAATGGTTTCTGCAGTAGAGAAATTACCAGGATCTGTCTTAAGTATTTTGATGAAATGGTAGGCATTTGTAGATATGCATTGAAATAGTTCAGTAGGTTTTAAAGCTCCTGGATCTCCTATACACATAGCATGAACACATATAATGTGAACAGACTCTTTAGAAAACAAGATGAAAATGAGAACAAAAGAAGCTAGCATAAGCTAGAACAGTGGAAATCAAGACTTGGCAGAGATTATTCTTGGAGACTGAAAAATGCATAGGTATATATCAAAAGGCTGATTTAAAAAAAATGGAATTTAATTTTGACCCTGAAACCAAGGGAGAGTCACAAAAATTTTGTTTATATCCCATTTAAGCTATGGATGAAATTACTTCTCCAAGTACAAAGAAACTGGGGGATGGGGTAGTGGGAATGCCAAGTAATTTATATGAAAAATGTTCTAGATGTCATCTACCACAGTTTTTGTGTTTTCCAGCTAATGCTGGTAGTTGCACTTTATCTCTCTAGCAACCTCTGCAGGAGGTTCCCAGCCATAGCAATCACAACAGCCTTCAACTTATTTGGAAAATAGAGTGTCAGGCCATAAAGGGTAAATATGTAACGGAAAATAAAGTGTATATGAATAAAAAGAAATAGCAGAGAGACCAAAGCAAGCACAATTTGCTAGAAAGACACTGAAATAATCTTTTTGAGCTCATTATTTTAAGATCACAGATAAAGTCACTCCAAAATGGTATCAGTTTAATGTGCACTGGCAGAACCCAACGATCAGCTCTTTGGATTGGCCACAGACAGTGTATGGGAGGATTCCCCGGGCTGCTGGTGCCTTCAAACAGAAGATCTGCAGACCAGCAGCGTGGGAATACTCCCTTTGAACAGCTGAGTGATATGCAAAAGATATAAAAACAGATATAAATGCTAATAATTAAAAACTAAATTAATAATACCCAATGCAGAATTTTTAAGAAGGCTGAGAAGGCTTTGGCATTCAGAGGCAGTGCCAGCCAGCTGTAATAATCATCTTTAAACACTCCGAGAAAGAAGGAAGACATTATTAGCATTATGGAAACAAAGCAAGTACCCCCATGGATAAAAGTGTGTTTCTACAGTAAAAGCTTCTGTAGAAAAGCTTCTGTAGTAAACTGAAACGGTTATACAGTTGAATCTCACTGCTCTGAATGAGCAAAGCAACATTACGTTTATTGGTCTGAAGAGACCCTGCTAGAAACATATGGCCTTTTATCCGAGCCTACCCAGAGCAATAAACTTTGAAACACCGTAGTTGTGTTTGTTACTTTATGGGCAACAGAGTATTAAGAAATAAACATTTTTAGCATGGTACTTTTATAAAATGGAAAATATTCAATCTCCTCTGGAACCTAGGTAAAGTTTTGCTTTCATTTGACGGTGCATGCTCCTCAGATGAAAATCTTTGCTTAAATTAATTTGAAATAAAAAAAACCAAATTAAACAGCTGAAGTAATTTATCTTGAAAACTGTGAACTAAGCACACTTTGTATGAGCTCTGAAATAAGTTTGATTTACGAGTTTGCTGTGCAATTGTGTCAGGGGTATCTACCCTGCAGCTTTTTGGCTGGTGTTCCTCATCCCACTTGCTCTTTCAGCATGTGTGAGAACCAACAGCTTCTGCAGGCTGTCCAGTTCATTCCCAGCCACCATGCAGCTCTGCCCACTGCTACAAACAGCCCAGGTAAACATCTACTACCTAGGACATAACTCCCCCAAAATATTTTCAGACTACAGGTTACTGCTGCCACACACATCTTGAGTCTTTTTTCATATATGACAGTACATACATTATACCTCTTCCCTTGATGAAAACCAAAAGTACCAGATGAAACGTGAAGGTGGATAATAAAGGTAAAGACTGGCTAGTGTTTGAAAGCTCACCTTCTTTCTCCCTCAAATACAAAGAGGTCCAATAAAACAAGAATAAAATAAAGATGACTGGTGGATGACTGATGTCATCCAGGCTATGAATTACAACAGAAGCAGAATCCAATATCAAAATAGCACTATCGTGGAGACTGGAAATAAAGCGAAGCTTCACACTGGGAAATCTAGTTGTATATAGATTTTGAGCTGTTCTTTCTCTAAAAAAGGAAACAGGCATGGCCACCAGAAAAACCCAAACCCAAGTTTGCCCAGAGGCCCTGAATCTTAGTGAGACTTAAAATATAAATCGAGATCCAAACCCACAGAAGTAACATAGGCCTGCTGGTCTGATAGAGAGATAACACATACAGCAACCAGAGAATAAAACCTGCCTTTATAGACACATTAGTGAAATTTAAAAAAAAAAAAAAAATCACAGAACAAAAATACATTTATCTCCAAAACTTGTGAAGAACTGTGAGTGTGTTTTGGTGTTGATTTTATCCTTGCCAATAAAAGAATCATGTCACATAAGCAGCAAAAAGAAACACAACTATGTCATGTTTTCTTAAATTATGTAGGGATTGCTTGACCGGGAAATCACTAAGAAAATCACACCATAGCTGATCGATAGCTGCAGCACAAATGTCACAGCATTAATAACTTCTCCCTGAAAGCTGAGAACTTTGCACCACGTCCGAAGCGTAACACAGCGGTAGAAACCCCCTGGTCCGCAGAGTCCTTCCTCCAGGGGAGGATGGCAGACCTGGGTGCTCAGAGAGTGCAGTGGAAAGGACGGGGACAGGAGACGGAAAGTCACCTCCCAGCCCCTCTTTCCAAAGCTTGATTTTCAAGCTCATATTTTGCTTTCTGACCTTAATACCACTGGGAAGAGAGAGAATTTCTGTGTGCCGTGTCCTGGTCTCCAGCCCAAACTACTGTGATGAGGACAGAGCACCAGTGTCTGCGATGTAGGTAAATATTTCTGCTTTGTGGTATTTCCTGCGCACTAGTACTGCAGCCTCTTGCTGCTGATGTACAGCCCTCCCTCGTGCAGTTACATGAAAAAAAAATAGTGGGAATGTTCTCATTTTTGGGGCCTACTAAGATGAGATGTTTTAGCAAGAGACAGCCAGGAATAAGGAAAGTCTGGGGAGCAGCAGTGCTGGGAAGCAGCTGTGGTGCAGTGGTTGCCATACCACAGAGCAAATACACACCAGGAAGAAAACTGAACCGTTGTATCTTGCTGCAGATCTCAGAAACATGAGCCTCTATCTTTCCTTTGAAAAAAATTCATTGAATTTTTAGGAAACCAAAACAAGGAAAATGAAGGAAAAAACCCCAAACCAACCTCCAGCATTCTTTACTCTTAAATTGATAAAATGCACGAGAGCTCACTGCCATGAAAAATACAGCTTGCCAGATCAGCAGACCCCAAATGGCACCCTACCAACAGGATAGCGTGAGATTTTTCTTTGCTTTGCTTTTCCAGCAGTAGAGGATATGCATGGATATTTATGCATTCCCTGAAGTATACAAGGGCCAGAGCTCTCCTCAGTTTACATCATGCCTTCCAGCCCCAGTGAGACCCGCAAGGTCAGCCAGCCTGGGACACCCAGCAACGTTCCTGCATGCAACGTGCAGCTGATCCCCAGGGGAGGGCAGGGAGGTGTGCGGGGACCCTCCAAAGCTGAAGGGCTCGAAGGGCAGCCTGGCTGCAGGTGGTAATCCTTCGCACCCAAGGAAATGAAGGAGAGAAGAAGCACATCTGAGGACATGGCAGCCCTCACCTAGCGTGGCAGTGCTAGGTTTTTCCTATTTAATCAGTTTTGAAACCTCATGCAGATCCGAGCATAAACTAGTTTTCCACAAAACTAATAAAGCCCCTTCCTGAGGTATCTGAAAAAATGCTTTCAAGGCATTTTCCTGGTGTGGGTCTGATTTTCTCTTGTGAGCAGATCAGATTGTTCAGGACAAACACCGTGTCCTCGATTGCACCTTCCCCTGCTCCTTGCAAGTGCGTGCCTTCAGCAGGCACCATCATGTCCCAATGCCACCATACTTTCAAGGCAGGACGTTCATATTTCAGGCTGGCCAGACTGCAGCTTTCCATTTCGTAGCCACAGACCTTACACCCAATCAGGTTTTTTAGGTAGAGAACCAGAAATTAAATAGAAATTATTTTGTGTCCCCTGGGATTTTCCAGGGGTTTAGGTTGCTTAGAGACAACTTCAGCCGTCAGTGCAATTCACAACACCATTTGATAGACTTCTCCAAGCTGTTTGACTTCGAAGGCTGAGCTAGGACTGCACTTGGACCACATGGGAAGGCAGAAGTATGTGTGCTAGGCTGCAGCTGGGCACCTAGCAGGGTATCTTTCATCTGTCCAGAAACTATTGATAGCACATGAGATCACAGAGCCAGAAAAAAGGCATTGGCATTAACTGTAAATGCACAAGACATAATTCTGCTAGGCAAGGAGCAGGAAGATGATCTGAATTGCACACTCAATATTCAAGACTTCATGGGTCCACTAAGGAGCCATTTCACCAGTCGGAGGAGAGCAGCATAGTAATATACCTCCCATTGCCTGGCCATACTACACAATCCAAAAATACTCCCTTGTCTGCTTAAGACAGGTTTATAGCTCCTGTACGCTACCAGAGTGGTGCAAAGGGACCCTGGTGGAGTCCTTGCCTTATTTAAGTTTGCTGTGGCTGTAAGATGATATCGCTTACAACAACTCAGCCTTCTCCTTGCTCCTTCAGGAAAGCCAGATTCATATTTCCATCATTCCCATAGTATAAGGCCATTGTTATTACAGGCTCTTATTTTATTTGGAGGTTCAGAAAAATCCATTTTAGTTGGCATTGTGAATATTTAACATACTTTCATAAATGAAAATCCATAGTCACTTTCACATTATGAAACCTAGACCTGACTGGAGAAAGCTTGCCCAGTGTATGTAATGATTATAGGAAATTCCATCTATCTTACATAGTATTTTCTTGTTTATTTCCCAAATCTCCAGAGAATTTTCTGAACCGCCTTGGAGGACTGGAAGAGGTCTCTGAAGAATTTCCAAAGCTCTAGAAGGCCCAAGGCAGCATTTCCAGTGCTAGACGGTGAATGAAGGGCTGTATCAGCCTGTAAGCTTGCCTGTGATAACCAACAGCAGTACTGTGAAATGAAAAAGTAGTGTGCAAGACAAGGCTAAGATGAAACTGATTCTGACTTATCTGGCAGGTCTAAATAATTTAAAAGCACAAAGCATAGCTAGCCTGCTAGAGCGAGTAAAGCACATCCTGCTGTGAATGAGGAGACCTGCGTTTTATCAGTTCGCATTTTGGACTACAAGGAAAGAGATTGGGGGGGTTCAGTGGAGTACAAGGATAATAAATTAATACTTGCTCATAGCAGCAGGAAATAGCAACATTTCTGGAGAACACAAGAGATGTGGCGCATCAGTGATTATTTCTATCACAGTGATCTTCTGAAACCCTGACCAAGGCTGAAGTCCTACTTACCCAAATGGCAGCTCCCCTGATGATTTTCTTTAAACAAATACATTGAGAGACAGACAGAAGTTTATTCACAGACCTGTGATGTAGAGGCTGGCATGAGAGGTGCTGAGATCTGGGACAAGTATCAGACTACAAGTGTTAAGACCATCCTAGTTACTTTCTCCTGTCGCAGTATTTTAATTCATCATCTCTCCCAAAACTTCCAGAACCTATGAATTCTGGCATTCTTTCAGTACAAAGGGCAGAGGATATTTTTAAGCCTCTCCTCCCCCATGCCAGTACCTTCCAGCTCCTTTAGTCTCTCCCAAGCAAGAACAGCCACGTGCCTCCCTTCCAAACCTCCTTTTCGCCCTTGAGTCTACCTGCCAGACACCAAACTCCCTGCCCCATAGCTAACTCTTCTGGACAGCCCAGAAATGGGTAGCACTGCCTTTGAAGCTTTCCATGCTGCCCTTACCCTTCCAGTCCAGCGCAGCCTGCACAGAAAGGGGGTATACTGATCATCGGGCACTTTCTGCAAGTCATCAGTAAGTCGTTTCTCAGGGATGTACAGCAAAGTCCACTGCTGCTTTACTTGCAAGCTGATTTTGATCATTAATGATGCTAAGCACATAGGGGTTTTTAACTAAAATAATGTACAGCGCAAAGTTAGTATATTCTGTAGACAGCCCTCACCTCCTGGAAACCTCTAAGACAATGTCAAATAAAGGAATACCCACTCCTAAACTTAAACTAAATCTGAAATTCCCTATACTTAAGGTTTAATCTGTGGTTTGATGCATATGTGTTTTACTGAGCTGTAAGATAAATATTTTTATAGAATCATTACCTGAAGAATGTATTCATCCCTTTCTGGTTCAAAACTCCCTTAGAAAAAACTACAACTTTTGCCTGTTAAAGACAAAATAAGGGATTTAGGATTTAGCGAACAGTTCACAGAACTCCTTTGATGTAGTTAAGATATTATTTGTGTTTCCAAAGTGAAGCAGTACATGAAGTAGCATGTGCCAGCTATTTTTTAATTTTTAAATCCAATTAATTGTTCTAGTTACAGTACCACTAATTTTTATCTAGCTGATTAACTAGAGAATAATCCAAATACATTTCAAATTATAAATCTTTCATGATTTGGGAGATTTTATACAAATGTACATTTGACAGTGCTAATTTAAAGCAAATATCAAGCTTGATTAAACATTCCCAAGATAAGAAGGATAAACGATTGAATTATTTTATAGATTTAACTACCATTGATATGATGTTATAAACAGAAATATTTTGATGTTCATCATTAATTTTTAAAAATAATTCTTTGGGAAACAGCCAAGAAGGACTGGAGAAGTAGGTCAGAATGTATGCACAAAACATTTGTATTCTTTACTATATAAACACTAATTTATTTATTGAAATAATACACTGTTAATTATTTATTAAAGAAATTATAATTTTGCTGAGCTTCCCTCTGAAAGAAAAAAAATCATTAAAATGTGGCTAATGCAATAGCCAAGGCTATGATTGTTTCACATGTCTGCCTCCCAACTGTTTGCCAAGTATTTATTCACAAATCACTATCTGTTGAAACATAATCTGCATCAGAGCATCTCCAGCCAGTGAGTTACAAGGTGTTTTAGCAGGCTTTAAGTACTCTAAAAATATTCAGGATTCCCCATCACATTTTCTGTCCCATGTGTGGAAGACGATAGCAGGAGAAAAAATCTCTTTAGGGGTCTGTTTTCTGGAATTATTGCTAAGGAAAGTAAATTTCACAATACCACCGGCTATTTCTCCAAATCCAGGCTTTTAAAAATGCAGATATACGAAACACTATTAAGTAATACGGGAAAGGGAGGGAAAAGCCTCTTTGTGAGAAGTGACACTACACACAGAGGCTTTTGTCTGTTTTCTTTTTATTTCTTTTTCTTTTTCCTTTTTTTTTTTTTTTTTTTTTTTAAATCAAGAAGCATGACTGATTCACCAAAAGGTTTAGAACTCTTCTCAGCACAATCAATCCTCCAACCATAAATTAGATAGACTTCACGCAAACACTCAGGTAAACAGAGAAAGTAGAAGCATGAAAACACCCATTACCTATAAAAAATTGAGCACATGTTCCCAGCTGGAGAGTGAGTGGAACCATAGTCAACAACACAGAAATATGCGCCAGCACGTTATTCTCCAAGGCAGAGCTGTAAACGAGACAGTGTCCAGGGATGGCTTGCCTATACTAATCTCAGTTGGCCTCTCTAGTTAATACATTTAAACAAAAACATGGATTTTCTGCAATGTATTACTATGCTTGATTAATTTGGGCAGCGGGGTAGATAACCATTTTTCTCCTATTTTCCATAGGATGCACTTAAAATGAACATATTTTTCTAATTATTTAATTTCATTTTCTTTCATTAATTCTACTGAAAAACAAGCAATATTGTGTCCAGCTAGTGCATTAATAAATATAACATGAAATTGGTTAATGCAACATACATTTCTCTCAATATCGGTTAGCTCTGTGTTACAGTGCAAAACAAAATTAAAGTATGATGGGTTTAGTTTACTTTTGCTTTTTCCAATAGTATGGGGGGAAGGGAAAGCAGGTTGCTTTTATGTCAGACTTACTTACTGATATTTATTCTTTCTTATTTTGGGGAGCCTGGTTACCTGCATTTTACTAAACTCCATTGAACCACTTTGCAAGTGGCATTAAATTCTTTACTGAACTCCAGATAGATTAGACCTACTGCATTTCCCTTGTCTAGGAAATCAGTTATCTTATCAAAGAAACAGATCAAGTTAGTCCAGCAAGACATGCCTCCGGAAAGTCCATGTTGAGTTTTATGCATTATTCCTTGTTCCTCAATTTTTCTTTCAAGACTTTCCCTATACGCTTGCATAATACTGCAATCAGACTAATGGGTGTCCAGTGTTTAAGCTACACTATGTCCCCACCGTCATCTAAAATACAAGGGCTCTATTTGCTGATCCCTGTCAGGAACTTCGTCACTCCACTTGACGAATGCGCTCAGATCACTGCCACTGTACCTGCACTTTCATGCACTTACTTATTTGGGTACTTTGGGGATGGAAATGCTGAGGCCTCTGTGACATTATTGCATTGGGCTTTAAGCCTTACTTTCAGCCTGGATATTCTAATTTCCAGCCTGTCCTCTCCTCCCATAGTCAGCACTTCTGTCCTTACAGAAAATAGTACATTTGATTTAAATTTGATGCCACACATGAACCATTTTATTCTTGAACCCCTTTTCATTACACTGTGGTTGAGCTTTTCCTTCTCTGTTCTCTTTTCTGTTTATACATACATGGCTGGGGGAAAAAAAAAAAAAAAGATGAAACCAAACCCAAAACTTTATGCTGTTTGTTTTAATTTACAAGATCTAATTCAGCTTGACTTTTGGCACTTATCTCTACTTCTCCATTTCCTGGCCTCTCAGACATAGAATACTCCCTATCCCTTTAGGCTATCTGCTTATTTCTCCAGCCCTTTCAGAAGTGGTTATTTATCCAGTCAGCTCTGGAGTCCTTCCCTACAAGATTTTCCCCTTGATTAAGATGCAAGTTCCAGACAGTTTTCACACCTTTGAGTTAAAGAAATTTCACGCCTTCTCCACATTAAAATCCCTAAGCTCTTTAATCCAGTTGACCTCATTAACTAGTTTCCTTAATTTTCAAAGTTTATCCTTTTGAAACTGAGATCCTTACAAGCTTGGATGCAGCTGTGCTGGTGGGGGCGGTGGCTGCAGCGTGGTGCGGCCGCTGCGCCGGCACGTGAGTTGGTGCCCATGCCACACTGACTGGTGCTAATGGGAAAGGAGGCAGCCTCCCAAAACGCCCCCCATCCCCAAGCCACTTCTTTTCCAGTTAATTAAACTGAATAAATTGGTGATCATTTGATACTAGGTTATTTTCTACCAACTCTTTCTTTACGCCCCCATTGCAAAACCCCAAGATACAACTGAACAATTTGTTGCCTAGATGGAGGAGGACCCTGTCAGTATTACTGGTACTTCTAGCCTTCTGTGTTACCTTGATCATGACTGTAACTGTTTTTATTTTCTGCAAAGTCAGGTTTTACTCTATGCTTTTAAAGAAAGTACAAGCAATTCTGTAGCTGATGATCACTGTACAATCAGGAAAATTTTTTCTTTACCTGTGACAGAAGTTAGTTGTCTTATGACCCAAGACACTGAGTGGTTGTATTAGAAGCTTATTCAAAGTGGAAGTTATCACAAAAATATTGTAGTATTGAGAACTAAAAGGTAAATATTACTGCCGATTTGTCATTCTACCAACTAATACTGAGAAAGTACGTTATCTCCTTAAGAACTGATAGCTAACAAGATTCTTAAATCTGGAAAGATGCACTAATAGGAACTAACATCATAAAATTAGAAGATGAGGAAGGCTTGTTATTGCACCTAGGTCTTCCTAAGACTAGAGAATGATTCATTCTTGCACATTTTGTCACATTCTCTACCTTCTAAACCTACCCGTTGCAAGCAAAGGGACCTTTAGTTATTTCTCCTAGGAGGCTACTGCACACTTTAAAAGGTCTCAGCAAACACAAGATTTTCCCTGGCCTTTAGGTCTTAACTTAAGTCTCACCCTTCCAACCAGCCGCAAGAAAACACAACTTAAGCGCTCACGGCTACATAGTAAAGGTAGCAGCAGAAAGACATGACCTCTCAGTCTTCCCTTCCCCATTGCTAGCTTTTAAATGGCTCAGCCACTGTACGTATGTGTTTGCTGGATCAGACTCGGGAAGCTAGAATGTACACCATCCATTAACTGTCAGGCTCCCTTACGTTAGATACCAGCCCCAAGGGAATAACTAAAACACAGCAGAGCAAACCTAACAGCAAAATGAAACGCACTTGTGTACTTACCTGTGAAGATGGGCATCCAGTTCAGTGGGTATAGCCCTGTGTTGCAAAGAACAGGGTAGTGGCATGTTGTCTTTTATGTGGGGCAAGCAAACAAGAACATTTATATGTTGGTGCTGCTCTGATTCTGTGAAGTATAGTGAAAGATAAAAGTACACAAGGCAGAGCATGTGTCTCCTAAGCACAGTCATGCTGTGGAGAGAAGTAATTTATCCCTGCTGGGTACATCCATCATAATCCAGAGCCTGGAAATACCTGTTATTACAGTGCATTCATTCCAGAGCTTATACTATGTATGTTTGCTATTTAAGTTGATTTGCTGCAATGCTGGTGTCAATTAGCTTCTGAGATCCCTTCCTGTGATTCTGCCGGTAATGAGCATGTTCACCTGTATAAAGTTAACAAACTAATACTGCAAATACAGGCAAGTGTGAAAGTTGCCCCTGTGCTTCATCATAGCTTAGAGTCTGAGCCAAGAGAAAGTGAGTTAGAAGAAATTTGGCTCCTAAATTGGAGTTAATGCCTTTCTCACCTGTAACCCCTGAAAATCCAGAAGCTCAGATCATGAAGATTAAGATGAGATGTATCCAGAATTTAGCTAATCTCACCTGTTAATGATTTACCAGAAATCATTAGGAGTCTTTGGCAACTGAGTGTTTTCACTTGAGCGCTCTGTGGGAAACAAACATGCTAATACTTACTTCTTAGTTATGAGTTACATTTGCAGACAGGCAAATTCATTTTCTCTCTTTTTTTTTTTTAAGTATGTCTTGTTATAAGTTTTTTAGCATGGTCTCAAATAAGTTCAGGTCTCAAATAAGTTCAGCTCTCAACTTACGCTAGGAAAGAACATAAAAAGACTGGAGACTGAAACCCAGCATCTATGGTTTTAGATTCCCTTATTTCAGGATACCAGTGTGGAATTAATTTTAAAAAAGCTTAGGAAAATGTTAAGGTTTTAAAGCAGAAGGAGAAAAAAATAACGTCTGCTGTCCATTAAAAAATAGACACAAATGAAAATTCCCACTTGTCCTTTTGCACAATGAAACATAGAAGTGAAGGAAGCATTAAGTGCAAGTAGCGATGGAAAGAGACCGATTCATTTCAGAAATTCTGAAATCATAGGTGCTAATCAGGGCCATAGGCTCCCCTCTGCATCTAGCAGCAAAGAGGAAGATGGCATTGACTTCAGACAGAGAAGCACTGAGGAGGGAAATGCTGATTCTTGAGAGTGGCCATTCCTTGCAGCTCTGAATTTGCAGAGCTCAGGAGATGAGTGATCTGCAGAAAAGGGCCACTGTCCACATTGGGAGTTACCAGTTGGGGATTATTCTCTATAGCACACTGTCCTCTTGCCTGCTCAATGGAGATTCTCAGAATATGTCAAAGACAAATCAATCAACATCATAAGTATCCTTATTTCTTGGCTCCTGGGACTCAAAATACGGACAATCCTTTCAGAGCCATTCTGGACAGTGATTCAAATGTCCAAATGACAGAAGTCTCCTTACGAAATGGTAATGTCCTGAGATATGCTGGCGTTTTCTTTAATGTACAGTGTTGCTTTAATGCTGACTCTGAGTAGAGGAAATATTTGTAAAGCTAAGCTTTTGATAGCATGATTAATATTTTCAGGTTGACAGTGTAGAGGTAAGCATAACCAATAGTTAAATAAATGACTGAAGCTCCCATATACATGCAATATTCTACCATGGCTTTTAACTAATCATTAAATAAAACAGAGCTAGCATATTGCTGTGAGCAAAATAATCTTTCTAACATGACTCTTAAACAACTCAGTAAATCACTCTTCAGTAATTTCTTTATCTAACTGGCTCAGTATTCTTGATAGATTCCCGATAGCCCTAAGAAATATTTGATCAGTGGGTTGCCTACATGTATAATCTTTACTTATTTGCTACACAAGTTTATCTCATTTTTTCCTAACTGAAACCTCATTTTATTATTTCATTGTGAAACATTTTCTCCGTGCAAAGGGTGAATTTATTAGACAGCTCAGGCTCCTTCAGCCCTCTGAAGGACTGAGTGCTCTGTGGTGATTATGTGACAAATTAGACAAGAGAAATACCTTTGCCCGGTACTGCATAGTGGCTAAATAGCTACGCAGTACAGGAGCAGTCATGAAGCCCTGTCTTTAAAATAAAAATACTGTTTACACTCCCATTTACACAGTAAGGAGGAGGAGGAACAGCTGGAGTGAGGGGTACGTGGGTTGTAGCGTTGCACAGTTTGCAAGTCAGCATGGCTGAAGCCTTTTCGGAGACAGCAGGTTTTTAAAAGAATTGCCTAGATGCAAACAAAAGTCCCTTGTGGCTAAAATTCACAAATGTGTCTAAGCAGGTTAACTCTTTGAGTGATGCAAGATTTCCAGCCACTACAGATCAAACAAAAGGACAAGCTTGTGGCTTTGTGCACACAGAGTGCGTTGGACTTTGCCCCTACAACTTTCTAATGACAACATTCTAAGTCAATACCTTGAAGTGGCTACCCCAAGGCACATCTCCTTCATGGCAGGAGAAAGGTTAATGTTGCATATAGTAGTTTCTGTCTTCTGTCAGTACTTAGCAGTTTACTCTCACTAAAATTAAACAAAATCGGCATCCAATTAATGGCCTGAGTTTCAGATTGCCTCTGGTATTGCGCTTGTTATAGAATTAAATCTAACTACACCATTAAATGTAATATATGGTTGATCTGTGGTTCAGAGGGAAATCATTTGCTGGAAGATTGGTTAAGGGTGAGATCAATCCTGGAAAAAAAACCAAAACAAACCTACAGCATTTAAATAGTTTATTCTTAAAAATACAGTATCTTCTCAAAATAATTTAGAACTGTAAGTATAAAGTTGCACACAAAAAATGCAAAGACCCTTAAAAAATGCATGGCTCCTAAAACTCAAAAGATCAGAATAAGGAAATATGTCAATATTATAGAACATTTTCCTTCATTTTTATGTCATTAAAAATAAACACTCCTAAAGAGCTATATTAGATTAGTGAAGTTAGAGAGCGATTAAAGACCTGGATTCATGGTTTTGGATATATTCTTATACCGGATAGATGTAGACTGGACAGTGCAAAATGTGCTGTAAGGGGAAATTAGTGTGCAAAATATACCTATAGTTTCTCTATTAATTACAGTGCTGCCACTGTAAAATTATTAACAATAAAAATACTTGGTAGCTAAACATCCACAGGGTTATTTACCTTTTTTTTAAAAAAAAGAGTATGGGTGCTTAGGATTCAGTTAGCTGAAAATTACTCATTCGCATCAGTCAATAGAGCTTTTGACATGAAAAGGAGCTTCTGGACTAAGTGAGTGACTTATCTATTATCTAAAATAGAGTAAAAACAACCAAAAACGGAAAGCCAACTCTACGTTATTCTGATTTTAGTAATTTTATTTCTAAGGTTCTTTTCTGATACGTTTCACTTCTTACAAAAGGAGAAAGTAATGGAAATCCTGAGTTGTTATGAAAGGAACAACATCCCAAATCAAGCTTAACTTTCCAAATGAGGTTATGAGTCTCAGAACATTTTTCTAGAGCTCCCACTGGGTAGATTTCAATATTGCCATCATCTGAAGAACTCACAAAAAAAAAAACCCAAAAAAGATTTATTTCTAAGGGAGATCCACAAAATAAGTCATGCTGCTTGCAGTGCTTTCAATTTTTTTCAGTTAATCCCAAATCTTGAGATATTTGCCCCTTTTTCTTAAGAGCTATGCTTCAGACATCATATTACACATGTGTATAAATTTTCACTCATAAAGGTAAGTTTTCTGCTTTCTATTCCTTCTTTTCTTTGAAGAATAATCTGGAAAACATGAGCTCATGAACAGAGTGCAGATAAAATACCCTTATATTAGTAAAATGTATTAAATAAAAAGCAATAGCCAGCTCCCGATCTGGGACTATCATTACTCCTTTTTGCCCTCTCTTCTGTTGTGGAGAAAACAGCAAAAAATTATCCCTGTATTTTTAGAGTTGTACCTGTCGGCTTAGTTTTCCAGGTGCAGATGTTGATCCCCACATGAAGGAATTTGCTGCATGTTTGCAGTGCCTCACATGTCCAAGAGATGCTATATTCACGAGGACTGCCAGATGCAATTGCTTCGCAGGCTGTATCTTGTTGAGCCTGATGTTTGCTGATGGTAGAAAAGGAACCATAAAGGCCGAAGTACAGGAAGGCTCGCAGACTGATGGTGTCAGCAGAGGCTTTGGAAGCATGAGTGCGTGAGCAGAATGAGAAAGCGTGCCAGGCTCATGCAGTCAGCCCAAACTTAGTGGGTACCACCATCTTCTCCAATGCTCTGTGCAAGGAATGAATGGTTGTGACTCTTACTGTCTGCTGCCACTTCAATGCCAGTTTGTCTGTTCTCCTTGCATTTCACGTCGATCACCTTTTGCAAAAGATGAAAAATTGGTAAATCTTGAAACTGGACCACTGCCACTATGTTTGGCATTCACAGCGGTGGATTCTAACATAAATCTATTTCTGCTTTACACAGACTATTCTAAATGTGTATCTCTCTATCCGCACAGAAACAGGAAAAAAGAAAAAAAAATTAAGTACAGACCAAATGAAGCTGGTTTTCTACAACATAAGTAACATCTTCAATATCCACACTAACAAAATAAAATCCATATCTCCCTTTCTTTCCTGATGGCATCACATCAAAAATTTGTTTAGTTTTGGCTGTGCTTGTAAGCTTTATCTGATATTAAGGTCTTCAGAGATGTTATGTAGGGTTGTGTCAAAAGGACAAAAAAACATTCAACATGCTGTCTTTGGCAGAATGAGTTCCACCTTTTACAAATTTATTTCAATTAGGTTTTTCATTTCAAGGAACAGACAGATTTTAATTCTGACATGTAAAGACCTCATGCATCAGTACATTTACACTTGCATTTACTACTGCAAAGCTAGTGCCATTGCAGTAAAATAATAAACTTCTAAACAAAAGAAAATAAACAGAAAAGGGTTATTAATAATTCGACAGGACAAGTATCACATTTGCTGCCTTAGTGCAGATAAAACAAAGCGATGTGATATACAAATACAGCTCTTAGCTTAAAAGACCCAAATGTTGTTGTAGGATGAAACACATAAAGTATTACCCACATTCATTTTTAGTATAATTATACTTTTTGGCAGAAAGTGCCCATTTCAAGATTATTCTGCCAAAAAACATCTAAATCTCCTAATGAGGTCTGAACTATAATGTGGCTGTACCTCTCCTGGTGTCATTCGTGCTCACTTACTAAGATTTGCTCTTATTTGTTATTTTCTTCTTACTGTACATACCACATACTGTAGCCACTCCCGTTTTCCCAGTTTAAACCGTACTGAAAATCATTGCCTGACTAATTTTTAGTACTAGAAGTGCCTGACTCTCTGTAAAACACAATGATGTTAAGTCTAGATGGTTTAAATACTGCTATGTAAGTAAAAGCTCTTGAAGAAGCAGCATAATGATAAGACCTGTGGTCATTTTTGGAGACAAGGCATTTCTTGCACAGCTAAATATTCCAGGGAGGCCGCAGTGTCCTCTTGGATGGGATGGTAATAGTTGACAGAGCACAGCAGTTTTAAAACAGCACCAGAAGCACATCGATTGACAAGCAAATGCCAGACTCTGAGGAAATTATAATGTATAATACTTTGTTTATTGCAGCTAACCAAATATACCTGTAGTGGGAATTATAGTTTGTCAAAAAGATATACAATATCTGCACTTTCATGCTTTCAACTTTTTAAAAATAACAAAATTCAGTGTCATTTACTTTTCAACAGAAAATAAATGAAATCTAAAGTTATGGGTATTTTTCATTAGCTCTTAGATACAGCGGCTGTGCTAGAAACCATTATCTAGTACATTTTGCTTTCCAGATAAAACTTTCAAATGCTTACATTTCATTGCACGTTGGTTGATTGGATAATTTGAACATCAAAGGAACCTTTCATTTAATTTAAGCCGTAAAGTTGTCTTTTGCTTTATTAACTTTCGATCAATAAACAAGCAATTTGGAAATGTAATCAGGAAATGCTTCCAATTGGCTGACAATGTATCAAAGCCAGTGCTTGAAGGCAAGAGCAAGCTGTAACAAGCAGTTTATTACCAGTAGCTGTTACTGACATTAGTCAAAACCAAGAAAGATAAAATGGAATAAGAAATGTAATGCTGGAAGAGCCTTGGGCGCTGTGTTCTCTTCTTCCTTTTGAAAACTGCAAGCCTGTCTTTGATATGATAACAAATATAAACTGTTTAAAAACACCAAATGCAGAAAAACTGAGACTAGCCTGTCATGGAGTTAATCCATTCTAGAGTGACATACAAATAGTGTAACATCCAGCGGATATATGTTATGGAAATATTTTGAATTGGATTTACATGTAGTGAGCAAATTGGAACTTTTGATTTTATGTGATATTGTAATGTGCATGTTCTCATATTAACTGAGTGTAATCCTATTTGAAGATAATGAGTTTTCAATAGGCTCTCCAGTCTGAAACTGCATCAGAACGTTTTGATTTTGGCTGGAGAAGATCCAAATGGACTTAGAAAAAAGTGCCTACCTCAGACTTGGGGGTACCTCTCATTTCTGAGGGGAATTTACATATTTTTTGGCCAACCCATCATCCATAAAACTAACAGAATGGTGAGCTTTTCTAGTTTGTTTTGACAGTGTGCTATTTGTTTTGCTCTGTTTTGTCTATAGCCCAAAGCAGAACACTGGGCTGGATTTCACCTCTGTTTTATTGAGCATGTCACTGAAAGCATCTTGCAGTTGTTTCACAATTATCTGTACATACTTTTAACTCAATTAACAATAAATAAAAAGGAAAGAAAGGAAAATATGTTTGACTGGAATTGATTTGAGAGGTGAGTAATGAGCATAGATTAACAGATTTAATTTCCCTTTTCTACAATGAAACGAAGTCACAGAGACTTAGCACAAAGGCATGCAGGAAAAGAACAAAGAGAGAAAATGTTTTGGCTGCTTTTTCAAAGTTCCGTGTGTTGGCACACTGGGCATGCTGAGCACATCACAAGGCATGCTGACACACAAGTCACATATTTCGTCAACTCAAAGGGAAGCAATATTGTTATGTTAGAGGATTATTTTTCTGGTTCTTCCAATTAACTGTTTTACAGGTTTCATAAAAGTAGCTACTCCGTGTGGAACTATAACCATAGATGTACACAAAACATTAACAGGTCTTAATTTCATCTCATTAGTACATTCCAGTAATGCCTTAAAACTCTCTTTTCCCTTAGGCCTCAAAACCTGGACACCGGTTACACTGATGATGCATCAGCTGGCTGTGCTGCCAGTCCTTCCTCAGGCAGGGAGTGCAGTGCTAGCAGGTCAGGGCTTCAGACCTCACTGCTTGCCTCTTTAGCCTCCACATCCCTTGATAACCTTGCCCTTGACCAGTACTATCATGGTTTTCCTTGAATTCCACCATATTTGGCCCATGAACACTTTGGGTTGGAACCATTGTTGAATCCTAAGGAATGCCAAGTAGCCCTACCTCATAACTAGACCTCTTATAAGCTGTAGTAATACTAATGGTCACTTGTCATAAGATAGGAAGCAATAAAACTGGCATTTCCTGGCCAAAAATCACAGAAAAGAGAAATTAAAATATCATGCTTGAGGAAACGAACCAGTGTAGGTCCACAGGTGCTCATGACATTATATCATCTTATGCCAGCTGAGATCCCATCTAGAGTTTCTTGGCATAACTTCCCGTATTGTTCATTAAATATTTTTGAACCCAGAACATGTAATACTAATGGACAACTACCCACTGAAATCAGAGAGTAATTCATGCATCAAGCATGTGTACCTATCACTACACCAAAGTCTCATAGCATCAGAATTTGGCCTAAATCACATACATTGAAATCATCATACTGATATGGCGACAAGAAGAAATGGGTTTTAGCGATTTCTCATTCATCAGCCAAAATTAAAGAGAAGAAGAAAACTTGTCTCATTTACAGATAATCTCCATTATCACAAGATTTTGCCCATCCGAAAGAATTCTGAAAATTAGCAGACCTTCACAGCTGTCTGAAAGTCTGAGGAAAACACTGCAATCACCCTGTTACATCATACCAAAGGTTGTTTCAGTCTTTTCCTTAATCCTTTACTAGTATTAAAAAAAACACCAACTAGGAAAAAGCAACTACTGTTAAAGGGATAACAAGAAGAGAAGAACTTGTACTTGAAAGAAGCAAGAAGAAAAAAAGATTTATAATGTCTGTTCTTATCTAATTGCACTCAAAAAGTCTTCTGCTTCATTGCAGAGAGGGTCAGACACCAGAGTACGAATAGTTTTGTTAAAGAGGAAAAAGAAGTATGTTTAGTATTATTAATACATTTAATATTCTACGGAGTAGGGGCAAAAAAAGAATATGTAAATAAGAGACTTAATTTTCCTGTGAAAAGAAACAACAAAAGTTTTGCTTAATTTGGGGTTAATTAAAACATTTTGTTCAATTTGAAATTATGTTTTCTTTTTTGGAATATTTTTTCTTCTTTTCAGTGAAACTAGCTCAATTCATTCTGAATTTTTAAGAAAAGTAAACTTCAACCTTTTAAATTTTTTTTTTTAATTTTTGGAAATTCCTAAAAGTCTTTATCATTTTTTCAGCGATATTTTCTTCTTCTTAAAAACAACTTAAAAAAATTAAGCATAAATTATATCTAGAAATGGGAAAATTAAAATATGCAAGCAAGAATGTTACATAGGTCTATCTCCTGTGTCCTTTTAAATTTTTTGATCAACATAGTGTTTTAGAAAGGGAACAAAAGTGAAGGTAGGAGTATGGGATTGATACGATCTTGGCTCCGTTAGGGTAGATTAACAAAAACAATGAGCATGGTAACACTGAAATAGAGACAGGAAGAAATGTTCCTTTTATGTGTCCTAGAAGATCATGTAATTTTATCCCCACCTACTCTCTGGATGCTTAATAGCACATCTGGGAGTGAAAGTATTTGTTGTGAAATATGAAACAATTATGTTAACCTCTTCTGCAAAAAAAAGGAGGTAGTTCAGTGCAAGTTACACTATTCAAAATAGTGGATATGAAAATTACTCTCAGTGGGCTCTAGCACTGCAATTCCATTCAGAGTTCCCATATATAACAGCTTCCTCTGCCCTCATATTCACATGTTTTTTTAAAAAAAGCTCATTTCATAACTTTATGCATCTGTAAAATGATCAATAATTCAAATAAGCCCTGCTTAATATTCTCAAAAAATATGCTCAGTCATTCATCTGAACTTAGATTGTCTAAATCCAGAACACTGAGAAAGATCCATTAATGCTTCTTGGCTAATCTTTGTATCAAGTGTGTCTGTTAAATCTTTGCCATGTTGTAATAGAAAGGTTCAAGAGAGATCTTCATGTGGCCACTTCTGCTATAGGATCTGTAACAGTGACCTAAAATGCAGTCAGAGAGCCTGGTCTTATGGAATCATAGAAGCATAGAATCATTTTAGGTTGGAAAAGACCATTAAGATCATCAAGTCCAACCATTAACATAGCACTGCCAAGTCCACCACTAAACCATGTCCCTAAGCACCACATCTACACGTCTTTTGAATACCTCCGGGGACAGTGACTCAACCACTTCCCTGGGCAGCCTGTTCCAGTGCTTGACAACTCTTTTGGTGAAGAAATTTTTCCTAATATCCAATCTAAACCTCCCCTGGCACAACTTGAGGCCATTTCCTCTTGTCATCATCATAATAGCAAGATAATGGGCCCACCCTAAGAGAAACCAGTTGCGCTTAAATGCTGTGAAACAGACGCATTCTGGGAGACAGTGACGTCTATAGTGACCAGCATAAAATCAGAACAGTATACATGGCTTTCTTCTATAGGGGAATCAGTAACAATTCAGTTTGTTGAGCACAGCAAAATAAAATGTGAAAGGAGATGTTATATTCTTTATAAATAGCTGATGGAAATGAACACTAAGAAAGGAGGAGAGCTACTGGACCATGTTAGCATGGAAACATAGGCGTAATCCAATAATGAATAAACTTAGGCTGGAATTTAGAGAATGGAGCAAAACCACCACAGTAGATGGGTACTAAAGCACCACCCCAACTGCAGCAATGCGGGCAAGGAATCTAATCAATTGTAAAGTGCTTCATTATATATTTATAAAGAAACCTCAGATGGGGCTTAGGTGCAGATATAGACATTTGCGTATCTACATGAGAAAGGTACCTAAGTTTTCACTACAGTCAGTGCAGATCTAGGTTTTGGCTCAGATGATTCTAGCATCATTTGAGATACCCTGCAATAGCAGATTTGGCATTTAGCTGCAAAGCCAAAAAGATGGAGGCCTCCTGTGGGTTTTGTGTCATATCTAGCAGTCCTAAGTGTAGGTTTTGGATACTTTGGGGCATCTCCAATGACACTGGATACCTATGTGAATCAAGACCCTAGCTCATCCCAAAGCAGATATTTAGGGTTTGATTTTGTTGTCTAAACACAAGCATCCAGTAATTTTTGATAAGGCTTAGACTATCCTTCTTATCCTCCAGCTGCTCCAGAAAGATATTGACTCTTGAAATTCCTAAGTCACACCTACAAGCCTTTGTCTTGATGTCTTTAATACCTTAGGGCATCTCAAATGGAAATAGGTGCTTAAGTTTAGGCAGCGCAGCATATGTAGTCTGCCTAGCTGAACTTCTTTCCAGATTGAATTGGCTGCAGTGGCAGTACAGTTAGATAACTCTCACACAGACATCTACAGGAACCTAAATATTGAATCACATCCCATTCATACCACAATTTTGTCAATAGCTAACAAACAGATTGCATGATTCTAGATGTGTCTTTGGACCTTACATGGTGAGGTAAGCATTCATTGTTAAGCATTTAAACTTAACAATGATCACAGGTGTTTTAGAATACATCTAAATGTTTTTTGAAAACACGCCCAAGTTCACCTCTGCCTGCTCTCTGGTTCAACTAAAAGTGGTGTAGGTGAATCTGCATGAAGCCAAGCCCATCTGCAGACCTTATTGTCTTGGGCTGAACATTGAGCTAAATTCAGCTTTCACATTGGAGCTGGTATGTGCTTAGCCAGCTCAGAAAATGAGCAAAGTAAATTTGGGTCTTCCTGAAAAATACAAAGTGGATATGCTCTGAGAAATAGCCATAACAAAAAAGTGTCAAAGTATTAAGTACCTAGACCACAAATCCATCAAGTATTGTTGCTCTATCTACATGAGGACTTTCTTAGTGACATGATTTGGCTACCATTACAATACATCTGGTAGATATTAAAAAAAAGTGGCAGGTGTTTACACTGAAGAAACATAAACACTCTACAGTTAATCAAAGGCCAGCTTAAACAACAGCTATAAGAGCAATATTCATGGTCATGTATCAGTTCACCTTTCAAATATGTAACTCTTTCATGGATAAGATATGAACTAGGATGAGCTACAGACAGCTGATTGATTTAGAGCCATGCAATTTGCTTGTCAAAGAAAGGTGACTGGTATTTAAATTTAGTAGACTACAGGTTATTCCCAGTTTATGTATCCAACTAGTAAAAAAAAAATGCTTGAGAAATTATTAGAGCTCAGTTATACAACCCTGTGGTGCAAAAGCAATTACTCTATTTGCAACACACACGACCAGCCTTCTGTAATCACAGAAGAACATATAAGGTGATACTAACACAGTTTGGGATGACGCAGTGCTAGCCTTCTTTATTTTACCATAAATATTACCATTGCTTATCCTACTGATTTTGGCACCCGATTTTGGTAAAAGTGAATTCCCATCTTATGACTGCAGTTTTCTGTTAGAAACACAGGAACAAGTATGTGAGCAGATTATGCTATCTGTACTAACTCAGTGCACACCTGCATTTTAGGTCAGTAGCTGGGTAAATACTGCAAACATCACCAAATAACTTCTTTTTTCATGCACATAAAACTATGAATTAAGAAAGAAAGTTCAGTAAAGGTCTTGTACAAAAAAAACCCCAAACAACCCAGAGTATCTATTTCCAGTATGAGAAGAAAATTATGACAGTTCTTGCTCAGACCCACTCAGCTAAGTCTCAGTTTGTTAGTTAGTCTGCAGCATCAAAATGCTCCCTAACAGAGGAAACATTTCTATTATCTGTCTAGTCATCAGCATTGATTTTTAACAGATTATGTATTTAAATACACCCTTTAAATAAATTTTTTTAGACGAGTGATTGCAATGCCTATCGATATTTCAGTATCAACTTTAAAAACCACATCCATATTTATAAAAGAAAATTTCATTTCAAGCACAGCACATCTTGAAAGCATAAATCCTGAGACTCTACACCCGGAGTGTAGGAGATGGCTTCCAAATTTCTCTGGTGAATTGTGGAAGATTTGGTGAAGCAGCAGTACCTTCTGACGCCAAATAAGTTTAACAGTACATGACAAGAGCAGCAGCCGAGTCATTAGATGTGACCCCCGGACAGTCATAAGAGTGTTTCTGTGCTGCCTTGGTGGGGACGAGGCTGTCCAGGCAGCCGGGACTGGGGTGCATGTTGGAAACCAAAGTGCTGAGGAGTGGCGGGAGCGGTGCTGCTCTGCGGACAACGGGGAGCCAGGAGCCGGCAGCGACCCCAAGGCAGGCACCGTGCCTGTGACACCAGGGACCGCAGCGGTGGGATGCCGTCCCCCAGCATCAGGGCAGGGTGAGCAGCGGTGGGGATGGTGACCCGTCCTGTTGACGGCTCAGCAATCTGGCACCGGCAAGGCAATGAGTCAGGTCCGAAGTCAGTTGAGGAGAGCCAAACGACAAGTCGGGAACAGCAGGGAATGGGACAGGGTCGCCCTGCAGCAGCCCTGGGGCAGGGACCGATGGCCCCGGGCTGAGCTGAGCTGGGGTCCGGGGCCACGAGCAGGGGCGGGGGAGGCCCTGGGGAGATGGTCAGCGAGGCCTTTTAGTGCCCTCAGGGCCCTGACAAAACGCACGTTTTAGGACT